>NC_143561.1:23450000-24062500 GCF_054136105.1 Typopeltis vanoorti | reverse complement strand
GTATTATTTCATTGGTTTTTTTTTTTTTTTACTCCAATTTACTTAAAACGTTAATGGTATTTTAAAGACAAATTAAATGAAAAATATGGAAGGAATAATTTTTTGACATACCTTTGTAGAATCTTCAAGACAATCCTTTTATGGAGTAGCATCAGAAACATATTGATAGAAATTATATAAGTGAACTGAATGAACTCTGGATGATGGATTATAATCATTAAGGCTGTCATTTGGATAAATACATTAGGAAGTTTTTTGGTTTTTTTTCCAAAAAAAAAAAAGGGGGGGATAGAAAAAATATAGAGATAAAGATACGTGGGAACTAAAAATGTGGAAATTAAAGATGTGTGAATTATAAGCCGAAATATACATATAGTAATTTCATAATGACCTTGTATCAAGGATGAACTACAATTTTTTTTTTTATAAAAAGGAGAAAGATAAAATATAATAAATAAAGATAAAAAGTGGGAGTTATAGGGTGCGAGTCATTTCAACTAAGTGTTGTCTTCAGAGCTTGTGGGTGGAGGCTATGTCATTTCGGCTTAGTGTTTTTGCCTCAGGCTTTACTGTGTTGCTTTCTAAAGATGGGAATCTTAACCTAATTTTCATTTTTATGAAAATTAGGTTGGGGAGCTTCCAACTCTCTGAGATTACATAGGGGCAGTGGACATTTATAGAGTTTTTGTCACATTTAAACCTCTCTACTAGCCAAGGTGGATGAAATAGCAAGACCAAATTGAACTTTTAATCCATGTTATTCAATAGGTGTTACAGAATCATATCCAGATTTAGCTGGAAGTCTATAGACGTCATGGCGGGTTGGGGGAAGGGGGGGGGTTAATGACAATAGTTTCTGATATCCTTAGCACTGTTTCGTTATTTTGCATGTCTAATATTGAAGAAGCCATAATCTGTGGGATATGTTTGTTCAAGTGTCACTTGTGATATCAGTTTTTCCGTATTTGGTTTTTTGTTCTTATTTTGGTTTTTACACTTCTTATTACTTAGATGTTCTGAGATTGGTATATTGTAGTCACTGAAGTTCATGTGCCCATAATGATCTAATCGTGGAACCTGTATAAGTGACACTGCAGTTGTAGTGGTAAGGAAATTTGTACACTATATTGTGGCATTCTAATATTTCCTTGTATGAGTGAAGTTTGGTAGGTTTTAAGAGTGTTGCCAATTTTTGACTCGTAGTAAACACTAATTTATAGTCAGTATTCTTGAATACATATTTATAAGCTTTATATGTGTTCTGAATATATAACAGTTTATATATTCAGAACACATATAAATTCAGAACACTGGATAGACAAGTTTTTGCCATTTGGTTGATGCAATTTATTAGTTGTGTTGGATAATTTAGGTTTTTAAATCTGTTAATTTCCTAATCTCCACGTTATGATAATTATAGTTGTATTAAGGTAATTATGTGATTATATTATAAATCACACCTTTTCTTCACAATTATATAAATTGTGAAAGAATGACCAATTTTTTAATAGAATAAGATTGAGTTAAAGTGGAGGTAGTTACCAATATGTGTAGGTTTCCGGAATATTTTTGTAGCTATTTTGTTGCTGATTCTAATTAATGTTAAATTTAGGAAATTTATGGATTTTTTTGTGTTCCTCAACTTTAGTCTATTGCTGAAGTCATTAAATGACACTTGTAAAGAGGTAATGCATGTTGGTTCTCCAATACATAGAACATCACCCACATATCAGCTGTAAAAAGCCATGGCCACCTGGGAGTCTAAAAATTTGGATACAGATGTCATTGTTAAATTTTTAAAGATATGCTGAAATTATTAGTTTTTATCAGAGTTACGATATCACTGGATGTTAATTTTGAAAGTAATTCTAAAGTGTGGTCTTCTAGGAGTAATGTATGAACAATGTCTAATGCTTTGGGGGGTGTCCAGGTTGGTGTATAGCACTGTTGCATCCAATGAAGTGAGGACGTCTTCATGGGATAGTTAAGTTTGATATTTTTTGAAATAGGTTGTCTGTTTTTAATCATACATTTAGACTTGGTTAGTAATATAGTAGTTTAAGTAGTTTTACTAAGAATTTTGATAAAGGTGATGTGGTAATGTTTTTATATGAGATTATTGAGCGTATTGGGTAGCCTTCTTTATGGATTTTAATTTGTCCAAATATGTATGGAGCATGTGGTATGGGATATTGTATTTTTCATTGTTATTGACCCTACCCCACCCTCATAAAACAGATTGATAATATATTACATGAATTTTTTAATTTGTGTAATATATTATCAAAATAAGATATATCATAGATATATCTTATCAAAATAAGATATCAAATTATCAATTAATAAGATATATCATAGATATATCTTATCAAAATAAGATATCAAATTATCAATTAATAAGATATTATCAAAATAAGATAGATAACAATAAACAGCAAAAACCCATTTAACCAGTCCAGTAATCAAAGCAAACTTCGCAACACAAAAAATTATTAAGCTACCATATATCCATAATACATACAAAGCTTATAAATAGGTACTGAAGAATACCGACTATAAATTTTTACTACAAGTCAAAAATTGGCAAGGCTCTTAAAACCTACCAAACTTCATTCATACAAGGAAATATTAGAATACCATATTCATATCATCATCATCATTGATGAAGATTCATATCCACTTCATCAACATTCAATGGTCACAATACAAATTCTAACAATGTGCACCAACACAAAGACATCCTGATCTACTATTCTTAACAGAACCTCAACTAGCAGCCTCAAGCTGTTATGTCACCTCAATTTTCTAAACTACAATCTGCAAGAATCCTCCTGTCCCTATCATAAGAATGGAACATGCACTTTTGTGATATTTGATATCTCATGCTAGAGAATGTCAAAAACTTGAATCATCTCTTTATGATCTGCTATGGCTATATCTCCTCAAGCTTTCCTTGCCCTGTTTGGTTATATTCTGCAGTTTATCACTCTCCAAATTCTGATACGCATCATAACCTCCAACATCACAACTCAGAATGGCTTCCCTCCTCTAATTCTACTATTCAAGCTGACAAAGACACCAAAATCTTTGCCATCAGTAACAATTTTCCATAAATTGTCTATCTGCCCACCAGAATACCCAATAATTCCCTCTCCCTTGATCTTTTAACCAGTTCTTCTGAAAAATACACTGAGGATATCAGCTCTCGTCTTGTAATTCAGACAATAATGTTATTCAAGTCTTTCCAACTGACATCCATCCAACTTGCATCCTTGTGTCCTTTGCAATATAATAGTACCAAACAGGATGCATCTGCATGACTTCTATGCCTCCTATCCTTGGTGCTACCTCCTTTTTCTGATATAGACACCTGCTTCAGCTAAACAACTGATAATCCTTACTGGAATATATGCTTTCATCCCCTCCCCAAGCCATCCTTTCCCAGACCACTATTCAAACAATGATTTTCCAAGTGACTTGAAAGCAGAAATCCAGCATTCCACAAGGTAGCATGCAGAAGCTGCAAAAAGACCATCAGTCAATCCAAATTTGGCGTCTTTTATCAAATATATATTTAAAAAATCTAGGCAGGAATTTTCCTCTCAATGAGTCACCGCTATTTAAGTCCGTTCCTTTGTCCTATTAATGCAATAATCTGTAATATCACTAATTTAAGGTCTGTCCTATAAATGCAGTAATCTTTTGTCTTCTCCTGACAAAGTCTAGAGAAGACAAAAGAGAACCCCGACACCACTTTTAACAATTAATAATAAAATAGACAATGATTAGAAACTGTAGCACAGAATTTCTAATCATTGCCTAATCATTAATAATAATCTAAAACAGCATATTATATAAATTATATACATATATAGTATAATATAGGAAATCTCTGAGTTCAAATTCAATCTAAGATGAAAGAACCTTGGCAAGGGCTTTTCAAATGAAAATGAGTTAACCAGTATCATACAGAGATGGCAGGGTTCTCTCCACTCCTCTAGGAAACGGTTTTCCATCTCTGAAATACAAGCAAATTGGCCTGAAAACATATACAAAGACTGAAAATATTGTGTGCAAGCACAAGAAGCTAAATTACTTGTCTGTAGCAGGTCATTAGGCATAATATACAGAGAAGATGGAATGAGAAGAAATCACATGCACTGTTAAATTAAAAAAAAAAAAATCCCATCCCATCTTTCTTTCATGTTAGGCTCAATGGCATGTCACAGCCAAATAACTTGGCTTCTCGGAAACCTTATACTGCTTATGATAGAGCTGTTAATCCTATCTGCAGTGTCTGCTAATGCTGTAAATTGCATATACCCTTCTGGCTGGTTTGGCTATTTTGCAAGATGAAGAACTCTGTCACCTATGTATGAGAAGTTAGCTTACCTTCAGCTGAAAAGACCTGATAAAGGTTCTTTGCATCCCAGACAGGATTTGAACTTAGGGTCTTTCCAACCAAAATGATTAACCAACTGAGCTATGGAGGCATTTAAAATTTTTTTTCATAAATATAAACCACAGCTAACTTACTCTGCTTTGGAATCAGGATTGTCTAATGATTTTGGACCATTAGCTAGAAGAAACTCAACCTTACTTTCAGGATTACTAATGTGTACAGAATGGTTAGACCCAGTCACAATGTTATTTTGCTCAGTAAAATGTTCAGTCATTACCACATCATCTTCTTTATTTAGCCTTTTCATGTCTGTAGCCAACTTTTAACTATGACAAGAAATATAAAAAGCAATTAATAAATCAAAACCATTCAAAAAAATAATTTTAACATAAATAATGAAATTAATATTTACAGAACATTATAATAACAAATATGCAAAGGTTAACCTCATCTTTTATGCTACTACTGTGTGAAAAAGGTTTATTATTAAGCCAAGTTACATATAAGACATTACTCAGAACTCAGAACTCAATTTTTTTAGCATTCATTTATTGTTACCTGTTAAAGTAATATGAATGGTAGTGACATATGCAAAGCTTTCCTAATGAAGGGGAATAGTCTCAACTTTCTATATAAATTTTTCTCTTATTATGATCAGTATGCTACAAACTAATAATAAAAATTTAATACAGTGATCAAATTTGTCTAAAGAGTGAAAAATAATCATTTTTTCATCAGATAGTAATCTTTCTACAGAGAAAGAAATAGAGGAACCTCTCTGTAGAAAGATCAATTGCAGAAAAGGATTTATCACTCTTGTTGTAACAAATTTGGACAGTGTACTGAATTTTTAATTTTTATGACTAGTTTGCAGCATATAGGTAGATAACAGTTAAAAAAATAATAATAAAAGTATGGAACTATTATGTAACCAGCAGCTTAATGTACTTTCGACATTTTTCAGTTTTCATATTCTAATACAATAAAATTACTAAACAATATCAAGAGAAATGCTTGTTAAGATACCATAAAGTAACACATCCAGAGATTTCTTTTTCTTTCTTTTTTTGCTTGGCAAAGTAATTATTATTATGGTCAACTTTCATGAGTCATACGCATTGTAGTAGTCCTCACTAAACCAACATCAAATCTCTCATACTTAACCTTAAACTCATTCACACTCCTAGCACTCATAACTTCATAATTTTCAAATTCATATTCTTTGCAGTGCGGTCCCATTCTGGATAGTTTAATAATTCATAACTACAGGTAATATTGAATTTTGCATTTACAGGAAACATTCCTTCACTAGCAGATACATCCACCTAGCTTCACATTAGCATTCACCATATGTATCATTATCAAGTGTCTTGTTCAGAGCTTGCACAATTTGTTCTTTGGATTACTTTCTTTTAGTGTTGCACGGTGATCAGCATTCATTTTAGAAATTATGGACTTTACAACCGTGTTATAAAGAACTATTTTAATTTCCTATGGGTGTACTATATGTTAAAGATACCAAGTAATTTTATGAACTTGGTTTTAATCCTTTTTCCCAAGTAAGCAAACAGACAAGTAAGTCAAGTTTGAGCCTGAAAATAGTTCAGGTCTGAGGCAACTCATGGTAAAGGTGGAGTAAGCTCTCATCACTTTCCTTAGTATTTCCTCTAATGCCAAGCACATCCCCTTGCAGAGATGTATGATGCTATGCATTAAAGGCAAGGGCCACTACCCAGACCGGTTTCGACCTTTATTGAATGTTCAAGTACAGGTCAAAGTACTTTGGTGTACTATATGTTAAAGATACCAAGTAATTTTATAAACTTGGCTTTAATCCTTTTTCCCAAGTAAGCAAACAGACAAGTAAGTCAAGTCTGCGCCTGAACATAGTTCAGGTCTGACACTCAAGGTAAAAAAAAATTTCTACATCTTTCTCTAATCTGTAGATTTTCATTTAATAAGGTCAGAGCACCTTGTGGCAACTTGTTTAGGTAAAATTTATAAGCTCTGCATTACTTCAACCTTTGCATTTTTGGGTCTGGCTTCCACTGACGAGACCTCAATAAAGGTCAAAACCGGTCTGGGTAGTGGCCCTTTAATGCATAGCATCATACATCTCTGCAAGGGAATGTGCTTTGCATTAGGGGAAATACTACAGAAAGTGATCAGAGCTTACCCACCTTTACCATGAGTTGCCTCAGACCTGAATTATGTTCAGCTGCAAACTTGACTTACTTGTCTGTTTGCTTACTTGGGAAAAAGGAAAACAAAGTTTATAAAATTGCTTGGTATCTTTAACATATTTTAATTTTCTGATGTTCCGACTTCATATTAAGGGGTCATCATCTGGAGTATACACAGATATACAAGGACAAGCTGAGTTACATTTCACACAGTAAGTAAAGAAACAATGATTTGATCACCAGTTATTCTACTGGCATGACCTCTAGTAAAAAAAAAAAAAAATTAATTAAATATTTAGAAACTACATCAAAGTTAAATTCTGTTTAAGATAACATGGGAGAAATATTCTTTCATATAGATAGTTTTCTTACAGTAACAATGATGTCCTATTTTTAACATGACAATTGTTATATTAGCTTTATGATTCTGGATTACAGTCCTGTTTATAATTAGCTCTTAGGGAGAAAGGTTCCATGGGTAGAATGTGTGCCTTCCATATTCTTAGGATTTTTAGACCATCATTATTGATCAGATTGGGGTGGTTGATAAGAATCTCACAGGCTTCCTTAAATTTGCTTTCAAACCATGTTTTGGTACAAACGCAAACAACTGATGATGTAAACAACTGGTGCTTTTCCAGTCAATTCTATGTAAAGTGTTCAGAACATGATCAGAAAGGCCAGCTTCACCATAGTTATTATATTTAATGTGTCGTTTATGTTCCTTTTATCTGATAGGAATTGTGCGTCCTGTTTCCCCGATACATATGGTAGATTACAGGTGCAATAAATACAGAATACTCCAGGGTGGGCTAGCTGAGGGAGTGGGTCTTTGGATGAGTTGAGAAAGCTTTTGAATTTTGCAGGAGGCTTAAAGGTTGTATTTCTGTAGTATTCTGTTTATTTTGTCTGATGTCCCTTTAATGTAAGGAATGGTTATAATTTTATTGTAGTCTGGTTTATCTTTGTTTTTTGTTGAGGTCTTGTAGAGAATTTTGTTAATAGTGTTTTGGTTCTAACATTTTTCTTTCCGTGCTTGTTCAATTGAGCAAATCTTCAAAGCCCTTTTTTTTAAAGTATTAATGACACCTAGTTTTTGTGTTGGGTGGTGGTAGGAGTTTATGTGTATATATTGGCGTGTGTGTGCCAGTTTCCGGTAAACAGTGAAGGAAACCGGCACATACAGGTAAACAGAAGTGTATTCTGTTTTTCAATCTCAGTTGTGAACTGTATGCATTTGTGTTGTTTGTTTAGGTGGCTAAGAAAAGTTTGGGTTTTAAAGGGGAGGAATCTAGATCATGTGATCATGTTGCTCGAAATGTTCCATATAAAAGCTAGCAATGGGGATAATGGCAAGCCTATGGCTGTGCCTTCTTTTTGTAGGTAGAAAGTGTTTTTGCCATACAAAATAACCAGAACATAATATGCACCGTGATATCTGGAGGGAATTTGTTCTGTAAAAGAAGGATTACACCATTGATTTGGACATTCATAAAGAGGGCAGAGATGTCAAAACTGACTAATAAATCATCTTTTTCTAATGTAATGTTTTTGATTATGTTTATAAAGTGTTGTGTGTTTCTGATATAGGAGGGGAAAAAAACAAAACACACCACTCTGGCCGATAGTCAAAGGTATAGACAGTCGGAATTATCACCAAGCCAAGAAATTAGCGACAACACTCAAGGAGTTGGTAGGTCATTCCAATCTATATTGAATATAGAGACAAACTCCTACCACCACCCAACACAAAAACTAGGTGTCATTAATACTCTAAAAAACAGGGCTTTGAAGATCTGCAAGATGAATTTAAAGTTATCAGCAATAATTTTCTAAAAAATGGTTACAGCCAAAACACTATTAACAAAATTCTCTACAAGACCTCAACAAAAAACAAAGATAAACCAGACTACAATAAAACTATAACCATTCCTTATATTAAAGGGACATCAGATAAAATAAACAGAATACTACAGAAATGCAACCTCAAAGCTACCTTTAAACCTCCAGCAAAATTAAAAAGCTTACTCAACTCATCCAAAGACTCACTCCCTCAGCTGGCCCACCTTGGAGGATACCGTATTTATTGCACCTGTAATCTACCATATTTAGGAGAAATAGGATGCACAATTCCTGATCATGATCAGGAATTGTGCATCCTTTCTGATCATGCCCTGAACACTTTACACAGAAGTGCTGGAAAAGCACCAGTTGTTTACATCACATCAAAAGATGGTATGGATGCAAATTTAAGGAAGACTGTGAGATTCTTATCAACCACCCTAATCGGAACAATAATGATGGTCTAAAAATCCCCAGCATACGAAAGGCACATATTCTTCCCACGGAACCTTTCTCCCTAGGAGCTAACTATAAGCAGGACTGTAGATAATCCAGAATTGTAAATCTAATATACCAATTGTCATGTTAAAAATAGGACATCATTGTTACTGTAAGAAAACTATCCATATGAAAGAATGTTTCTCCCATATTATCTTAAAGAGAATTTAGCTTTGATGTAGTTTCTAAATAATTAATTAATTTGTAATTTTATTTGTATTTTTTTTTTTCACTAGAGGTCATGCCAGTAGAATAACCATTGATCAAATCGTTGTTTCTTTAGCTTACTGTGTGAAATGTAACTCAGCTTGTCCTTGTATATCTGTATAACTCCAGATGATGACCTTAATATGAAAGTCGAAACGTCAGAAAATTAAAATAGTTATTTATAACACGATTGTAAAGTCCATAATTTCTAAAATGAATTCTTTGAATTCCCTTTATTAGAAGTGAATAAAATAGGAGTTATATTGATCTCTAAAGGATATAATGAAATTGCCATCTAGAAAATAATAACTATCATCCTACAGCCAGATTACAATCTGATGTTAAAAGGATTTATATAATGCTAACTTAAAGGGAGTTCTGAACAATGTGCACAAATTTTTTGCACATTGTTCAGAATTGTTTATCGAGTGCTCTGTTCCTTCTGACTTTGCTATTTTGGTCATTCTGCCAAGATCAGAATCAAAAAATATGACCACCAAGACTACATAAAATATGATCCTCATGTTATAATGAGCAACATATATAAGAGCTAATATTCAAGTCTAATTTCCCTTACACATGTTAACTTTTTTTTTCTTAAATATATTAATGTCTACCATATGTTTCTATAAAATGTCTGGTATAGACCTGAAAGGGTAATATAGGTTACCAAGATGCCATTTTTCATTTCATGGAGAGTGGTGAAAGGATGAGAGGGCACCAATGGAAGTTGAGAATGAATGCAGTCAAAAAAGGGACAAGAGTTAGATTCTTCTTTCATAGGACAGTGTGTGTGATTGGAATAGCCCACCTGTAAATGTGGCAAAGTGATGAGAGCAGGTAGTGTAAATGAATTCAAGAGTGTGGGTGATATGTGGCCTCCCTCGATGAGACACTGACTCCTTGCAGGTCTTGGTAATAATAATAATAAATCTCACTTATCCAGGTATATGCACCGCAACAAGTGTAGATATACAGTAGAAAATATTTAAGAAACAGCTGGCAGGAATTATTCAAAATAAGAGTGTTATCATCTCAGAAGATTTTAATGCACAAGTTGGAGAAGAAAGAACAGGAGTAGAAAACATTTGGGGACAATTTGCTTTTGGTTAAATAAATGAAGGACAAAAGGTTTATATTTTTTTATTAGAAATTATCTCAAAATTAAACAGCTGGTTTGAGAAAAGACAAGGCCACAGAATTATAAGGAATAGTTGGATGTAAACAAAACTTGTAATAGATTATTTCATGCTTTATAAAGAATGGAACAGGAAAGTTATGAAATAGCTGAAGTTGTGAAGTTGAAAGAGACTGACTTTAAAGAAAGAATCTGGGTCTTGGGCCTGTGAGCTAATTACAGATAATGTAAACATAGAAAGGAAGAAATTTCAAGACATAATTCAAGTTATGATCAAGAACATATTAGTTAGATGGATTTGTGATTGGCTTCCTGAACAATACCAGCAAGTTGTGTATGATGGAGCAGTATCTCAAAACAGGAGAGAGTAACCAATGGTATTCCCCAGGGTTCTGTTCTTGAACTACTTCTGCTTAGCTTGTTTGTAAATGATATATGTGGATTGACTGGTGATCTTCTGATGTTTGCTGATGATGCAAAGTTGAGGAGAATTATTCTTTGTCACAACTTCAAAACTCCACTCCTTTTTTTGATTGGACAAAGGAGTGGAGTTTTGTAGTTGTGACAAAGCCAGAGATTTGAGAGTGTTGGTGGAAATGGAGTTGAAGTTTAGGGGCACATAGCAAAAGTGGCTAAATCAGCTTGAGACATTCAAATTACTGAGGGTTTTTTTACAAGATTATAAGGTCAGGTGTGGGAGAACTAGGGGCCATCCATGGAAACTGAGCAAGAGTGTAGTTAGCAAGGATGTTAGATACTGTTTGAATGCTGAATAGTTCTTGAAGAAATATTAAGGAATATGAAGGAGAAATCCTAAGTTTAGGGCCTCGCCCAATGAGTCTAAGGACTCCTTGGAGTTGCCCATAATAATAATAATATTAGAAAGTGCAAAGTGTTGCATTTTGAAGTGTAGAAATATAAGGCAGTATACTATGTTGACAGTGCTGTACTGCAGGAAGTGGAATGAAATTTGAGAATTGGGAGTGATGTCTGAAGGTAAACTGAAGTTTAGTGGGCATATTGAAAGTGTTGGCAAGACTGCACATCATAGTGCCACTATGATAAAAAGTACTGTAACATGTAGGGAGGTTGAAGAAATGTGAATTGTAGAGTTCAGCAGATAGGACGAAAAGAGGTGATATGATAGAGATGCTTAAGTTAGTGAGGGGATTTTATCAGATTAATCCAGAAGGCAAGAGGTGAAGAACCAGCAGCCATCCCAGGAAGATATGTAAGAGCGTGACAAAAAGGGGTGTGAGGAGTAGATTTTTTAAATGGAGGATTGTCAATGAATGGAACCTCATTACCAGAATATGTTGCTAATGCAAGGAGTGTTAAGGATTTTAAGATTCAGTATGATAAATATGTTGTCAGTTGAATGAACCTCCTACAATGAGTCTGCTGACTCCATGGAGGGTGTAATAATAATGGTCGGAACAACAGAAGGTGTGTGTGAAAGAGCAGAAAAGGAAAAGATACACACTGATGGAATGAAACAATGAAAAATGATCACACCAAAAAATAAAGCTTTCAGAAGTTCATTAAAACTTAGATCAAATAGTGATAGAACTATTATATAATCAGAAAAAGTCATGCAATAAAATAATACTAATAACAATAATAAAATAATTAAATAGGAAAATATAAAAAGCTGGGTTGGGTTTAAACATAAGCTGGAGGAAGATGTTAATAAAACAAGAAAATGTTATATGAATTAATGAAAAATATAAGAAAAAGCAATGAGCTGGGTTTTTTTGATAAATGGAAATCTTCTGACTTCCAGAAGAGGGAGATATTAGGATTATGTAGTAAGGTTATTTTGGAGATCTGTTATTCAAAAATGAGACAAAGTGAAATAAACTGGAATATATATATATATATATATATATATATATATATATATATATATATATATATATATATATATATTATAGAGAGAGAGGTCGGCTACAGGCTAAAGAAACGTTAAGGAATATGAAGGAGAAATCCTAATCGATTGGTGAATTACCTGTTGAACTGATCAGAGCTTCTGACAGTTCTGATAGAATGAAGTGGTTATGTGACATCTTTACCCTGATCTGGAGAAAGAAGGTGATACCTGATGATGAAATGAAAGGAATTATTATTCCAATATATAAAAGGAGGCTCAAGAAAAGAATGTAATAACCATAGAGCAATATCATTATTGTCTTACTGTATAAAAATTTATAAAAGGATCATTGCAAACAAAATAAGGGAGAAAGTAAAGGTAGGTCTAAGAGAAGATTAGTTTGGTTTTAGAAAAGGAAGACATACCCATCTTGACTTATGCATTAGGGTCATGAAAGCTAACAAAAAGAAGCATAAATAGAATACAATCAATGGAAATGAAATTTTTGAGGACAACGATTGCACCAAAAAAAAAAAAAAAAATGGCAAAATAAGAAATGTGGTGATTAGAAATGTTTGCAACTAGAAAGTGTTAAAGAAATGCTTGAGAACCCTCACTTGAAGTGGTTTGGACATATGAGAATGAGTTTAAAAAAAAAAAAATGCCAATAATGTATGAAATGAAAATAGAGATGAAAAGAGGAAGACCAAATATGATTCAGACAAAAGAAACTCAAGCTGAAATAGTTTTCTCGAAGAAAGAAAATGGAGAATAGAAAGAAATGGAGAAAGAACTAGATCTGCCTGACTTGATAGTTTCTGCTACAGAAGTTGTGATAACGATGATAACTCCATGAATATGGGATCTCGCAATGCTTCATTACTAATTTGAGTGTGTTCTAAACTGAATTTTTATAGATAACTATTCATAGCAGCAAATATTTGCTTTCTTTTAAATACATATAATAAAAAATAATAAGATAAATTTAGATTTAATATAACAGGACCTTAAACATTACCACGCTAAAATAGCATTATTAAAAATGTCTGTGTGATATATAATTATGAATGAAAGAGGCTTTCACTGTACTACAAAACGTGTGTATAGTAAATACAGCAACGCAAGTCTCCAAACAGTAGTTTATGACCAACGACCCCGATGCAACGAAATTACGTTTTCTTATTCGAGTATCACATGTGTAGCATCTACGAACGCTTAATTAAACAATGTTTATCGATAAGTGAATCCAGAAAGTAACTTTATATGCATTCATTAACTAATGTTTAAATCATGGTTGCTCAATTTTTTCCACAACTAATTTATACGACTTTTGTAAACACCATAAATGAGACCGGTAATCAGGTAAGTGAATATAGGAATATTCAGAGTAGTTGCTGGTTTCAAAACCTGAATTGCTACAATCTCGCTCACACACACACACCTGCATGAAATATTTCTGAATTCGAAAACAATATATATATATCAAATAATTGCCTTCTCATATCTAAAAACTGAATAATAAAATGTCTTTTTTTTTTCTACCTATGGATGCTTCCTTGAGATAATGCGAAAAATTAACAGTTAACACAATTATTTAGTTACTTTTCAATTCCGCATCACTATCCTGGCTAATAATTTATTTACATATCAGTTTGATACTTATACTGACACTACAATCTTATAAGATAAATAACTCATGTCTATCATTTCGAGTGACTCCAAAGGGTCAAAAAAAAAAAAAAATCAAGAAAGAAGCTTGATACTCCACAATTTAAGAAGAAAAGGAATTAACCTTAAAGGTTACAGTTCGCGTATCCCGGTGTCGCGTCTACTCACCACATTACTATGACATGTACTTCGTGCATCCTTTGAAAAATGATCTAGTACTTGATAAGTAAGTGATGCATAGGATTAAACATTTGTTGACCACTCTTCATCTCTAAAAACAAGTGCGAATGCCATACCACTAGAAATCTCCACATAACAATATTCACGACTAATAACGTTCAGAACGCAACCGGCAACGAGATGAAAAGCGAAGTACAGCTGGCTTTCGTTTCCAGGTACTAAATGATACAAGCTAATGCAATACGCTTGCGCAGAATGCGTACAAACCGAAAGACATTATTGCCATGCTTGCGTTATTTGGAATGTAAGTTATAATAGTTTGGCAGCAAATTAAGTTTAATTACGTCTTCTTATATGTATTGTTTATTTCATTAATTGTTTATTTATTTATTTTGCTCAAATTGAATTATAAAAGCAGACATGATCTAGGTCTGGGGCAGTTACCACAGCCTCGGAACGTTTGTAAGAAGGTATTAACCCCGGAAAGGAGAGGAAGAGAAAGAAGAGGATAACATTTTATGAGAATCTGACATTAATTTCTATTAATATATTAATATATTGGTACGTTAACCTTCGCCTTCCTCGAAATAAACCAAATGTAGATTTTTAAAAATAGAGAGTTAGATGTCGATATTCCCAGAGCAAAACCGGAACATGTTTGTTCTGAAAGTAACGAACCAAAACATTGGAGCACTATAATTGATATATGCTCTTAAACATAAAGCAAATTTACTTCGAGTCTAATAATATTTTAATAACAAAAGTGAAAAAAAAACACATTTTTATTTGCGCAGGTAAAATTTATCATTAACTTTTAGTTTCAAACAAAAATACATTAAAGTAACACTCCAACTTTTGATTTTTCAATTATTATTATTGTCTTTTTTATTAGCATTTATGAAACTTTAAAAGCTGTATACAGTTCACAAATATCCTTCTTCATAAAGTGCTATTTAAACACAAGAGAAAGTTTACCAGCCTCTCTCAACCAAAATACTGTGGGGGCCGAAATACCACTGCGGCATGGATGTTTACAGACCTCTGTAGGTGGCGGAAGATTTTTGTCTGCCAGTATCAGGTGCATGAAGTTACTTGAAAAAAAAATTCCCGTGTTTGGTCTCCAGAGAAATATTATGGTTTCCGGATTATTTAGCCCTTAGCCTAATTACATTAATTATATACTATAGCAGTGGTGGCGAACCTATGGCATGCCCGAGAATTTTGCTTGCACGTCAACGATTTACATATGACATCCTTTTATACGCTTATAAATTATTCCACCTTTTTTTTTTTTAATTGTTACAATACGTACAAGTTAAATTTTGTTTTACAGGAGAGAGCAACTATGAAGACATGAATTTGATTGGTGCGGTATTAACAAAAGATCACGCGACCCAAAGACAAATGGAATCGAACAATTTTTTGAAGTGAAATGCTAATTCTCTTCAACCGAATTCCATAACATCTACAACTGTCATAACAACATTCATTATATATTTCTTGGTTTTAAGACATTCACGATGGGGTGTCGTTTATCGTTCCGAGAGAACTTCTTATTACCGGCGGGCTCAACTCACACAAAGTTTCAACCCTTGGTTGATTTTTATTGCTTTGTTTGCGTTTGAGCTGGAAGGGGAACTCACACAAGCATTATATGGCATGTTTCAATTCGTGGTAGAATTTTATTTGAAGTTAGCCTTCGTGATCTGTCATAATGACATCGAGAATTTCAAATGCAATTAAACAAACACTTATTTCGTGTAATTGAAAAATTGGACAATAGTTTTAGTTAGATACCGTGTTTTCGGTGAAAGTACAACATATGGTTTTGCTTGCCTGAGAGGGGTACATGTGATTCATTAGTTGGCGCCGATTTTATTCCAACTGTCTCTAATTGCACTATTTGTTGAGAAATATATTACACAGACTGCAAAAGACTGTACCTTATTCAGGGATACAATAAAACTTTTTTTTTCTTACATCTACAGTATATAATGGCTGTTGGAGAGGGCATGTTGTTTTTTGTGTGGGAGGTGTATATGCAAAACCTTTTGTCTTTTTTCGCAAAGTGAAATCAGAGGTGCCAGTTATACGCGAGGGCAAGTTATATTCGACGGTAAGCGTTCGCCGACAAGTCGACATCCTTCTGCTGCTTCCTCTGCTCCGCTGACTTCTATGGTGAGTTACAATGCATAAATATTTTTATCACCACCGTTTTTTTTTTTTTTCAAACCAACATCATTAAAATCAATTTAATAATACAATAATCAATTTTATACTGAATAATATAAATTTTTGGTGATCAGAATGGTATATGTCAATGAAACTTACCACAAGTTAATTTAATGATGTTGGCCTGGGGAAACTACAATATTGTAGCATTAGTCCTGTGATTGATAACTAATTTAAATGCGTACTTTTATATTTGTCAACATGCTACACCGTATACATTAAGTGTACTAATATTCTTTATGATTATGCCATAATTAATTATTAATATAATTATTTACTAAAATAAAGCCAAAAGGCTTCACATCGGCGATACAAAATCATATAAATTAAGTGAATATTAAATCCAACATTATTTCAAAGACGAATACAGAAACTATAGACGTTTCGTGCGAAATTTCACCAGAGATCTTACGGGATTACACTCGCCGTCATACTACGAGTTGCCCTACCGCTAGAGCAACTGGTAGTATGGCGGCGAATATTCCCGTAAGTTCGCTGGTCAAATTTCCCACGAAAATTCTATAGTTACTGTAGTCGGCTTTGAAATAATGTTGGATTTAATATTCACTTAATTTATATAATATTAATGCTTATGTTAGTTTAATGTTTGAACTTTAAAAAAACGGGAACGGTATTTACGAATAAGTTTATTGGGGCTGAGCCCTCTAATACAGTAAGAATAAATAAAAATACAGTCGTATAGAAAAAGAATTAAGAACGACTGATCCTTAATATCCCCTGACTTTTCCCCATTTGGTTTAAGTTGTGAATTATTTTGTTACAGTTCTACTGAACATGGCTGGCGAAAATAAACGAAAATTATCACAGTTAAGCAGCAGAGAGTTCCAAAGCTTGTGGACTGAAGAGTATGGCATGATTAATAAAGACAATAAAACAATATGCGTTTTATGTTCCGGGACAGTTGCGTACAGAACGTAGTCAGTAAAACGGCATTATGAGACAAACCATAAATCGCTCCTTGAGAAAAGCAAGGACGAACAGAAAGAATTTATTGCTCGGGCAATTAAAAATAGAAATATCCGGTCAACAACCCTAATGAAATTTATCGGCAGTCGTTCAAATATAACTGCTGCTAGGTTTTTTTTTTTTTTTTTTTTTTTGCCTCAAATGTAATTGCCAAACACGGGAAACCTTTCAGTGATGGGGAATATATAAAAGAAGCATGGTTAAAATGCGCACCAGTTCTCTTTGAAGATTTTGAAAACAAGGAAAATATTATTCAAAGAATAAAAGATATGCCTTTGGCTAGAAACACGGTGAAAGATAGAATCATAGAAATGGCTAAAAATATAACTCATCAGCAAAAAACAGATAAAATCTTGTGGTTTAATTTCTTTTTGTCTTGATGAGAGTACTGACATAACTGGATCAGCTCGTTTAGCAATTTTTATTCGTTATTGTGTTGGGAATAACATCAAAGAAGAATTAACAACAAAAGGAATAGATATTTGCAACGCAGTTGTAAATGCGCTTGCTGAAAGAGATAAATCCCTCCAAAATTGCATCAGTAACTGCTGATGGTGCTCGCAGTATGACCGGAGAGGAAAATGGGTTCGTCAATTTATTTACCAAAACGTATTGGTCATTCCTTTATGGGTTTTCGTTGTATTATAGATCAGCATATTTTATGCGGAAAGGCTAGTTTCAAGCCACTGGAAGATTTTATGAGCATTGTAACAAAATTGGTCAATTTTATATCGGCACGCGCATTAAATAAACGAAAATTTATAGAATTATTAAGTGAGGTTAACTCGGTGTACAGTGGTTTACTTATGTACAACAATGGCCGATGGTACATAATGAGAAAACCATTTAAAAAATACAATCAATTAATGAACGTCGAATGGCTTTCGAAATGAATGTTTTTTACTGATTTGTGTTTACACTTAAATGAATTAAATGTTAAACTGCAAGGTGTTAACAAGACAATTATTGCCATGTTTGATTTAATCAAAGCATTCGAAGCTAAATTAACAATTTTTAATCGTGACGTTATTTCCAATACCTCCGATATTTTCCTAATACAAAAAAAATTCTTTGCAAATCTAGAATCCCATGAAAAAACATATCAAATTAAATTGACAAAAGAGTTTTCTACAGTTATTCAATCGATAATCAAAGAATTTTCTTCAAGATTTACGCAGTTCAGGCAATTTGCAGAGACATCAAAATTTATTTTGCATCCGGACACAACATCAACAGATAAACACAATTTGGAGATTTTCGAGTGGCTGAATTTGGAAGATATAGAAATGCAACTAATCGATTTTCAATCTAGTTCTATATGGAAACAAAAGTTTGTCGATTTGAGAAATGACTTGGAAATAATGGAAAATGATCGATTATTGGGCGCAATTAAAAAGAATGCAGAAGAGGAAATACTGGGAACTTGGCGAAAATTAGCGATGGCTATATATTATCAATTTTCTCCTCTACATATGCTTGTGAGTCATTATTTTTCGAAATGAATTTTACAAAAGACAGTTTAAGAAATAGAATGACTGATGAATCTAGTTCCTCGTGTGTATTATTAAAAGTGACAAAATATGAACCTGATATAAAGCATTTGGCATCTAATGTACAACAGCAAAAATCTCATTAATAAATTGATATATTGATAAATTAATAAATTGATAATAGGTTGATATTGATTTGTATACGACAATGTGTATGTCAAATTATGAGTTCATTTTTATGAAATTCTATGTTAATTTTTAAACTTGTCTCAATAAAATTCTGTAATTAATTTTGTATTAATTAATGTTAATTAATTAATTAGTGTTGTATTAATTAGTTGCTGACGTGCCTGGCACGTCAGCAACTAATAACTGATTTGTAAATTTTTGGCACGCGCCGGCACGTCAGCAACTCGATTTGTAAACTTTTGGCACTCGGACATAAAAAGGTTCGCCACCACTGTACTATAGGATTTTTTTTCTACGTGTCTTCCACATAAGTTGTAAACTTATAATACATTAGTGTTGTGGACGCTCTGAGAATTTTTTTTTTCTGAATTTTAATTTTATGTATTTTTACTATATAATCGGGAAACTTTACTCTTGAAACCTAACAACTTTTTTTAATAAGATTTTTTATAGGAGTGACAGTGGTCTTATGCCGGGCGATGAAGTTCTTTCCCTACCAAAAGACAATCACAAACATCCATGCCTACAGCACAATTCAAACGCATGACCTGTTGGTTGGAGAGCTGATACGGTGTCCACTCAGCTCTCCAACCAGGCAGATCAGCTTTTCTAGAGTGGGATTCACATAGGAAAATTCATTACCTTGACCTAACCACCAACTAGTTTTGGAATGGGGGGAAAAAAGGCAACTCTTTAATAGTAGACATCAACAAACTTGAGAAATTCTAGTAAATGTTCTGTTCGAACTTGATGAGTAAACGTATGGGCATATATGCTGATTTGTTTGTATGCAACCGATCAGCATAAAAACAAATCGGCCAAGTTTGGTTTATTTAGAGCTGGCAATTTGGGCTATGAGGACAGTGTATTATGTGTATTAATTGCGTGTGTTCTAATAGCCGGTTTGTCTGCTTTATGGGATGAAAAACCCGAGCTTCAGGGAAGAAAACCCTGATACTTTCGTATGAGACCGGCTAACTCACCTTCAGTTGAAAAGACCTTATAAAGTTTCTTCGCATTCTAGACGGGATTCGAACCCAGGTCTTTCCAACCAAAGGGCATCGGCAAAATCGACTGAGCTATAAATGCTCCCAAATCAGCCAAGAGAACACCGCGCAATTTACAAATAAAAAATACTATTGGTAGGCGGTAGATGGTACTATGTACCATCTACTGCCTACCAATAATGAACCCTTGGACTCCTAAGAAGACGAATTTTTGTAGTTACTTATTATTCGTTAAGTCTAGCCTACCAGCACAAGTTTGAACACAAAGATCATGAGCTAGGCATCCAGACGTTTAATACTAGAAGTTCAAAATTAGAGTTCCTTGAAATCTTATTCTGACTTTTTGTTTTTCATCCCCAAAGTAGGTGATGGCAAAAGAACAGAGTTAGAATAAGAAGATTTCAAGGAACTCTAAGTTTTAACTTCTTGCCAATATTAAACTCATTGGCCGTCACGCTCTTTCAGCACTAACAATTTGTAGATTAAAGATAATCAATTTATTGAATTTGGGTGGGTGGGTGGGTGTGTGTGTGTGATATTATCGGTGGCATCGCGTGCCCATTTCGGTTGAGTGTGCTATCGTGGCTTATGCAACCCGCGCAACAAAATTTACGTCACTTTGACCGGACCGTATGATTACATTTTTATTACATCATAATGTTACATAATTGGTCTAATGCAATGAATTGTGGGATAACTTTGAATACATATCAATTACAAATTCACGCCTACTCATTTTACTTGGTGGTAAAACCAACACAAATATGCAAAAGCTAGAATTGGTTTCTCCAATACTGAGGGTAAAACTTGAAAACGATGTTTCATCTTTATTTATTAATTTCTTGAAGAAACTTTGACAGTTACATCAAACATCAGATATCTGTTGACCGTCTTACAATTATTTTAAAAATTCAAGTTATATTTTCATTTTTAATACGATGTAATAAAATCACACGACGATATGAATAAATCTTTCTATTTTTCCGTCAAAAAAAAAAAAAAGTGTTTGATACCAAATATATATATAAGGGAACTTTTCTGCAGCGTATAATTCCAATATGTTGATTCCGTGATGATTTTACCGGTATAACATAGTGCTAGAAACATGTAACCTAGTAACCAGCATTCATAAATTCGCTCCAAAACTGTGCTATGTTGCTATGGCAACGCAACAGAGTTTAAAAGAGGGCGCTGATAACAAAAGTTTATCGTTTGCTGTTATAGCAACTGAAGAATGTGCGCTTACGCTAAGGAGAAGGAAATATCCAAATTTTCCTTATAGTGACAGTACTGTACTTTCATTAAATTGCTTCTGAGTGGTTTCATCTTCATAGTTAGTGCGTGACTACATTATCAAAAGATTTCTGTTTTATTTTAAAATATATTTTATAGATATTATTTCTGGAAATTTTTCCATGTTATTCCTCTAAATTAATATTATTTTTTATAGCTATTTTGGCTATTTTTCTTTAGGAGTACTCCTTTTATGATGTCATTGGCTTTTTACTCAATTTTTAGGGCATTATTGATGTTTTAAAGACATAGATACACGAAGAATATAAAGAAGGAATAATTTTTGACATACCTTGGTAGGATGTTCTTGGTTGTCTTCTTTTGGAGCAGCATCAGGCGTATAGCGATAAACATTAAATGTTTATCGCTATACGTTAATATACGTTATCGCTATACGTATAATATATAAATTTTATATACCACTGCCGAAGTATGACATAAATGGGGGGGGGGGGGGGCGTTTTGAAATTGAAAAGTGTGGGAGAATTGCAGAAAGGTATGTGCATTTAAAACCCGAGCTTCAAAGAGTGGACTGTGAATTCTTTGGGAAGAAGATAAATGATAGAAATTTTTCTATCCTTCTCCTTTTCCCCTAAAAAATTTTATCTTTCACCTTCTTCCCAAAGAATTCCAACCCTTGAAACCCGGATTTTAAATTCACACCTTTGTCTTATCCGCAATTCTATCTCCACATTTACACCCCACCCCTTCCTGTCTGCGATACTTCAGCAGTGATATATAGATGTTTATTTTATGTTTATATTATGATAATATTTTATGTTGATAATGTTTATTATAATATTTTATGTTTATATTATTTAATGCACAGTATTTCTCCAGTTAAGTTATTTGGAGCCGTCCGATTTTGAGCCATTAGCTGATAATCCTGAAGATCTTCGTTTCTTGAATTAAACAGTTGTATAAATATTGCAGTGTTCTGATCTCCTCCAAATTATCCGATGTTAAACTGTAATTTTGTAGATGAGGGAATTTTATCTGAACACTAATTTAAATTATTTCGTTTTGCAATAAAAAGGCAAATATATGAACATTTACTTGACAATGAAAACCAACTCCGACAGCTATATATACACCATTCACAAAGTTATTCCAATGTTCTAACTAGACTAGCGGCAATAACAATAGCGGACTGCCCTCTACCGGTTAGGCTAGCAGAGTGTAACAACAATAGTGCTATTCCTGCTAATTTGGCTAGAATGTTGTGTAGACGAAAATACCGTATATATAATTAGTTACAATAAATACGTAATGCACAAGTACTGTATTGTGATATATAATACAACGTATAAATGTATAATTATAATGATTTAGTTTCATATTTATTTCATACTAAAAGGATTTTTAGCATTTATAATCATATGCTGAGGCAGTTATTTATTTCAGAGACTAATATGCGCAAAAACAGCTTTAAAGACAATAGGGATCTAACTCGTTATTACTATTTCCCAATGTTTTGTACAGCTACTGTAGATAAAATATTAGTAATGGATTAAGTATTCTATACAATAGCTGTACAAAAAATTGGGAAATAGTAATGAGTTAGATCACTATTGTCTTTAAAACTTTTTAAATGACATGTTACGGAGTCGATAAGTAGGTGTATTATATTCAGACAGATTGTAGTTTCATTCGAGTGGCAGTTTCTTTTACTGTGGGAGACGAGGGATTTCTGCACACACACACACACACGCGCGCGCGCGCACAGTGGTGTAGCTAGAGCTTTTGCCGCCTGGGGGCGATCCCTGAGTTTGACGTCCCTCTCAATACACACCAAAAATACTACAAAAAGTCAAAACGACTTATAGGGAAATAAATTAAAACGCTATGTTTATTTTTGAAGTAAAACTTTAATTTCAACATTCTAAAATGTTATATTTCTTGCTTTCTGTTGGCAGAATCATCGATGACATTAGCGAAGTCTATTTCATAGTAATGTATGTAATTCATAATCAATTTTATTTAGAAAAACTCCTCTCACAACTAGCAACACTTACATCAATCGTGAGGAATATTCGCAGCAGTATTACAATATTTGGAACCGAGTTCTCGAGACTGTATTTTAGAATTAACTGTAAAAGTTCAAAGTACCACCCCTCCAGCTACGCCACTGCATGCGCACGCGCGCGCGCGCACACACACGCGCACACACAAATATCATGCTTATCCACGCGTATGCAATCCTCTTTTTTATGCACTGCTCTTCTCTTTCTTTCTTTCTTTCTTTCTAGACATTTCAGAACTTCAAAACTACTGAACCTTTTGCGTAACTCGCCTGTTGACATATGGCATTCGCTTAAAGCGTCGACGGTCTTTTAAATTCTAGTGAACGACAGTTAAGTGTTTTGTTTGTTTGTTTGTTATTATTATTATTCGTGACACCTCCAAGGAGTCCGAAGACTCATCGCGGGAGGGCACCTACTATACAACTGTCTCCACCACTACACCGAACCTCTACCAATCATTGTTTGTTGAAGGAAGGCGTGTTTTACACGTACTTGCCACTGAATTAGAAACTTTTATTTAATACCGTGGTATACCTCCTTTAGCCCGAATTATAGCGCATATGCGATTTGTCATAGATTCCACAAAGGTGTTGGATTGCATCCGTCTATAACTATTAAGCGTTCGCCAGACAGTCCTTTAACTGGCTTAGATTTGACGGAAGAGGACTTTACTTCCGGATCTGTTTTTCTAACATTCTTTTTCCATTCCCATACATGCTTAATGGTGTTCAGATCCGAGATTTGTGGTGGCCAGGGAAGATGGTGGAAGTCGCTGTCATGCTCGCTGAACTACTGCTGATCAATTCTTGTGCGACACAGAATAGCATTTTTGTCCATGAAAGTGCTGGATAAAAAGTCAGCATTGCAGGACGGATTTCATCGGCAACAATGTTCAGCTATACCATGGAGGACACCAGACACCTTCCAGCCGTATCAGTGGACCGTTCCGTACCAACAGAACATACCCCACACCATGATCCCCACTTCCAGAAACCTTGAGTTGTGTTTATAAGGCAAACTTGGTATATTGCATCATCCGAGGTTCCCACCAAACTCTCTGCCTACTCTATTTCGAGGATTCGGTCATGGTGTTCCTGACACCACGAACTTTCCCGTTTTTCGCAGAAATCAATGTTTCCGTATAGATACGAGATTGCCAATACCGATCCTCTTCAATTCCCTGCTCACGGGTCGGTGAAGTGTGGATCGGAACAGCCTTCATTAAATGCTTCGGTCAATACTGCACACAGGAAGTTCAGTTTGTACGTTCAAGTGTTCCCAGACGACGGCGATCTCGTTCCTGACAGCCTGTCTTACGACCACAATTACGCCTCTCAAAAAAAGGCAATGTGGGTTATTTTTCCATTGATTAAACACCCGGAATATTTGAGAAACCAGTCAGCTCTGCTATTTTCAAAATCGTTGTCTCCAGCCAGAGAGGCATCCACAGTAAGCCGTTTATCCAACTGCGAAAGATCCTTTGTTTTTCCCATTGTGATCAACACTGTTGACAATTACTGACCACCCGCAATCTTAAATAGTTGCCTGGAACACGTGGTGAAGCACGTGACCAAGTGTTTTCCATATACGCTTCGTAAGTGACGTTTGCATATATCTACATGAAGATTTCTAATTCTGTGTCCAGTATGTGCAGTAACACAAAGCTCCATGAAAGAAACTCCAGATATGCCTTCTGCTCGCATGCACTGTGATTCATCTGCGGAGGTGTTTTTATAATTAGAGTGATAGGCTAAGTATCCGGTTACAACACCCCAAATTGGCGGATGATAAGATTTTTATCAGATCGCCAGTTATTAATATAATTTTTCCCTACTCGCTGTTTATCTACATATAATATCCACCTTATTTATTTAATATTTTAGTCACTCGCTGAACAGGCGACACTGTATTATATATTTAATGCAAACATCGCTGATAGGATTGTTTTCAGTTATATATACACGGGGGGAGGGCTGAAAAGTTCTGATAAACGCCTAGAACAGAAATGATATTAAAGCAACTGACATAACCACAAGAACAGTGGTGTAGCTAGAGCTTTGGTCGCCCGAGGCTGCCAAATCTTAGCTACACCTTGAGTTTTCCGCCCCCTCTAATACACACCAAAAATACTACAAAAAAGTCAAAACGACGTATAGGGAAATAAATTAAAACACTGTTTATTTTTGAATTGAAACTTTAATTTCAACATTCAATGTTATTTTTCTTGCTTTTCTGTTAGCAAAATCGTCAATGACATTGGCGAAGTCTATTTCATAGTAATGTAGGTAATTCTTAATCAGTTTTATTTAGAAAAACTCCTCTCACAACTAGCGACACCTACAGCAATTGTGAGGAAAAAATCGCAGTAGTATTACAATATTTGGAAATGAGTTCTCGATACGGTATTTTAGAATTAACTGCAAAAGTTCAAAAAGGTTCAAAGTGCCGCCAGGGGCGGACGGCCCCCCTCCCCCTAGCTACGTCTCAGCACAAGAAAGAACATATCCTAAAACCCTTTAACTCCCATGTTGTAATAAACTGTTCTTTTTCTTTTAGGATATATAAGAAGAGTTACTTTAATGTCGTTTTTGTTCTACGTGTTTTTCAGAACTTTTCAGCTTCCCCCCTCGTATATAAACGTAAGTCTCACTACGAAATGTTGAAAAACTATTATAAATTTAATGCTGTATGCTAAACTTAGATCATCTAGTTTTCCTGTCTGTAGAATTCACAGATGGCATTTTTTTCAAGCCACTTCAGGCCTCCAGTAAACATGGTGGCGAAGTAACACCATACAACAGAAATTATCTGATAAGGCATGAAATTCTATCTGCACTACCAATGTGTTTATTTATCTTGAGGAATGAAAAACGTGAGTTTCCGGCTCACCTTCAGTTGTAAAGCCCTTAAAAAAAGGTTTTCGCATCCTAGACGGGATTCCAATCCATGTTTTTTGAACCAGAGTGTGTTGTCTATATCGATTGAGGTACAAAAGGTGATGGAAGTAATCGAAATTTCGTAAATTAGAAAGTGTATGCCAATATTCTTTTATTTAACATCATGTTGTGAACATTTCAAAGTATACATACGAATGAAGACGAATCGTTAATTATGTGCATCTCACAATTTTGCCACCAGATGGAGACACTGCATTGGCTGTTACAACATTCCAAACGTGACGTATCTCAGGTCTGTGGTTATGCTATAGTAACATACCATAATCGACAGATATATCTAATATGGCGAAAAATGTTTGTTATGCCAAACAATGCATAAACAATGAACTGGAAGTACGAATATTTCACAATCGATCAGCATGAAAAATGACGTTGACTTTAGTGATGTAGCAGACCTTTGCATATAGATCTGGAAAATATCAATACATTATATTGTACTAATAATCATCTTCCTGTTTGTAGCATATTTAGCGATATCACTAAAAGTAACCTTATAGCAGAATTTTCCCTTTGTGTATAGACAGTCGCAACATAGTTGTTTAGAGATCTTAAAATTACTCCTGGTGAAGATAGTCTGACCAACTGTACAAATAATAGTCATTATAGAAATATCAGATTCTTCTGCTATTTTCATTTCTTTTCCATTGACGCTTCTTATGCTGATGATGTCAATCTTGAACTTTGCTGATGCTGAGTTGGAATTTGTTCCAGTAGCTGACTTTTCGCTGTTCGCCCTGGTTCCCTTACAAAAAACAATAGAACTTTGTTTAACCGGGAGACGCCCAGGAGACATGAAATTCTGTCATGTTGTACCATCATTTTGTATTTGATTTAAGCACAATTAGGTTTGCTGAATCTCAAATTGCCAGCCAGTCGTCGTTCGTTCGGTATCCAGGCAGATACTTAACAGGGTGCACCACGAGTTGAGGATTGGACATTAGATCCGAAGCCTTGTTGGTTCTCCTCATTCCTTAAAAGGCTAAGCGCAGATGTCGTCCCAGTTATCCGGCTCTGACCTGTAAGTGCTTCCTTAACAAGGATTGAATTTAAGTTTTGTAGATCTTGAAAAAGCATATAACAAGGGTCCAAGAGAAAAGTTGTTCAAAATGCTACAATCATATGATGTAAATGGGACATTATATCAAGCAATACTTATTCTATATTTGAGTTGTAAGTCAGCAGTTAGAATTGAAGGTGATCAAAGAAGACAGTTTGATTTTAAATCAGGTGTGAAACAAGGATGAACATTATCACCGCTGTCATTCATCATCTATATGAATGGATCCTGGTATGAAGGAAAGTAGCATTACACCTGATGTCAAAACTAGAGGTGTTAATCACAACTCTTTACTTTATGCAGATGATGTTATACGTCTAAATAAATCCAGTACGAGTTTAGCCAGGTGCCCTGACTAAATTGAATAACTACTGTGATAAATTTGGTATGACAATCAGAAATAAAAACACAGTGACAATGTAAACAGGCAGAAACGTTGAAAACATCAAATTCATTCTGAATTTTCTTCAGCTATTTAGACACAATATTTAGTCAGATGGCAAAATAAATATGGAAATAGATTACAGAATTAGCAAAGTGCTGGTATGCTAAAAAGTCAACTGAATAAATATATATGAAATAAAGAGAGAAAGTCAAAACACTAAACTAGCTGTATACAAGACAGTGTTGAAACCAATTTTAACTTATGGATCTGAGAGCTAGGTTAGAAATAAAGCACTTGATCAAAAACTGGAGACCACAGATATGAGAGTTCTGAGAAAGATTAGGAGCGCGAACAAATGGCATCGATGAAGATATGATATTAAAATTGGGGATATTCGTAAAGAACTTGACATTATTAGCATGCATGGGTTAGCAGAACTAATTTTAGTTGATATAGTCACTTAAACAGAATGGAAGACGATAAGTTATCAAAAGATGTATTCTTTGCCAAAACGATAGAGGAAAAGACCGGGATCTAGGTGGACTAATACAGTAAGAAATGCTTAGTAGACAGAAATATAAGATCTAATAATATTGGAATTTTGATATATAACATATTAATTTGGAAGGACATTGTCGATTGGATGTTAGTAATGATGTAACTTTTTCATGTATTACTGTCATAATATCCTGTACACCCCCCTGAGGATACGTGTCAGGAACTTGACGATGATAATGATGAGTATACCACATAATTACACTTATATGTAATGAAAATAATTAATTTTGAAGTCAGGAAGGGACATTGTTTTATATATTCGTTTTCATGTTTTACAAAATTTAAACTTAAAGAAACATGCCAGTTTTTTTTTTTTTTTAAAGTCAGAAGATATTAAACAAAGGTAGTAATCAAAAACAAATCTCTTGCTACATTTGTGATTTTGTGATGTACTTTTTGTCATATGATCTCCAATTTCCCCCCCCCCTCCCCGTCCCTCACACATACACTCTTTCTCTTTTTCCTTGGAGACAATGCAATGCGGACTATGCACTGGCTAGCACATGTTTTCAAATAAAAAATGAATAGTTTTTGTTGTTGTGATAGTTGTTGCAGGTTTATTGCTTGCGGACCTTGTCAGCAATGACCATTTTATATCTCAATATGTTATAATGTTGCTAGATGTGATTGAAAAGAAAGACACGTGCATTAAGTTTAGATGGGTTCGATATATTTTTCTAAGGATTCCAAATTTCAATAAAATCTATCCGTTTAATTATTATTATTATTATTTTAGAAGGCCTATGAACAGGACATTGTTTATAATAAGATAGCCTAAATATCAAAGTCCGCTCATAAAAATAAAATTGTCTTGACTAGTGGAACGTTATCAAAAGCAAGCGAGAGGGGACCTAAGATTTTTTCCTCTGAGAAATGGGACAGGATTGTGTTTTGATAGTACTGAAAATCGGCAATTAATTTGTCCCATTTGAGAACGGTGAGATCATTATTTAAAATATTAATTATGGAAGATCTTGAAGCTTGAACTATTTGAGTACTGCAATGTTTCTTGAATGAAAGAGAGGAACTGAGTATACTGTCTTCAGTAAACGTATGGATAGGATTAGAGGTAAGTGAGAGAAGGTCATTGATGTATATGAGAAAGAGGGAGTGAAACGACTGGAGTACTCCAGCATTGATAGAGAAATCTTATGAGACGGAGCCAGCCACCCATGACATGCACTGAACGATCAGAGAGAAAGCTAGCAATCCAGTCACAAAGAGAAGACCGGAGACTAGCAGATTGCAGTTTGGTAAGAAGTACTCGATACCAGACTCGATCAAATGCTTCAGAAATAACTTTTCCATGGATTGTGTCCAAAGGGTGGATAGGATTAGCTAGTTAGCTAGAAGATCTGTCAAGGAACGAGTGTAGCATAATCCATATTGGTGATAATTAATAGCCCTGATAAATTATGGAGTGTTGAGTCTGTCAGCAAGACCATCACGGCATATGAAAGAGGGAAAAAAAAGAAGAAAAAAAAAAGAGGGACGGAAAGTGCAGACCTTACTCTTGAGACAAAACAACAATGCGACAATCACTTTGTACCTCTAGCATGTAGGACAGTAATGTTTTCTTGGGAGATTTAAGTTACTACCTACAGGTCTAGCTGGCATTTCCTCCAACCAAGGAGCATATTGTTATAATATAGTCGCCTAGCTAGAGTTGCCTTTGTGAAACTAGGCCATGCCACGAAAGTTGGAGTTGAGTTGATTCGCTATGATGGGTTATTGCACATCACCAGCAGGTCCATTGACTAAAAATATAACTAAATGAAACAGAAAAACAAAATCATTTAAGTGACTACTACAAACGCACAATTTGATAAATAACAATAATAAAGTAATCGGTTTTCCTATATTTTACTATCTTTTTAATTTACCGAGAGTATGTAAAATTTATGTCGATAAACATGACTGTTCTGTACGAGGGTGCCCATAGTGTTGCCATCTGTGGTCGGCTTCACCATAGATGGCAACACTATCGGCAAGATCTTTTTAAGTTTGTACATCTGTCAGAAGCATCCATGTGAAATTGCAAGTCATTCTATCAAGTAGTTTGTTTTATACAGCTGTCTGAAGCAAAAGTGTTGTCTGTATCCCTTGAAATGGATAAAATTGAGTATCGTGCGGTTATAAAATTCTTTGTAAAAGAAGGTTTAACGCCAACAGAAATTCATTCGAAATTCATAAAAGTTTATGGGCGCTCTTCTTCGTTTTCAACAATTAAAAAATGGGCTACCGAGTTTAAACGTGCCCGTACAGCCTTGAAGATGATCCACGCGAAGGACGTCCAGAACGTGTAACAACACCAGAAATCGTTGATCAAATGCACGATATGGTATTGGACGACCGGCGAGTCAAAGTGCATGAAATTGCTGAGACTATAGGCATTTCAAAAGAACGTGTAGGATATATTTTGCATGAAGCATTGCAAATGAAAATGCTTTGCGCAAGATGGGTGCCGCGCTTACTCACAACACATCAAAAACGCACTCACATGAAAATCTCTGAAAAGTGCTTGGAGCGAAGAATAAAAGTGATTTTTAGCGTCGATTTATTACTATGGATGAGACTTGGATTCACCATTACACACCAGAATTCAAACAGCAGTCAAAACAGTGGACAGAAGCCGGTTGTTCAACGCCAAAGAAGACAAAGTCGGTTCCATCAGCAGGAAATGTCATGGCATCGGTGTTTTAGGATGTTAAAGGCATTTTGTTTATTAATTATCTTGAAAGGGATAAAACAATAACCGGGGAATATTATTCCGATTTTTTAACCAGACTAGACGAAAAAATTCGTGAGAAAAGACCCGGTTTGCAGAAGAAAAAAAAATCATCTTTCGTCAGGATAATGCACCTGCCCACAAAGGTGTTTTGGCAATGGGAAAATTAAGGGATCTACAATATGAATTGTTGGAACATCCACCTATTCCTCAGATTTGGCTCCCTCTGACTTCCGTCTCTTCCCAAAACTAAAACTCTTCCTCGCTGGTCAGCGTTTTTCTTCGAATCAAGGGGTGATTGCAGCCTAGAGGGGTATTTTGCAGATCCTACTGAGAACCACTACAGTGACGGGATAATGGCACTGCAATAAATGTATTAGTCTTGAGGGAGATTATGTTGAAAAATAAAAGTAATTTTGAAATTATAAATTCGTTTTTTCACTGTTAGGCCGAGAACTTTTCAGACCACCCTCGTATTTCGAGGTTGAGTTGCCAAGCATAAAAATCTTATAATAAGCGTGACTCTGATATTTGATTCATTTCACTTGTTATTGTAGCGTACCCACTTTTGATTACTTAATATTGTATGAAAGTATAATTAACATTATGTTATCGCGAAGCTATACTGGAAACATCCCCCAAAATGTTATAAAAATGATTTGAAAACGCATAGAATATCAGAATCACTGCTTGAAATCTCTAGATCATTATCATGTGACGACTGTCGTCACATGATAATAGACTTGTACATCATTAACTATACCGTACAATAGATCGTTAAATTATTACATATATGGGTTTCCTGTAGCTCTGTACGGGTAGGGTGCGTCATTGAAAATTGTCAATTATACTGTATGTTGAAGTAAAAATTCCAGTGCGATACGATACGCGATACACTCAGTTAATGCAGTATTTCTAATGATTTCTATTCTGAAATATCCTCTTGTAGTGTGAATGTTTCCAAAAAAGCAAAACACTGCTTTGTGGTTGTAAGCCACATTATGCTACAATGGTGTATTATGCTAAAATGGGATTACATAATAATCAAAATCCGCGGTTTTTAACATGTCCTTAAGGCGCACGACCTGCTCTAATTAGCTTTCGTAACCTTAATTTTTAGAATAATGTGGCTTGTGTTATTCCTAAATATATATATATATTCTTGTGTGTATACAACTACGCGTGTTCTTCTGGATGGCTTGCCTGTTTTGCGGGATAAAAAACCCAATTTTCCCAGAGGAAATACCCTGTTATCTCCATAGGAGAAAGATTAATTCATCCTCAACTGAATAGCTCTGATAAAGGTTATTCGCGTTTCAGATGGAATTCGAAACCGAGGTATTTCCACAACAAAGGATACACACACGCACGCACGCACACATATTTTAAGAATACACCGTCTGAGCTATTTTCGCAGGTAAATAAATAAAACTCATGGTCTCGGATGGCATAATAGTCATATTAAAGTTTTATGAAGTTTATGATTTTCGTTCTGTGGATTGAAAGGATCAAAATACTTTTGAAAAGTATTCCTATTTGAATTTTGAAAGGCATTTTTAATTGTTTGAAATTAGAAAAATAGTAATTTTTATTCGTAGTTTTATACGCGCTATAAATCCAAATTACTGAATGATGGAGGACTTTTTTTTATTTTACTAACTTTCATTACATTCCATGAAATCTCAGTCATTTCCTTTTGAACAACTTGTTCCTATCGAAAGGATGTCACTTCCTATTCCTTATGTCACTTCCTGTTCCGTTTTATTTCCGATGGTTAAAAATGACAAATCATGAGGGTGCGTTCGCGATAGGAGTCACAAAAAAAAAAAAAAAAAAAGTTAACCGAAAGAATTATGCATTGATATACAAAATACAATGTGGAAGTAAAGGAAAACGTTAAAATACAACGGTAATAGAATTACCAAAATTACGTTCGCTGGCTAGGCAGTATGCGTATAGGATAGAAACGCTACTAAATCTCATAAATCTTGAGCTAGGTTAAAAATTTAAGAGAAAAGTTTCAAAAAAGTGCTGGGAGAAGAACATCAAGACCACCTAACTAAAAATAACATTTTTTAAAAGAAATAAGAATAGAACTTTGTGTTTCGAACACACGTAATTTTTTTTGATTTTTGTTTCTGAGTTGAGTACTCTCCGACCTGTACAGATGCGAGCCCCTCGCCACTTCTGCGCATGGCAGAAGAAGGCGAATCCATTCCGATAATAAGGTAATCAATGCGTTTCTTGAGATAAGTGTTTATTATTACACATCGGAAAATTAGCTTTTCTTTTATGAACATTCTAGTTTTTAAAGTGGCAACTATTTTGCTTGTACAACAGTTGGGAAATTTTACGTATAACTCACGTGATTTCGAGTGTTGGTAACGAGTTCGAACATCGCCTAATTCCTTTCTCCCCTTCAATATGAATGGACTCTTCTTGGCAATCTGTCATCCGGGGCTCTCGCATCTGTGGTCGGACATTAATTTTGGCAATTTTTTTCTTTCCTTTTTTCCTTTTGGGTTGAAATTTTCCTTCGAATGATCCACTCTTCTTGCGGACATTTTGGAACTTGTACCATCTCTACCATCTTAAAATCTATTATCTGCTAAAATTCACAATACGGATAAACTTGGAGTATACTGTAAGGGCTTGGTATGCAGATTATGCCCAACACGCACAGTACTTGCTATAGTACATTCATATCTTGTAGCTTTAAAGTGAATTTGTGTTGCTCACGCTTCCTCGTAAATTAAAGATGATCACATTAAGACTTTACCCTGTGTGCGGAAGTATCAAAAGGGAACACTCCAGGTGTTGCAGATCACATTAAAATAGCGTGTCGATTATACCCGGATGGACATTTCTTTTTACTTTTGTGATGCATTCTGTTCGTTTTATTATACAAAACGAAAAAAAAAAAGTTAGGACATATCTGCATTCAGTGTATTAACATACGGCAGTTGTATTTATAGTAAGAGTCCACATGACCTGCTGTTGGGCTATTTATTTGTTTATTTTTGCGAGGAATTTGTAGGAATAACAAAGCAATCAGTATATTCCAAGTGGCGAATTAATTCTCATAGTTGTGTCATTTTTTAATATAAGTTAAATGTGCAAATGGATTCTCAAACAGTAAAGTTCTCTAATTATTCGCTGTAAACGCTAAATTAGTTATCATAGGAAGGAGAAAAAATGCGTACATTAATAGTTTATTTAGTTGCAATGTTAGTGAAAGTACTACTGCTAAGTTCCGCTTTGTGTGATGTAACAAGGTGTAGTTCAGAAAGGTTAATATTCTGAACTACACCTTGTGTAATTCAGAATATTAACTAAAAAAGTTAATATTCTGAATGTGCTACAATGTTATGCTGAGTATAAATATTCTAAATTGATCAGTTGTTTTAATTTCATCACACGACATTTATTTCGCTAGGTTGGAAACTACACTACTTAGAAAGAAGTCAACGGATCATAGTGTGAGGAACAAGGGGCATATTTTCCACAAGTGTACGATAGCGATCAATGGGAATTTTGAATCATTCTTCCTGTATGCATGTAATGAGATCCTGGGCTGTTGTGGGGTAGACGACCCTTGACCTCATCCAGCGATCCAATTCATCCCACAGATACTAGGGTTGAGATCAGAGCTCTGCGGAGACCAGTCAGGTGTGGTGACGTTCATATCTACAAACTACGCAGACCCAGCCTTATGATAATGCGCATTATGTTGCTGAAAGAGACCATGGTCAGTTCCCCAGAAACGCCACCAAGTAGGAAGCATTGCATTGTACAGAATATTCAGATACCTCTTGAAGTTCAATGTTCGTGGCACCATAAACAGAGGTCCGAAGTAGGCCAAACATGGGATTACGCACTCTGGTAAGTGGCGTTCACCGGGCATCCGCCACACCCACACCCGTCCACTGCTCGGTAGAAGATGTAGCGTGATTCGCCGCCCCATAGCACAGCTTTCCAAGCTTCGATGTTCCACTGTACACGCTCTTTGCACCACAGAAAACGATACTGCATGTTGGTTTGGGTAATGTGGGGCTGGCATACTGCGGTCCTGCCATGGAAACCCATGTTGTGTACTTCGGTTCTGATGTTTTTGTGAAAAATCAATGTTCGGAACTCTTCATTAAACGTGTCGACCGACCAATGGCTGTTTTTACTCATTATCCTTCGCACTCTACGGTCAAGTTCGGGGAGTGTGATGGGTCGTCCACTGTAGGTAGTACTTGCAGTTGACTCCCTGTCCTTCGATCTCAGTATGGTATCAATGATTGTTGATCTGGGATGGTCCAATTTGTCAACAATTTGCCGAACAGATAAGCCTGCAACATGGCATTCTATCACAATGCCTCCTTGAAACTCCGTCAGTTCCCTTCTTGTAGCCATTTCACCGGGACACAGTTGCACTGACTTGGGAGCATCATATTCCTCCAATTTATAGCGGCTACAAACACGTGATTCGTTACATGGCACGATGCACCTTGCCCATGTGGGTGTTTGTTGACTTCTTTCCAAGCAGTCTGTATTATAATGACAAGAAATTATATAAATTATATTCTTCTTTTCATCCATCCATGCTTGATACTAGTGTAAGTATCAAGCATGGATGAACAAAAGTTTGTATCACGAAATCTTCATGAGTACATTATTTGTATACAGAGAGCATTGATTTCAATCAGGTTTCTCTTGTATCCCATAATGCACATCATATTTCCACAAGGCATGCATTTTGTATATGGGAACTTTCTAGCAATAATGTTTGGCAATATAAAGTAGAAACGTTTTTTTTTATTCCGAGGTGGAGTTACGCGAACGAAGAGAATCGAACCCAGACAGTTTCTAATCAAAACATGTGTTCGACTCCTTAATGTCTTTTAAGTAAGGAATTTCCTTCACTCAGACGCATCATCGCGATGAACAATTAAGAACCGTCCCCTTCCCATCGCTTAATAGTAATTCCACTAGATGCACCTGCGAAAAATGTTTCGGATTTTCATTTCGGCTTTCAAGTAAAGTGGTAATTGTCAAAGATAGATTTTGAAGGAGGAATTAATCACGGATTTATAACATAAAAAACTGCAAAGATATCGGGAATATTCTGGTTTGAAATATTTTTTTATCTATCGTCAAATTTTAACAAAAGATCAAATTGCTTGTTAACTTAGATTCTTAAAAGGGTTAAAACACATATTTAAAAGTACTTATAAATACTTTGTTTCTTATTGTAAGCATCTTAGCCTCTCTCTCTGTAAAGAAACTTAATAGTAGCCTCGTGACATGGTGAATTTTTTCTTTTACTACCCTTGGCATACTTGTTGGAGAACAATGCTTGGATAGCCGTTTTGAATTTTGGATGCAATGATGGATGAAGACCTTCATTCCAGTAAGAATTATTTCTGTTATTCCGGCCTGAGTAGATGTTTCATCAGGGGAATGTAATCAGTAGCTGACAATGGAAATGAGATGTTATTACTAAGGTCCCATTTGACATCCCAAATGGGCCCTTAATGCCAAAAGACATGAAACTGAGAAAGTCGGTTGTGGTCTGATTTACTAAGAGAGAACTGACATTCACAATGTATTAGCAAGTGGCGTTTGTTAAAAAGATCTTGGCAGATTGGTAAAGGTTCGCTGATATTCTGGTAGGCAGATGGAATATCTATGTTGCGTTGTTTCTATAGCAAATATCTTGGCATCCCTACTTGCTTGGTGAGCGGAACTGGAAATGGAAAACCAATTTGATTATGAACGATGAAGTCCCCAAGGAAGGAAGATTATTATTATTATTTGGTAAGAGTTATTGATGTTTGTGGTTTTGATTATGTCTTTGTCTCTTTCTTTAATTTTTTTGGTAGGACTTTTATTGTTTTATAGGTTTTTTGTTTTCATTTTTATTACTGTTTTATTGTTTTATGTTTTTGGTTTATTTTTATTTTATATTTTGACGCTTTGAGTACATTTCTAATATTTTGGGATTTTTTGGAATTTTTTGATCGCAGTAAAACTGTACTTAAATTGTCCTTCATTGTGTATCATCATCATCTAATTAACACACATTGTCCTACATATACCTTTCAGACGAGTGTTTAAGAGAAGAATTTGCAACAGGGTGTTTCATTACATTCTAAGCTTGCTATTTAACATATACAACACTATAAAATACTTTTATTAAAAAAATCCCCACCCCTGCTTGCTGATCGTTAAATTCGCTTTTCCCCCTTCCTGATTAATTACGGTTATCAGAGATTGATGGAAGGATTCAAGAAGCAAAACAATGAACCTATCTATTCATGAACGTAGTTGCTACGATACAAAGAGAAGTCATTGGGCTTCGGTCCACCTGACATGAAAAAATGTTGCATTATATGCATATAACAATTAATAATTATTATGTGCACACACATTAATAATACTAATAATAATGTAACTCATCTGATCTCACTTTCTCCCAGTGTCAATAAATAAATCAATAATGGTGATGCCCTTTGCTTAGAAAGACGGCTTCGAATCCCATTTAGGACGTGATGAACTTTTTTTTTCCTCAATTGGTTTACAATTAAAGATGAGTTAGCCATCTCACATAGAGATGAAAGAATTTCCATTCTCAGACAGGCAAACTGATCAGAAGAGCACTCACAATTATCAGACATAATACCCTATGTGTCCGTGCAGTTAGCCTAGTTTCTATACTCTTCACAACCGTATCTCTGGGAAAGGAGTGTCCTGGGTTCGATTCCCGTCGCCGACGTGAGGAGCTCTAGGATCTTTCTCAGACCCAGCCAAGTTAGCCGGTCTTTGCCGTGGACAGCAGGGTTTTTCTCCTCAGTTTATCTGAGGTTTTTCCTCCCGCAAGCAGGCAAACCGTTCCCGTGAACACACGATATACACCCATAGGATATACCGGGAAGCATAGGGCTAATCACCTTATATATATATTGATAGTGTAAACATTTGATGTAGCTTAATAATGCCAGAAAGCCTTACATCAATTTTTACAGAAGTCAAGCCCTGTAAGGATGTTATAAAAATAACCTGTATGTCTATGTATATTTAAAACAGTTTGTCAATGTAAATAATCCCTATGGGAATTGTCCTTACTTGCTGCCCTAAAACGAAAATTCTAGAATGCGTTGAACTAAGACAATACCTTGCCACCAGAAAACCTTATATGTTAGCTCCTTATAAGGACATAAAATTTGTTTGTGAAGTCCACCTGTAAATGCTCAAGGTCAGTGTTAAACGGACCGACAAACTTCAGACGAATGTCCGCTGCCCGAAACAAATAGGATTAGAGGAGTACACGAGAAGAACAAAGAAAGGGTCAGCGTCAGTGGAAGAACAAGTGACCGCACCGAAATGTTCGGGGTCCCATATCTTCGTGCAGGGATACGAAAGAAGGCGAATAAAAGGTGTTGGCCGGAAGATCGAGTATCGGTTCCAGGAGTTCCTCATCGGTTGTCCAGAGGTCGTTATCGAGAAGTCGTCAGCGGTTGTCCGTCAGATGTAAGCCATCGAATACGCGACTTCAGGAGAAGTCATGCCAGTGATCTAAAAGAAAGATGACGGGGGCCGATCCGCCAGGCAAAGCAGATATTTGATGACGAATTTTCGCCGGAAGCTTTTCAAGCTGGAAGAAATTGCTCTGTTAGTCCAACGCGCATGCAAGCATTCCACAAGCCGATGATCTTCGCCCGAAGTACAGCGAGGAGAGCGTCCCAGAAGCGTCAGTAAATCTATCACCGGCATAAAAAGGGGAGAAAGAAACGTGATTCGGGAGAAAAGGATCAGGACTCCAGTTTGAAGCCATAAAGTGAGTTAATCTGTTTATTCAATTTTTTTGAATTATAGGAGAACTTTTATAGTGGACTGTTTGTCAATGGTGCATTTTGCCTATAGAATTATCTTAGTATCAGAAGGAAAGAGCTTTTGTGTGTAATAATATTTTTATGTGCATAACAGTTAAGAAGTAACAGTTTATTAATAGGTACCATTGCTTAGGGTAGTAACTTGTATTTGGAAGAGAGTGGTTAATTTTGTGACGTAACTTTCGTGAATTGAAAGGGCATTTTAAGCTAATTGTTGAACAAAGCAAATTTTTCTTTATTGCAAAATTAGTGTAAATTGTTTTATGTAAAATAACTGTGTTGTTTAAATGTTAATAGAGTGTTGTCTGATATTTAATTCTTTGATGCACTGTTCCGAAAAAATATTAGAGCCTATTAGCGGGAACCCAGGAGAAAGGATAGATAGTAGACCACGACTGCAGATATTAATTAATCAGGGATAATTTGAATGTAATGGGAAAGCTACTGGACGCAATTAACACTTCTTGTTACTAGAAAACGGACATCAGTGGCGCAGCTTTTTTTCAAATAAATTTTCTGGTGTTTGAAGAATAAGAAAGCAAATGCGGAAGGCAGTATAGCATAAAGAGATCTAAATAGAGATATAAAGAAAGGTGGCAGATATATAAATAAAGAGATACCAAAGAGTGATAAGGAAGAATAGTTAGAAGTGCATAATAATTATTGCGTTAAAGTGTATATATATATATATATATATATATTAAAGAGATATATAAAAAAAACAATTAAAGAGATATATAAATAAAAAATAAATAAACCTCCCCATTTACAATAGCTCTGTAATAAACCAGTAGGCCTAACAAGTAGAAGGAAGAAGAAGAATACCCTATGCACAAAATAGACATGCATAATACATAATCAAGAAATAATAATATGAGTAAACATAAATGATTGAAATGGGAAAATAATGTTGCATTCCTACCTTAAATTAAGCAGTGGGACCACGACGTTTCTTGAGGCAGACAATATAATAACACGTGGTATTTGGAAAGATCCGAGTTCGAATACCATCAAGGATGGGAGGAACGTTTTTAGATCTTTAAACCCGAATTCGAGTTAGACATGCTTGGATTGACCTGTAAACTGGATTTTTCTCAACATGGTCTATTCCAGAACAATGATGCACTAATTACGAATGCTGTAAGTAATATGATGAGCAGGAGTAAGATGTAAAACGTTTATCGTGATCTTTTCTTTTGTCAATTATCGCAGAAATATTTGCAAACTTTGCAACCAATGGAGACAGCATTCGTCTGGATGTTACAACATCTAAATTATGTCACATGTTGACAAAGCTGGTTAATGGTCGAACTACGAGGGCTGTTCAATAAATAGTAAGACTAATTTTACTGTCGCGAAACCACTCATCACAATATTAATTTCTGTGGAATAAAGAAATGTTGCTGTCTGTATTAACAAAAGAGGTTGACAGATGGCGTATACAGGCTGATGTGCCAGCGTGTCACGTGACTAAACTCAAGCTTTTTTTCGGCGCGCCTACGAGCAGCGACCAGTCGTCGAAATGGAAGCGTCCTTGGAAAAGCGTTATGCGATCGATTAAATTTTGTGTGCGTTTGTAAAAATCGGAATCGGACACTTTTAACATGATACGCGAAGCTTTGCACGATGAAGCAATGTCGAGGGCAAGTGTTTTTCGCTGGCATAAAACTTTTAAGGAAGGAAGGAAGGCAAAATGTGGAAGATCTTGAACGTGAGGGAAGACCTTCGACGTCCATCACAGAGACAATGATCAACACAGCAGCGATTATCATCAAGGAGGATCGCAGAATTACAGTACGCCAGCTGCATGTTGTCCTGAATATTTCTGTGGGAAGTGTTCACTCAATCATGGCTGAACATTTGGGACTGAAACGTGTTTGCGCCCGATGGATACCCAAACTCTTGACACCGGAGCAAATGCAGCATCGAGTGGATGTGTGCACAGAATGAAAAGAAAGACTGGAACAAGAAGGCGACAACTTCTTAAAACGCATCATTACAGCAGATGAAGCTTGGTTGTATCACTATGACCCTACAATGAAACAACAAAGCAGTGAATGGAAGCATCCGTCTTCGCCTACCCCCAAGAAAGCAAAAACTGTAAAATCGGCTGGTAAAGTTATGACCATAATGTTTTTTGACTACGAAGGTATTGTTTACCAACACGCTGTAGAACCCTGGAATACTATAAATGGCTCATAGTATGCAGATGTTTTACGCACAATGGTACAGCACGTCAAAAGGAAGCGTCCCTTTCGTTACATAATCGTTCATATTTGAAAACGCATATGAAGTAAGTTGGAATTATTCCAAACAATCCTACACCTACCTACTACTGAATAGAAACTTTTATTTACTACCGTGTTGGACCTCCTTTACCCCTAATTACAGCACATGCAGTTTGGCACACATTTCACAAGGTGTTGGATTGCAATCGTCATAAAATATTAATATCAGAATCACTTACGTGTAATATTTTATTTGTAAAATTTGTGGCTACGTTTCATAGCTATTGTCAATGGCTATGGCTATGGCCATTGTCAATACAGTTACAGGAAAACTCTAAAAAGAACAACACTTTAATTGAAAGCATTGTGTGCACTATAATGCAAGGCCACATATTGCTGGTTGTGTAGTGGACGTTTTGCAGAAGAACAACATAGATATCCTACCACACCCTCCATACAGTCCTGATCTCGCACCGTGCGATTTCTGGCTGTTTCCTCAGCTCAAGAAACCACTAAGAGGCCGTCATTTCGAAAGCAACAAAGTATGTGTAAAAGCTGCGGAGGCGGTTTTGAAAGAACTCTCGAAAAACGGACTTTCACATGTGTTTAAGAAGTGGACGCAACGTTGGGACAAATGAATCGCGTCTCACGGTAGTTACTTCGAAAAAGACCATGTAAATGATGACGATTAAAGGTCTGTTTTCTGTATAAATATAGTCTTATAACTTATTGAACAGCCTACGTAAATGATTTTTTGTGTTGGGATAAAATCTGAAAAATTTAGTCATGCCTTCAATGTTATTCCTTTACTATTTTTTCTTTATTGCGTATGACAACTTTTTTCATCATTTCCTGTCAGCATACATTGTAAATCATGTTGCGTGTTAACTAGCATACATGATTCAAACAAATAACTTCTCTCTAGCAAGATGTCGCAAGTTCGCATACAGTGCAAGTAAAATGAATAACGTCGAGTTGCCTGCACGAAACCCCTACTGATCACCGTGAAATAAATCACAGAAACTAGATTAGAATTCAAATGAATGCGATTTGTTTCCTTTTGCCAATAGCAAACTCTAGGAGTGAAAACGTAACATAACATGAAGTGAATGGGGAAAATATGTTGTGGACTCGACTAAGACAATGTACTTCTGTGTTTTATGGTGGCAATTTGTTCTACCGATGAATAAGATGGCAAGTAGATTATTTATATTATCAATAAATTATGTTACGAAATAAGACCATTTCAGCGCGCTACGTACGTACGTCGAAAAACTCATAGCTAATAAGCAAATAAGAAAAATAAAAACTTCTCTAAGTAGCAGTGACACTATGACACAACAATATTATATCCTAACAACTACAACACGATGGGATGGGGCTTCATTGAAATTGAAGACAACAGTTAAAAGCTTACTGATACAACTGAACATTAAGTGATTAAAATCCAGTCAATCTTCGTCAATCGTGATTAAAATCAAGACTTCAGAGCTTTCGTTGCATAATCGTTCATATTTGGAAACGCATATGAAGTAAGGTGGAATTATTCCTATAAAGAACAACACTTTAATTGAAAGCACGTGATATTGTGTGCACTATAAGCTGCAGGAGAATAGCTCCATCTGCATTATAATTCAATGATTATTGAATATTTCTTCGATAATTTTTTTTTTCATTATAACCATTAGCAATAAACGTAGTTCTGATAATAAAGGGTTCTTTGAATGGAAGAGAATCTGTTGAACAAATTTTATAAACTACATTTATTGATAATGGTTATTATTCAGGGAGATATGGTTCGAGAATAGTCTTCTTTAAATGCTTCAGTCAATTGCTGCACGCAGGAAGTTCTGTTTGTCCACAAAAGCCTTTTCAGAGAACGTCAGTCTCGTTTCTAGCTGTCTTATGACCGCAGTTACGCCTCTTAGACAAGCAATGTAGTTTATTTTTCTCACTGATTAAACACCTGGGATATCTCACCTTTTGAGAAACCAGTCAGCGCTGCTGTTTTCAACATCGTGGCTCCACCCAGATGGGCACTGCCAATAAGCCGATAATCGAACTTCGAACGATCCTTTGTTTTTCCCGTGATCAACTCCACTCGCGATTTCTCTTGTCTAGAATAATTAGAATAGTTAGAAATAGTTGTCTAGAACATCGTATGTATGTAACCAGTGTCAATCCCTTGTGGGCAATCAACTTCAGACATTCTGTTCATCAATTTCAAAAAGACTGGCTAGTCAGGGTTAAAAAAAAAAAAAAATAAAAAAAAAACTCCTTTTGCCTTTGGGGGATAAAAAGGAGTTATGCAATTTATATATATTCCTATTCAACACTACTCTTTGTATACTTCGCTTTAACGGAAATACACAATCTCCATACTTACGTATATCAGTTCTCCACATCATTCTTCACAAAAATACGTAGTAATCAAAAATCTGCTAATAAGAGAGCACATCTTCTGAACGACAGCTTCAAGGAGAAATTTCAAGTATTAAATAATATCCTTAAATCGTTACAATCTTGAAGTAACTAAAAAATATTAGGTAGATGAGAAGAGAAGCAATTAATACACTGTTCAAAACAATCAGGGGATATTTTAGTTTCTGTTGGATAATTATAAATTTCTGCAAATAATTATAACTATTAGGTACTTTATACATAAATAAATATTTCTTAGTTATAGATAGGTTGTAGTTGATGAGATATTGTTTAAATAATCGATATTTATTACAAATTTAACAGATTATACATATTTAACAAAGTATGCATTTTAGCGTGAAATAATTTTAACAAGAATAACCAAAAACGCTTTTGTTAATTTTTAATAGGGCGTATGGTCTCCGTTAACAGCCAAAACAGAAGCACATCTTGATTGCATGGACTGGATAAGATGATCAAACAGTTCTTGTGGGATATTTCCCCACTCTTCTGTGAGAGCAATTTCGAGCTCTCGAAATTGCTCTTCGACAAGTCTTAACATGATTTTGTACCCCGTTGCGTGTTCTACACTGTTGTATATTAAGAATATTTTAAAATAAATGTGTTACGTTAGTAAATTATTTTTATAACTTTATAATTTACAAGAAAACCAAAATATCCGATAATTGTTTTGAGCAGTATAAATATAATAAATGCCATATTTGGTGATGCTTCAATGAAGAAATTTGGAATTATTCAGAAGAAAGCCGAAGCCATATCACATCGAACTGAATGGTAATTGCAGTGATTAACTTTCTATTCCCAATTATTATGAATTAAATGACGATTAACACATGTAAAAATATAGTTTTATTCACTATATATAATTCTTTCCTGTTATGTTGCACGGAAACAATTAAGGAGAGAAGCAAACGGTTAAAATTATTCAAAACTGACACGAGTTTAGTTTCTCGTGTCTCGGTCACAGTCGTGTAAACAGAAAACTCATTCTTCTTCTTCTTCTTCTCTTCTTAAGTATTCTGCAAAAGAACAGGTTCTTCTCTTAGTAGCAAAAGCTTTCCTTCCACTCTCTTCTGTTATGAGCCTTCTTTTTCAAGGTTGTCTCCATTAAGCATGTCATCTAGCATTGTTTTCCTTACTCTTCCTCTGGGTCTTTTTCCGTCTATTTTTTCTTCGATGGCATGTCTGATGATTCCATTTCCTCTCAGAATATGTCCGATCTAGTTTCCCTTTCTTCTTTTTATCCTCGTTAACAGACTTCTTTCTTCTACTTTTTTGAGACCTCTTCATTAGTTATTTTGTCTGTCCATTTGATTTTTTTCCCATCTTTCTCCAAATCCACATCTCAAAGCTTTCTTCTTTCTTCAATGTCCAAGTTTCAGCTGCATAGAGGCCAACACTCCACACATTTTATTAGTCTTTTCTTTAGATTTCTGTCCATTTTACTTCTGAATAAATTCCATTTTCTATTAAAGGCATCTCTCTTCCAATCGCTATTCTTTCTTTTATGTCACTTTTACATCTTCCATCACTGCTAATCACACTTCCTAGATATTTAAATGTCTTTACTTGATTTAATTTTTCCCATTTATTCTGATATCCATATTTGCCTCTTTCCTTGCTATTTTCATTACCTTTGTTTTTTCTGATGTTAATTTTCATTCCATAATTGATACAGGATTCCAGTAATCTGTTCAAAAGATGTTGTAGTCCTGCTTCAGTGTTTGATAGTAATGCCTTGTCATCTGCGTATCTTATTGCAAATATCAGTCTACCTCCAATCTTTATTCCTTCTTCCGAATTCTCCAGTGCTTCTTTTAACATTGCTTCGGAACACATGTTAAATAAAATTGGTGACAGAGAACAGCCTTGTCTTACTCCTCGTCCATTGATACCTGGTTCTGTTGTACCATCTCACCATGGCAGTTTGTCCCATATATGGTAAAATAATTAGCCTTCTGTCTTTCCAATCTGTACCACAATCTTTTCCATTACTTCCACCATCTTATCCCATTTTACAAAGTCAAAAGCTTTTTCAAAATCTATATAACAGATATTAACTTCTTTATTCACTTCCAGACTTCTTTCACTTACTATTCTTAACAGTCCAATCGCATCTCTTGTTCTCCTACCCTTCCTGAAACCAAACTGATATTCTCCAATTTCTTCTTCTGCAATCTTCGTTATTTTCTCTTTAACTTGTTCCATCTAGCTTCGCAACATTAATTATTTCTACCATAATCTCGAATAAAGAAAACCATTCTTGATTCTATTATTATTCAAGTTTTCACTGGTCCAGCCATTTTGTTTTGACTGCTTGGTGCATCTGGAAATAACTAATACATTAAAAGTAGAACTGATATTATAGGCGTAGTTAAAAAACCAGAATCATACAGCTAATGCATTTATTAAGTTTATTGACATTATCAGTTATGTATTTTGCTCGTTTGATTTCCATTTAAATTTATTATTATTATTTGATTATTTCTTTCTCTAATATATGTAAACATTTTTGTCATCTTTTCCAGGTTTTATATTCTCCGTTGCGCACTGCTGATTTCCACTATGTGGTTATTCGAATAATTAACCTTAAGAGGAAAAGAAATGAAGAAAAAAAAAAAGAAAAAAAAAAAGAAAATGCTGTATCTTTCGGTTTTACCTGCTTCACGGTCATACAAGGTCACAATCCTGGGTATAATCATTTCAGTTTCTGGTAAAACTGCCAAAGAAATCTACAAGGAAAGCGAGTTTCTGTTGTCAAGGAAACACACTGATTTTCTATGCATGCTTGTTAGATAGAAAAACTATTATCTCGTAAATATTTGCATACATTAAAAAATCGACCACATCAAATTTGAGGTCCGTCCTCGGCTTATATAACATTCCAATCTATATAATCATTTTAATCATAATAAAGTAAACGATGGTAAAACTAAAATGTCTTTCCTCTTAGGAAATTATGTTACTCATCTTTTCTTCCTCAAAGTTTCCAAGGAAAATTGACTTGAATGAATTTGATTGATCGTAATTCTACGGGGTTCCCAGAACTCCACTATGCCAATGGAAAGGGCGGCTACAGGGAACACATACACACATCTTTTTTAACGAAAGGTCACCTACTAATCTATTCTGTGCAAAACACCTGACTTGCAGTGTGGTGAGCGTACTAACTTACTGATGTGCGTTACATGGCGTGCGTTTTCTCGGTATCGATTTTAGGTGCCTGTTTATTGCCCTGGACGGGGCGTGACAGTTCTATACTACGCGGGAGTTCGCGCTCTGACAATGAATGTAGCATTCTCAAGGTCACTAAAAGCTACAGTTAACTCCCATATGAGACGAAAAACTGCACTGTGGTAATGAATTTTTCATCTATAAGGAACAACAAGGGAAACGCCGTCTTTAAATCGGAAGTAGTCAGAATTTTGTATTTAATGCGATAAACAGACCCATGTAGATTTTTTTTTTAATTTTTTAAGTTCCGTAGTTAAAACAATATGCGTTTGAAGTGTTTGTTCGCATCTGTTAGTTGCACATGTTGGAAACTTGTAGGTAGATCTCTAAAATCGTCTACCTCGTTTAATTTTTACAGCAATTACCAAAATACTATACGAATTTTGAGAAAAAGTCAATATTTTTCGCTTATACCCTTCATTGTATTATAATATTATAATTATTATCATATATTATAATATGACTTTTTTATTTATTTATTCGTGTGGGGGTTCCCCACGTTCCTCCACCTTAGGACTGGTTGAGCCCTCTTAGTGAGGGATTAAGTATGCATTTTATGACTGTAGATCTGTGTGTGTATGTGTGTATTCACGGGACGGTTTGCCTGTTCTGAAGAACGAAAAACTCGAGTTTCCGGGTGAAAAAAACCCTCTACCACCGTATGAGAACGGCTAACTCACCTTTAGACCACATAAAGGTTCCTCATGTCACTGACGGATCGAATCCAGGTCTTTCCGACTAAAGGGCTTCGTCTATACCGACTGAGCTACGAAGTTGGTTTGGCCTTCCCTCAAAATGAATAAATAAATTTAATAACTTTCTTTAAAAAATGCACGAAATATCGTTTGAAATATTCTCGCAAAATATTCACATGAAATAATTCAAATAATCAGTATTAATATCTCCGTAAACACGAAAGCATTCAAATATTGTTTTTCAAGAAAATTAAAAAATATAATAAACCACCGCTCCTAAAAAGTAATTTAATTGCCTTAAATAATTGTAAATAAGTTTTTATATTTTTTTTACAATTATTTAATATTTAAATAATTGCATTTTTTTTCATTTATTATGTTAAATTTACATCACAGTATTCAATTATCTGTATGTTTTGCATAGTATTAACACGATAACAATATATTTAATTTCTTTATACTGTATATAATTTAGAGATTCTCCCATATATTTGAATTTCTATAGAAAAATTCAAATAGTCTGCATGAATTTGTAATATAATATAACATAATAGTTAGTTTTAATTTCTCTATAAAGTTTCAAGCAATCCGAATGAAATTATAATAGAAGGATATGGAACAAAAAAAATAATAATATATTTCTGAGTTTCATAATATATTATGAGCATAAGTATGTCTTAATCGTGATATTGACATTGACACCAAAATTAATTAAAAATAAATTCAACGGCAAATTTATTTTCAAGTTCATTTCATGCGTGGCATGAATTTGTACTGTATAATTATTGAAAATTGCTATCCTCAGACCATGCAGCTTACACGGTCTTTACTTATAGTAGTACTATAGTACTAGATTCACAGTTTTAATACAAAAAAAAAAAAAAAATCAGTCATTAACCTTCTACGTTATTCAGAATGCAATCGATTCACGTCAGGTCCATTTCGTAGAGTAAAAACGAAAAATAATTATTTTGCTGATGAAGGTCTGGTTTAGAAGGAATGTTAATGACGTAAAATGAATTTAAATAATCTAAATGTTTTAAAAAATACGTAAAATATTCACATAATTGAGTCAAATATATATTACCGCGAAAAATAGAATACCTGATTCAAACGCATAAAAACCAGCACAACACGCGATATTGCTGTTAATGACAGGCCTACTGGCTTCTGCTGCACGCTATTTGGTAATTACTGCGCAAAAGCAAGCAAGTTTAGGATTACAAACAGTAAAGATGCGAGGTCTGTACGCTATATTATATTATAATATGCTGAAAACGTGCTAGAAAAAAAGACATGGTCCACAGCTATTTGAATCCATCCTTTTCATATTGCATGTCACGTGGCTTCTACGATCATCTTTGTAATGAGTTTCCCTTCGTGTAAGAAGAAATTAAACTTTAATGTGAATATGACTTTAACATACAAACAATAGATATCTGATATTTGAAGCAACGCTCTCCTACTTCTTGAAATGTCCATCTCAATCACCTTCACCTCTAATTTCTTTGGCAAAAATCTTCAACTCGTAGAGTGATTTTTCATTCTTAGAAAACAAAAAGAAAATGTATGATAATTCGTTATTCCGCTAATAGATGGCGCTGAGTTTTTTAAAGCAGGAGAGAGAAAACATGACATTTGATGATTTTTTTATTATAATTAGATTCTGATTAGCTTTGGTAATAATCGTTTATTTGATCAAGTCAGGTGAATATTGCAATTTTTACGATATTCACATAAGCAGCATTAAAAAATAATAAACTAATTATTATCTTTACTTTAACTGGTCTTTGTATTTGCGCAGTCCAAGAAATAGACATTTCATACATTGAAGTTACCAAGCAACAAGCACGTGATTCTGAAAAGACGTTTTGTACCAATCACTTTGGTTAGTATGTTCCTAGGGTTAAGCTAAACACCGGAAATGTATTTTCCTATGGACTATATTAAAGTAAATTACCGAACAAAAGACGAATCACGTACAATCTAAAAAATTAAAAAACTCACAGCTACAAGTTTAGTTGTTTAAACACGATGTTCCATTGAGACAATGATCACCAATGATATAGCTTAACGATAGCAGTGTTTCATAACTTACATCCCTCTTACTCACTTATTGTGCATTTAATACTCTGGGTGGTTATCGCAAGGAATGACTGATGACGTCAGAAGATATGCGAAAATGATTGTGATGACTAATTTTCTTATAAAGTAAGAAGGAAGTTTTTCATCGCGCTGATGTCCTTCAACAGAGAATGATTCCCTCCCCCCCCCCCTCTTCATAAACGTTCCTCGTACGCATATACACGTATGATAACATAAGAACGACAATCTTTGGATAATTTTATCTTAGAAGAATTTTCTGAGATTAGCTAATATTTTTATTGACCTTAAGAGAATTTAGGCTAAAAAACGAAAGGTCAAGCGAAAAAGGCTCTAAGTGATAGCAAAATTCCTCTTTTATGTATAAAAGAGGAATATAAATCAGAAAAAAATCTGTTTTAAAAAATACTCTCTGTATTTATTTTCGTTATTTTGCTTTGGCAAATTGCAACACCTTGTGATTGTTAAAAATAAAAAATAAATAAATAAAAAAACACTCCGGCAAAACTTTTTTTTTTCTTATCATTTTCTTATCTTAAAATCTACACTTTTTTAAATAAATCTAAAGTCAACTTAAACAGAAGCAGATTATTACATATTAGTATTCCGTAATTGAAAAAGTGATGGTCACATGTCAATAATTTTTTACGTTGGTTGGGTTTTTTTTAAACAAAAATTAACGACATCAGTAATTCGAAATATTTCAATAAACTTAAAACTGTTGCTTGCACGCACCTTCATATGACGGATAGAAATACACTACTTGGAAAGAAGTCAACGGACATCTCCATGGGTAAGGTGCATCGTGCTATGTAACGAGTCACATGTTTGTAGTCGGTATAAACCGAGGGAATAGGATGCTCCCAAATCAGCGCAACTGTGTTCGGGTGAAATGTCTGTGAGAAGGAAACTCACGGAGTTTGAAAGAGGCGTTGTGATAGGATGCCATCGGCAAATTGGGCTATCCCAGGGTCGCCAATTAGTGATACCATGAAACGATGGAAGGCAGGGAGTCAACTGCAAGTGATGCCCGCAGTGGACAACCCACCACGCTCACCGAATGTGACCCTACGGTGCTACGAAGGACAATATGTAAAAACCACTATTAGTCGGTCGACGCGTTGAATGCAGAGTTCTGGGCATCGACTGGAACACGAAACTGCACAAAAAAACATTGGAACCTAGGTACACAACATGGTAAGACCACAATAAATATAGAAGCCCACATTACCTGAACCACCATTCAGTAGTGCAAAGTGTACAGTGACGTGGAAGCTTGGAAAGCGGTGTTATAGGACCATGAATCAAGCTAAGCCCACTATCGAGCAGATGGATGGGTGTAGCAGATACCCAGTGAACGCCTCTTATCGGAATGCGTAATCCTGACTATGAAATTCGAAGGTGGCAGTGTGACGGTATAGTCCTGGTTTTTCTAGGTTTGACCTCGGAACTATGTTTGTGGTGCCAGGAACATTGAACCCCGAGAGGTATTTGTAGGAAAAGTAGGAAGCATTGCATTGACCATTCTGAACAATGCAATGCTTCCTACTTTGTGGTGTTTCTATAGGACTGATCACTGTCTCTTTCAGTTGTAACTGCGTGGTTATAGTAGTATAAGTTGTGGATATGAACGTTACTATATGAATGTTACTATACTTGACTGGCCTGCACAGAGCCTTGATCTCAACCATATTGAGATCTCTGAGATGAATTGGAGGGACGGGTAACGTCAAGGAACGTTCGCCCCACAACATGCCAGGACCTCATTACATACCTAGAGGAATAATGATCTAAAATTCCCATTGATCGCTATCGTACGCTTGTGGAAAATATTCCCTGTAGGATTGCTGTAGTCATCGCGGAGAAAGGAGGTCCTACATGTTTTAAGGTGGGCGCCATGGCTGTTTGTATCTTACACTATGGTGTCTGTTGACTTTTTTGCAAGCAGCGTATGTTAGATGTTTGGGTAAACATTGCTGATACTGACTTCCATTTTGCAAGTGCTACTTTGAAATTTCCCCCAGTCACATACTGCACTTAATTATGCAATTTAATTTAACTACTCTGGTCATATTACTGATAAAATATAGCCATTACGGGTCTTCAATACTGTATATTATATTATACTAATTGTATGGTGACTCGTTATTAAGAGGAGTAATAGATGGGAGTGTAACTAAATCGTACTTACCGGGTGCGAAATTTAAGGATGTAAGTGAGAGCATTAGAGTGCAAAAACAGAGGGTGAAAGAAATAACAATTGTGGCTGGTACGAATGAATTGAAAGGTGATAAATTTTTTATGAGAGAGGACTTGAAAGTATTGTTAAAGGTAGCGAAAGAAAAGAGTGACAGAGTTAGAATGGTGAGTCTGTTACCGCAGTATGACAGAGAGGAGTTTAGAAGGAGGGCCATAATCGCAAATGATATTATGCGCAGGTTATGCGGACGGTGTGGTGTGGAATTTGTGGACGTGTGGAATGAGTTTGATGGGCGAAAGGACTTATACAAGATGGATGGCCTGCATTTGAATGGACTTGGTGTGCAGAGACTGGAAAAAGTGTTGCTGAATGAAGTGAAAATGGATGTGCAGAACCAGGGAAACTAGAACTACCAAGGAGGGGGGGAAGTGGATATCCAGACATCAGTGAGACAGTTGAGTGTAAAAATGTATATAATGTACCTAAGCCAGCAAAAAGGACAAAAAATGGGAATGGGATATTTAGAATAACGCATCAAGATAGGGGTGGGACAAAGGGAACACTGCAATTCATGTATACTAATGCCAGGAGTATTAGGAACAAGAAGGAAGAATTTTTGGCCTTGATTGGCTCTTCCTGGCCACAGGTTATTGGCATTAGTGAAACATGGCTGACGGAAGATGATATAGTTAGTGGGATAGAATGTGTAGGTTATAGTATGTTTAGGAGGGACAGAGAGAATAAAATTGGGGGAGGGGTGTTATTGATGATAGCTGATGAACTGCAGCCAAGGAGAATTGAAGTATTGCAGGATAGTGAAAGGAGCTCATTTGAGGCTATTTGGTGTGAGATTGATACTGGCAGAATAAAATATACAGTTGGGTGCTGCTATAGACCAGGTGATGGAATAGATGGTGGAGATGGTATGCATAAACAAATTGATGAAATGAGTGGAAGGAGGGTAATTATTATGGGGATTTCAACTATGGTAACATTGATTGGAAGGAGAAGAGGACACATGTGAGGAAGGAAATGGATTTTATTCAATTATTAAGGGATAACTATCTGAAACAGCATGTAATTGAAAATACTAGGGGTGTGAGAGTGCTTGACCTGGTAATAGTATCTGAGAATTTGACTGTAATGAATATGACCATGTTGCCACCTATTGGTGAGAGTGATCATAAGGTCTTGACCTGGGAGGTGGCTAAAGGTGTGAAATTTGTGATTAAGACAGGGTATATGTGGAATTACCGTGCTGGCAAGTATGACAAGCTTAGGGGATTGCTTGGATCAGTGCCATGGCATGTACAACTTCAAGGGCTGGACGTCGATAGAGCATGGGAAGTGATCAAAGAGTATTTACAGGAGGTTATGGCTGATTGTATACCTAAGGTCCGAATAGTGAAACAAGGAGGGGTTAAATGGATGAATAACACCATTAAGCTTGAGCTGCAAAAAAAGAAACAACTATGGAGGGAATTTAAAGAAAGGGGTGGCCTGCAGGCACACGAACGGTATAAAGTACAGGCCAGAAGGGTAACGAGTGTGGTAAAAACAGCAAAAGCCGATTATGAAAGGAAACTAGCTATGCAAGCAAAAGAGAATCCCAAACAGTTCTTTCAATATGCTGCAAGCAAGAAAAAAACTGTACATGGCAAAATGATTTTAAGGAATGACGATGGTAAAGAGTTCACTGAACCAGTCGATATAGTGGAGTTACTGAGCGCGCACTTTGCAAAAGTATATCATCCAGGTGGTGACGTTGAAAAAATGAAGGAACCATTAGTTTATATGGGAATTGTGATGAATGAAGTGGAGGTGAATAGTCTATTACAGAACCTTAATGTGAATACATCTGTGGGATTGGATGGTATACCGACACGGGTCTTGCATGAATCGGCTAATGAATTATCAGTGCCCTTGACCATGTTGTTTAATCTGAGTTTCAGGTCTGGCTTAGTCCCGAAGGCGCGGAAAGAGGGGAAAATAGTTTCACTGCATAAAGGAGGATCCAAGACTATGGTTGCAAATTACCGACCGATCAGCATATCAGGAGTCGTTGTCAAGGTCTTGGAGAAAGTAGTCAAGGGAAAAATACAGGAATGGATTGATGAAAATGAGATACTGTACAGAGGGCAGCATGGCTTTGTGAAGGGTAGATCATACTTCAGTAACTTGCTCAAGTTTTATAACAAGGTGACGGCTGAACTGGATAAGGGAAATGGGTTTACAGTGATACTGCTGGACCTGGCAAAGGCGTTTGACAGGATACCACATGGAATTCTAATCCGTAAACTACAACATATGGGAATGGATATAGGGTTGGTGAGATGGATAGCTGGGTGGTTGATGGAGAGATATCAAAGAGTAGTTTATTCAGGAGTAGAGTCCAAAAAACGGCCTGTGACTAGTGGTGTGCCACAGGGTTCTGTTCTTGGACCACTGCTGTTTAATCTGTTCATTAACGATATAGGGAAGGGTCTAAGTGGGACAGTTCATTTGTTCGCTGATGACGCAAAGTTGGGTAGGGCGATAGTGAATGCAGAAGATGTCAAAGTCTTGCCAGATGACTTAGATAGATTGGAGTTCTGGACTAAGGAGAATGGATGTCAATTTAATGTGACAAAATGTAAGGTTATGCATTTCGGAGTGAAAAGATTAGCAGCAGTATACCACATTGGTGGAACTGTACTCCAGGAGATTGATGAGGCCAGGGACTTGGGAGTGTTGGTGGATAGGGAGATGAAGTTTAGGGGGCACATTGCGAAAGTAGCTAAATCAGCTCATCAACTGACTTGGTTGTTGAAAAATACCTTGACGAGCAGAGAAAAACAAGTTATTGTACCTCTGTACCGAGCCCTGATAAGACCTCATCTCGACTACTGTGCCCAGATTTGGTCACCTCGGTTCCTTCTTGATGGGGAGGAGGTTGAGAGGATCCAGAGGCGAGTGACTAAGATGATAACAGGTCTATGGAATGAACCATATGAGAACAGGTTGAAGATTTGTGGGTTGCAGAAACTAGTTGATAGGCGGAAAAGGGGAGACATGATTGAGACATTCAAATTGCTAAAAGGATTCTATAGGATTAATTCAGATGATATTTTTGAGATCAGGACTGGTGGTGGGAGAACTAGGGGACACCCATGGAAGCTGGGCAAGAGCGTGGTTAGCAGGGGTGTTAGAGCTGGGTTCTTTACTTTTAGAGTGGTAAATGAGTGGAATAAGCTGCCAGAGTCTGTTGTGGGTGCCATGACAGTGAGCGAGTTCAAGGCAAGGTATGATAAATACTGTGAGAATGTTGAACAGCTGCGTGAACATGATGTTTAGGGCCTCCCTCGATGAGTCTAAGGACTCCTGGAGTAGCCCGTGGTAATAATAATAATAATAATAATAAAATAATAAAATAATAATTATTATTATTATTTAATCAACATTAAATTTGTGCTCCCTCATTTTATCGTAACTGCGAGTGTTTTTTGTACAAAATAAGCAGCAAACGGAAAAGTAGCAGAAGGTACTAAGCAGCTGACTACAACTCGTAAGTACCCATAATCCATTAAATCTGCTATATTTTACAACTAAAAAACAGCCATGTGAAAGCGCTGTGCCTACCGTCCGAAATAAAGATGACGGCAACAAAAGCCAACCACGGAAGACTACCTCGAGTCCCGTCAGCATAGCGTCGCCGATCAACAACAAACCGAATGACATTAAGAAGTGCCGCAGCTGTGAAACAGAAGTCAAAGAAGGAAAAAAAGGTATATTGTGCGATTGCTGCTGCAACTGGATACATATTTCTTGCGCGAAAATAAATGAATCTGCGCACAAGCTTTTCACCGATCTAAACCAGCCCTACTTCTGTACGATGTGCCCCCCTTCCGTAAAATAGATACTAAACCTAGGCAAAAGAGTCACAAACCTCGAGCAGCAGCTTAATATCGTGATCGATACCTTCTCCAAAATAGGAAATTTGGAAACCAATCTCGAGACGCTCAACGATCAGCGCCTTTGCCTGCTAACGAACTTCGTGATCTAATCACATCATCGATACACGAGTCGCTCGAGGCCGAAAATAGGAAACTCAACGCTATTATCCTCAACTTTCTGACAGAAAATGGTAAATCTCTAAAAGAAGACATAGGCAAATTTGCAGGAGAATGCAATTTCGATCCCAGAAACATCGTCAAACGTCATCGTATCGGACCCATAAACAAAAGAAAGGATGGAACGAACTATCCACGTCTCGTGAAAGTGACCTGCGACTCATCAATAAACAAATTTATAACAGCGATAAACAACAAGTTAAAGGACACTTGCCCCCAGTCGCTCATGCGTTCTCGACCTGATTTAACCTTTGCCCAGAGAACAAAGATGCCAACTCCTAAAACAACTAGAAGAAAAACGCCAAAATGGAGACAACAGTTGGGTAATAGACTACAAACAATCCAAACTAGTACAAAAACCAAGTGACGCCAGTAACCACCAAGAACACCAGCATGCAGGCACTGCATAGGAAACGTGCGGGACACTTGGGGTCAAATCCATGTCTTACAGAACCTTGCATATCCACTTCACCAACATCCGTGGCCTCAACTCTAACCTCAACAGCATTCACTACCACCTGCAATCCACCAAACCCCACCTACTCTTTTTAACCGCAACTCAAATCTCACCTCCCGCCAGCACTATTCATCTCAGCCTATACACAATTTAACTCCTTTCGACCCAAGGGCGGCGTCTGTGCATATATCCGCTCTGACATACCCTGCCAGAGAACAACTAGCTTCGAATCGCCCGACTTCGACCTTCTTTGGCTGAAGATATCCCTCCCCCACTCAGTCAAATTCATCTGCTGTCTCTGTCGCTCTCCTAACACCACCAATCACTCAGAACTGTTGCATTTCCTCTCCTTAAAAGTTGATTTTCTCCAGTCCCACTCCCCAAACAGTGAAATCATCCTCCTAGGTGACTTCAACGTCCATAACACCAATTGGTTTTCCTCTTCCAGTCATACAGATCCTGCAGACAGAGGTGCTGAAACATTTGCAGTCATAAAACACCTCACGCAAATTGTTCAAAAACCGACCAGAATACAAGATAACCCAAACCACTCCCCAAATACCCTAGATCTCTTCCTTACTAATGACCCTTCCAAATATGCAGTAAATGTAGTAAGCCCCCTGGGTAAATCTGATCAAAACTTAGGGCGGCTTATCTCCTCCCCCATGCAACAACGCCTACATAGTTACTCCCACACAAGAGTAGTTTGGCATTATAATAGTGCCCAATGGGACAGTCTCCGAAACTACTATGCTTCATTCCCATGGTTAGACATATGCACTGAACGCATCACCAAAGTGATCCTCGCTGGCATGAAAGCATATATTCTCCACACTACTCAGACCTGCCGTCCCCTAACTGAACCCTGGTTTTTCAAAAAATGTGCGAAGGCAGTACAATTAAAAATCAGGCATACCACAACCGGCTCAAATCATGAGCCCCATCCTCATCCAATGCCTACACTGAAGCCGAAACAAATGCAAGAAAACGATCAATCCTTCCAAAACAGATTTTGAAAGGGCAAAAAGCAGGAAGCTTGCAGCCTGTCCAAACGAAAGCCGAAACTTTTGGTCCCTTGCCAAGGCAATTGGCCGTAACTTTTGCAAGAAAACTATTCCCATCTCTATCATACCCAGATGGCTCATTTGCAACATCACCCATAAAAAATGTTAACCTCATGGCATCACACTTTGCCTCCAATGTATACGTAACTGACAATTGCACATGCCCTCCAGTCATTCCAACTGCCCAACATACAATGCCCCCTATATCCTTTTGTCAAAAAGACATCACAAAAAATTTTCCTGGCCCAGACGGAATTCCTCCATTTATCCTGAAGGTCTGTGCATTTGAACTGACTCCAATTCTATGTCACCTGTACACACTCTCTTACTCCAAAATATATATCCCAATAGTATATATCCCAAAATCTGGAAACTGGCCTATATTCAACCCATTCCTAAAAAGAGTGACAAATCATGGCCATCTAACTACCGCCCTATCTCACTCACTTCGGTCCTATCTAAAGTAATGGAGAAAATCATCAACTCCCAAATCGTAATCTACCTTGAAGGTACCCGGCTATTAAGCGACCACCAGTACGGATTCCGCCAAAGCCGTTCAACAGGAGATCTACTCTCATACATCACCCATCACTGGACAAGCGCTATGGAGAAATTCGGCGAATCCCAAGTAGTTGCACTTGATATCTCCAAAGCCTTTGACCGAGTCTGGCACAAAGGCTTACTGAGCAAACTCCCATCATTAGGACTGCTCAGGACTTCTGCAGATGAATTGCCAGCTTCCTATCTGGATGCACACTATGTGTGATGGTAGACGGCTCCTTATCCTCTCACCATCCAACTAATGCTGGGGTCCCTCAAGACTCAGTTCTGTCACCGACCCTCTTCCTTCTATATATCAATGACCTACTTCAGTTGACCTCTAACCCAATACACAGTTTTGCAGATGACCGCACACTACATTCCTCCCTTTCTTTTGACAAACCCTACCTTACACAACTCACTTCAACCCACAGAACATCAACCACCACTGCCCTTAATTTCGACCTCCAAGCCTTCGTCTGATGGGGCTCAGACAACCTTGTCAACTTCAACGCTAGTAAAACCCAGTTCTGTCTTATTTCTCACAAAAAAAGAACCATTTTCCCCAGCATTGTTTTCGATAACACTCAAATTCACAGACAAGACGAAATTTCTCTTCTCGGAATTACCTTGACATCAAGCCTCTCCTGGCATAAACACATCACAACCATTGCATCCTCAGCTTCCAAAAAAAACTAGGTTTTCTCTTTCACTCAAGACGCTACTTCATCTCTAAACAGCTGTTAACACTATACAAGTCACAAATCCGCCCAGCCCTCGAATACTGCTCTCACAACTGGGGTGGGGGCTCCAAAAAGCTCCCTCAAAATGCTTGACTCAATACAGAGGAGAGCAATTAGACTAATAAATGACCCATCCCTCACCAACTCCCCCCCCCCCCCCACTTTCACATAGACGCTTGGTTTCTGCAATCTGCATATTCTATAAATACTTTCACGGGAAAGGTTCATCTGAAACAGCATCAATAATCCTCCCACCCTGTACCAAGCCCATTGGAACACGTACAGCTGCCGCCCAACACCCTTTTACAGTACACCTTGAAACCCACAGAAATTTTTTCCCCTCCTCATTCATCCCTGCTACTGCAGTACTGTGGAACAGTCTTTCCTCTTAAGAGTATTCCCAAGGAATGCAATATACAGGCGTTCAAATCAAATGTAAACAAGTTTCTCCTTTCGCAACTCACCACCACTACATACGGTACAAACGTACTACAGGTTGACCAGCCAACCTCCTGTATATGGGCCCAATATTAAAAAAAAAAATTAATATATTAAAATAAATATTCGCCACACGAAAAGGAAAGTTTGGAATGTGTTACCATATTTTAATTAAACCTGGGATTTTATTTAATCATTTTTATTGAACAATAGAAGTAAAAAAAAAAAAAATCCAGTATTTCGTCCATCAGTAACTGCGGCATTTCCAAGGATAAAGATAACAAGATAAACAAAACAATTTGAAGGGGGGGGGGAACAAAGGCAGAATATCAAATAAGCATTGCATCATTCTAATAGGCATAGTTAAAGGTGACCAGTTCTTTGTTGAATTAAAAGTAGAATTGCAGTCTTACAGATGTTCGGAAGTTTTTTATATCCATATTTATTTAGCTTAGAAGCTTTCTGTACACCATAGGTCGAGTGGCAGTCCCAGAATAACCGCTCTTTTGAAGCGGAATCAGTTTAGGAAGAGATGTGTTTTTTTTTTTTTTTTTCTCTCGAATACCATGCAGAGTGTCGAGCACATGGCCTGCTAATTCACTTTCTCCAGTGCTGGCAACAATTCTATAAAAAATATTTGAATGCTTGTTTGATATTTTGTGTTCGTATTCAAACGAACCCTGCTATCGTTATCCATGAAAATTCCTCAGTTACTGGTAGGTGGAATATTTGATTAAAATATTCTTAAATTTATTTTTTCTGTGTTGTTAATAAACCATTAACGTCATTTTCAAACAAATAAATAAATAAACGAATAAATAACTGATAAACACGGTACAAGCGAAGGGATGACGTCACGCCTATTGCCACGAGTATGACAATGGATCCAAGCGATTACATGGTTCACAGCGTTGCAATATCTGGAATGTCGATTCACTTCGTACAAATATATCGCATTAAAAAAAAAAAAAATGCGAAAGCATAACAGAAATGCGCTATTTTTTTCCTGAATTCGTTGACAATAGTCCTAAACCGAATTGCTTAGTTGTTCACCAGAGCCCTATCAGCTTGCTGACGGAAATATGATATTATTGCTGACCTGAATTCTGGTATTGAACAATTTCTAGTAGTATACTATGTGGCACAAATCCAGCTATATACACCAGTAAGCCAAAATATTAAATATTCTCCATTAAATAGTATTCACCAATAAAATACGGCAGGCAGTGTTTCTAATTATATGATACATTGCCCCTGGAAGATGTGTTCAAGTATGAGCTTGAGATAATGAGTGAAATATATTAGTGAACGGGAAGTTACTGTGAACAACTATGTATTGAGAGGCTATCGGAAATAGATGCCCTCATTGGATGGGCATGCGCAATAGTTTCTCTGGAATACCGAGAATAGTATAATAAACAGAAATTATGATGCCAACATCGGAGGTGTGACCGAAAGCTGATCAATGCAAGATAGAGGAAGAAGTAATAGGATTGCAAAGTGCAACAGATGGGCTAACTTGGTCACGTGACTGCGCGGTACACCTAAGGTCTGAGAAGAAGTATTTGGGAACGCATCTGAGGCATACAAGAGTAGACGACTTTGATGGCACTACCCACATATCCAATAAACAAGGAATTACGGACAAAATAGGTGACTTAGATCACCAGAGAAACTGAAGCACGTCGCATTAGACTGATGAATCCCAATTCCTGTTATTACGTTCGTACGAAATATTGCAACAGCAATAATAACAACACGAAGTTATGGACTCGTGAACTTAGTCGCGACAGTCATGTAGCGGCGATGAAGAAATGATGATTAGGAGCATGACGCTCTTTATTCCTGTTGATACGAGCGGAACAATACGTCCCCCTTGAACGTCGGTGCCGACTAAGCACACCCATTCATGTTGACCTGTGATGAACGCTTCCAACAGGATAACTTGCCGTGTAACGTGACATGGTATGTGGGAATGGTGACGAGAAGGAAAACCTTACTTTAACCGCTTATTCTCCCCGTTCTTCCCGGTCACGTGATCTCATTTCCGTTGAACATGGGAGGGAAGGAGAATAAGCCACCGAAGTGAGGTCATCAGCATGCTCCTTTCTGTAACAGTTCGTGACAGGAATACACAGCTGATAAATGTAATGGAACTGGAGGATTTCATCATGAATATCTGCGTGCAGGATATATCCTCAAGACAGACATGGGATATATATATATATTAACTAGGCTTTTAAATGTTATTAATGTTGTATTGATGTCAATTGCAGTGTGGTTCTCCCGGTTTTTCTGCATTGCGTGATGCAAGGAGAACGTTCTGTCTCCATATGAGACTGGATTCGAACCCAAAGGACATCGTCTAAACCGACTGAGCTACTGAGGATAATTTATATATCACTTGTATATAAAGCAATGTGATCTTACAGATAAGCCATGTTTAATTTGACTGTTTCATCATCGTCCAGTTGGAAAACTTAAAATAATTTTAAGAATTTTAAAATATCTCCAACATTGGCTACACGATATTCTTTGACGCATCTGTGCACAACGTTTTTAATCTCTGCAATAACTACAAAAAAAAATGCACACATTTTCCATTGCTTGTTGCACAAAATGCTTTTTAGAGTATAAGTTTCGTGCCTAAATTAATTAAAATAATTATTCAAAATGAAGAACTGTAAACACTGAGAATTTTTATTATATCAGCAATTGTTGGTATATTATTGAGTGGTAACGTTCTTCATCTTCTTCTTACTAGCTTCTCCAATTTGGTGGTTAGCAATCATGGCACGTTCAGAGTGTCCATTCCATTCCATTCCTCTGCCATTCTTTTGGTATCGCTTAATAACGATATGAAACTAGAAGGTTATTTAAATGAAGTTAACAGCACGTACTGTAGACGATAATAAATTATTGTTAATGTCTGGTTTGCTCCATAGCAGCACTAGAAGGCATCATATAATCGCCAACATCAGACCTTTTCATCATCTCACTACATTTAAATGCAGCTTCCACGCATAACTTCTTTACAAATTGTAAACAAAAAATGTACTCAAAACGAGTATCCCGGATGTGACAATTAAATCATTGTAAAATGGAAAACGATAGCATTTTCGCATATCCTTTCTGTCATTTCATAACACTACAGGTTTTACGTTTTCTCTCGCATTAGAATTTTTATTCTTTTTGTGTTTAATTCTGCATAATTCAAGATTGCTGGATTATATATTATTCGGGACATCAGTTTATTATGCTGGTAGTTGGCTTTTGTTCTAAGGTTAGTTTGTCTGTATCTGTGAAAAAATAATCCAGAAGTGAATGGAGATGAAACCTTTCAATTTCTTAACATAACCTTATAAGAAAATCTTATAAACGTCTTACAATTTGAATCGCAGGTTTCTTTCTTGGTTAAGTGTCACCTGATAACGCGATGCAGCCTTGATACTATCATCAACAATGATAATTGCTCTAATGTACATATTCATAAAAATAATAATAAAAAAAAGTTAATAACGTGCAAAGTTCACGTCCGTTTACTGCAATTAACTGGGACAAAAAAAAAAAAAAAAAAAGTTTTGGTAAGCGAATTTCACGATCTGCGAGCAATAGGAACCAGTTTTGTTTTGTTTTTCTCCCTACAATAAAATCATCACCTGTACAGCATTATCGAAATCGTGTTTGGCTCCAACGCGCTAAGCTTCTTAAAACAAGACCATTATAAGTTCAAATCTAGTGGCTGACTAGAGAAACTTTATTTTATTTTTCGACTGGTTCCCGAGTTAGTCGATCTTCAGCACCGGAAAGTTAGGATTTTTTTTCCCCTGAAACTCGGACTTCTATTGCACGATTTAAGAAAATCGACCTCTGAATTCAAACTATTTCAGGCAATAATATATATACAGACTTACAATGACCATGAGATGGCGGCAGTTGTTTGCCATATTCTCCTCCCCGAATGGCTATTAAAAGCGTTCATAGCCTTGAGCCAGCTACTGTTATGACTCTGCCTTTTTTAATGATCAAGAGCCCCATCCTCATTCAATGTCTACACTGAAGCCTGACACAAATGCAAGAAAACTATCAAGGCTTCCAAAACAGATTTTGAACGGCAAAAAGCAGGAAGCTTGCAGCCTGTCCAAACAGCAGCCGTGCCTTTTGGGTCCCTTGACAAGGCAATTGGCCGTAACTTTTGCCCTACACTATTCCCACCTTTATCATACCCAGATGGTTCATTTGCAACATCACCCATAGAAAAAGCTAACGTCCTGGCATTACACTTTGCTCCAATGGACACATAACTGACAATGGCAAATGCCCTCGAGTCATTCCAACTGCTCAACATACAATGCACCCTATATCCTTTTGCCAAAAGGACATCACAAACCCGCTGTCTAAATTAGACACAAAAAATTCTCCTGGACCAGAAGGAATTCCTCCATTTATCCTGAAGGTCTGTGCATCTGACCTGACTCCTATTCTATGTCACCTGCACACACTCTTACTCCACTGGTATATATCCCCAAACCTGGAAAGCCCTACATTCACCCCATTCCTAAAAAGGGTGAAAAATCATCTGCCATCTAACTACCGCCCTATCTCACTCATTTCGGTCCTATCTAAAGTAACGGAGAAAATCATCAACTCTCAAATCCTAATCTACCTTGAAGGTACCCGGCTATTAAGCGACCACTAGTACGGATTCTGCCAAAGCCGTTCAACAGGAGATCTACTCCCATACATCATCCATCACTGGACAAGCTCTATGGAGAAATTCGGCGAATCCCAAGTAGTTGCACTTGATATCTCCAAAGCCTTTGACCGAGTCTGGCACAAAGGCTTACTGAGTAAACTTCCATCATTTGGACTGCCTCAGGACTTTTGCAGATGGATTGCCAGCTTCCTGTCTGGATGCACACTATGTGTGATGGTAGACGGCTCCTTATCCTCTCATCATCCAACTAATGCTGGGGTCCCTCAAGACTCAGTTCTCTCACCGACCCTCTTCCTTCTGTATATCAATGACCTACTTCAGTTGACCTCTAACCCAATACACAGTTTTGCAGATGACAGCACACTACATTCCTCCCTTTCTTTTGACAAACCCTACCCTACACAACTCACTTCAATACACAGAACATCAACCCCACTGCCCTTAATTCCGACCTCCAAGCCTTCGTCTGATGGGGCTTAGACAACCTTGTCAACTTCAACGCTAGTAAAACCCAGTTCTGTCTTATTTCTCACCAAAAAAAATCATTTTCCCCAGCATTGTTTTCGATAACACTCAAATTTACAGACAAGACGAAATTTCTCTTCTCGGAATTACCTCGACATCAAACCTCTCCTGCATAAACACATCACAACCATTGCATCCTCAGCTTCCAAAAAAAACTAGGTTTTCTCTTTCGCTCAAGACGTTACTTCACCTCTAAACAGCTGTTAACACTATACAAGTCACAAATCCGCCCAGCCCTCGAATACTGCTCTCACACCTGGAGTGGGGGCTCCAAAAAGCTCCCTCAAAATGCTTGACTCAATACAAAGGAGAGCAATTAGACTAATAAATGACCCATCTCTCATCAACCCGCTTCCCCCCACTTTCACATAGACGCTTGGTTTCTGCAATCTGTATATTCTATAAATACTTTCACGGGAAAGGTTCATCTGAAACAGCATCAATAATCCCCCTACCCTGTACCAAGCTCATTGGAACACGTACAGCTGCCGCCCATCATCCTTTCACTGTACACCTTGAAACCCACAGAACAATTTCTTTTCCTCATCATTCATCCCTGCTACTGCAGTACTGTGGAACAGTCTTTCCCCTGACGTATTTCTCAAGGAATACAACATACAGGCGTTCAAATCAAATGTAAACAAGTTCCTCCTTTCACAACCCACCACCCATATACGGTACTAACGTACTATAGGTTGACCAGCCAACCTCCTATATATGGGCCCAACAAAATAAATAAATAAATAAGACATAATTAGGGAAAAACAGATATCGCCACTTATCTTATTATTTAAAAAAATTTGAAAGCTGAAGATGAATAATGTTCAGGTAATAATGGTGCAAAAAAATTGTATATGCAGACTATAAAATAAATGAAATAAAGTGAATACTGTTCAAAAATCTAAAGACATAAAACTGAAAACTGCAGTTTTGTGAAAACTGAGACTAGATTTTTTTGGACAATAAAATCATATTTATAGTAAAAAAAAAAAGTGCTAAATGTTTGTGTTGATAGTGCAGAAGGTTTCTCCAATAAATAGAACTCTATTCATCATATTCATCATATGTAATAATCTCCACTCAACATCTGTTACATCCTCACTGTTCCGGTCCATCCAACTACATGCACTTTACGGAGAAAAGCAATGTTTAATGTATATTGTAATTATGGTTGCAGTACAATAATGACCATGCAGAATCCACTGAACCCCGACAGTATCAGTAATGCATGTTCAGAGCACAATGAGCGACCTCAAAACGGAAATACACACAATTTAATGGGAGGTTCCCATCTTAACCTATTCCTAGAGCTTGTGTGTGTGTGTTGCTTTATTCACACGCCAACCATGCAGTCCCTAACATATACTATGGTTTTAAATCTCACTTTTAGTTATATTTTGACTTTCTACGTTTAATGTAATAATTTGAATAATTAAAATACCTTACTCATCTGTAGTTAGTATAAAAGTTAACAAAGTTATTCCTTTCCGAAGGTACATATTACATATTAGTATTACAGAATTAATTTTATAACTATTTCATTAATGCTTCGTTTACCTTCTACCTATACTGTGCAAAAAAACTGGGTTTTATTATATACTTAAATTGCTACTGTCCCATAAGTTTCAATCTACCAAGAAGAGAATATTAAAGGAATTCTCCAGGAGTACAATATTGATCGCAGACAGGCGGCTCTGACGACGCCAATTGAAAGAGTCAAAGAGGCGACATAAAACACGAGGCTTACTTAAGGAAAGTATAAGAGAATAAGCACTCAAGTAAGTCAATATTATAAAAATGAAGGCAACGAAAACTTCCCCGATGGAACATCACTTTTAAAATATAGCGAATGAAATCTTGACATATTACTTTTTTCATAATTACAATGAAATTATTATTATACTTCTTGAAAACAGCACGGCTGAGCTTTTGAGGGGGTTCACTTGAATCCTCCAGTTGGTGAACCAGTTTGCTAGCTCATTGATACTACCTTGGAGTCTAGTGATTGCTAGGCCCTTATCCTTATTAGGACTGGCTTAAAGGGGCGAAGCAAGAATGCTTTTCATATTCCCCGTTATCTGTAGAGGACAGTGTAGGGATAGGGATATCACCCTCTCCAAAGAAATCCAATTAAGGAATGATAGTATATAATTTATAAAAAGGTGTAATTGGTAATTCCCTTTTTTATTGTAATATCTTTAAATTTCTCAAAACTGAAAATTAAATCAATTATAAAATATATTTTTACAATTTTTTATATAATAATCTATTAATAAGACCCCAGTAAAAGTGATAACTTTTAATTAGTGTTAAACTTCAACAAACTCAAAAAAATTATCACCATAATTTCGAACTGCTTTGCCAATAAAAATGGCCTAATGATAGCTGAAAAAAGGAGAAATATTATTATTATTATTTCAAATAGTTTTTGCCAATAAAAATGAATTTATATAAAACATCTTTTATCAAGGAATCTTGAACTTAGAAATGGCTTTATGCGTAAGACGAAATGCCGTCAAGATTACCAATTTCCTTTAACTACTTACAAACTATATAGTTTGATATTGTTCAGACTGAAACTGACGTCAGTGAATATTTCCGTTATTTTACTTGGCTTGTCAAAATGTTGGTCAAGTCCGTTAAAATCGGAGTGTATGAAATCAAACGAAAATACTTTGAAAGAGAATGGTTTCTACGTGTTATAAACAAGTGGAAACCCATTCCACTTGTTTTATTGATGTCAATTGCAGTGTGATTCTCTTGCCGGTTTTCCTGCATTGCGTGATGCTTTGCATTTGCAAAACGTGGAATAAACCAACCGATTAAAAAAAAAAAAAAAACAGATTTCGTCCAATTGCCAAGTCTTACTAGTTATCTAGGAGATTTGGCCACCTGAATTGGATTAATGCCGTGATAGATAATTTCACTTAAATACTGGGCAAATAAATAAAAGTAAACAAAATACAAAATAGATCGTTTAACGCCTTTTCATTTCTCTAAAGGAAGTAGACAAAACTCTTTTAGCCTTAAGAGTAACTAAAGTAGGGCAGAAGTACTATGTACATTGATTCCATCTTATGTTCCTGATCCCAAATGGCAAGATTGTGCGAAAGTTAAAGGTTTTGGAGTCGTCTGAGTCAAACTATAATTGTCAACTCTAAAACATGGACTTATTCAAGACAACAACAACAACAACAACAAAAAAAAAAAAATCCTATAATCAAATCCGGCAATCAAATAAAAAAAAATGTAGGTCACTAAGTTTTTAATGCTAACGTTATCAATCTCAGTATTGATATCCATAGGAATTATTACTGATTACTTATTAGTATTAATAAATATCACCATACAAAGATTTTGAGGATAGATATATCCCTAGTTTTTGGAATTATTGGTTCTTGATTATTTTCTAGTAGATCCTGAGGAATATTTCTATTATCTGCTATTAAGTTTTATTTCTATTTGTTTAGTTGCTGATGGAAATGAGACCATCTTATTTTCATCTTATTTATGAGAGACCAGAAGGGACAGGAAAAGATCATATTTGGTTTGGTTGTTTAGGTAAAACGATCCAGCTTAAGAAACTCTTGGCCTGGTCACAAGCACTCATCGAATGCGCAACGTTACTGGCATCTATGGTGGTGGGACAATGTTGCATCAGACTCAGATCATAAGTTCAAAAGATATTGTGGGAGAGGAGAAGAAAGAGAAATAGCCGTAGCTCGTAGTCGTAATTTTAGGCTTATCTTATGCCTAAATACAAATGTTTTATGGGTAAACCGTATGTGTTCTCTTCTCCAGTTTGCGGGATGATGGTGATAATAATAACAGACTAGAGTGTCCTGGGAAAAAACCCTTTCACCTATCTCCATATGATACCAGCTAACTCACCTTCCACTGAAAAGTCTTGATGAAGAGTCTTCGTCTGCTGGTGGGAGTGAAACAGGGTTTTATCGAAATCAATTGAGCTTCGGAGAGTCTAAGAAAGAAAAGATTAAATTGCATATTTAAGAAACTCATATGGAAGTTGTTGCAAAGAATTGCAAAGCTGTCACCCGCTTCCTATCGGGGGGGGATGTCTTTTTCTGTTTATTGAGCATATAGACTCCCACCACCACGACATCCATAAACAGGATAATTACAAGGTTTGCCAAAGGTGTTAAAAAAAGGTTTCTCTGCTCCAATAAGCAATCCCTTAAAAATAAATTTCAAGGTCATAAAAGAGTCAGTAAAATCCTACATAACAAATTAGTTATGTAGGATTTATGTAAATTTGCATCTATGTTAAATAACTGACTGTTATTTAACATAGATGCAAAGAAGGGATTTCAGAATTCAGAAAAAAATGAATAGATACTAAAAATAATAATAAAATAAATAAAAAAAAACATTATCAAGACTTGGCAACCACCCTCGAAACTTAAGAACTCAGGCGAAACATCTTAAGAAATAAGAGAAATAAACAAACAAACAAACAAAAAATCAGATACCTAAGCAAACCTAGAAAATGAGTTCTGTCTGCAGTAACAGTGATACTAACCGCAGGATTGACTGACAAGGAACCCAACTGTTACACCTTATCCTGTTCTGGTACCACAAAAATTTTCAAGAAGCTCGTGAGGCTGTTATCAATTTTCTCAACCCTAATACGATGGTGCTCTCAAAATTTCAAGTTTTTGGCAGCTGTCCAATCTTGTCTTTAAGACTTCATTCAGCATAATAAAACAACTCAGGAAGTGGACACTCGCCAAGGTGTACCATGAAGAGAGCAAGAGCCATCATCTTTAATTGTATACTTAACGAGTATTCAAAACAATTCTGTTACTGACAATTCGAAAGGCTCTTATAATAATACTTATTTGCATTCATTAAAATGATATTGCAGGAATTTATAGATCTATTGAAGCTTCTTTCTCTACCAGGTGCTAAACTCTATGATCGAATATCAATCAGGAATGTGCTCAGAAGTTGAACCACTGAAAGTATGATTTTTCAGACTAAGGAAAGATTCCAGATTATTTAATTCATATATTAATATTTTAGTAGGCATTCTGTACACATGTTCATATCAGTTCTCAAATTCTCAAAAAAATGACACAGGAATGTCTAGGCTGAAATGGACTGAAAACAAATAGTCTGAACTCTTACAAAAATTTATAACTTGACTGAAGATAGATTGGACTGGAGAGCTACTAATGTATTTTAATCTAATATTCAGCTCAAAAAAAAATTTTTTTTTCTCACTAGGAGGCAGGCCTGCCATATGGTTACGGTGTTGTAAGGTTTCGTATCTGAATCTACAGTATATAGCAAAAATACACTGATTCAATGCCCACGCAAATAACGTTTTTTCATTAAAAAAAAAATGGCAGATAAGGTCATGTAATTGCCGTCAGAGATATCAGGAGAGCTTTTGGTCTAGGCAGTGAAACAATAAAAAGTAAATGAACAACTTATCAGACGAGGGCTACATCCGATCGCTAAGCACTGTTATCACTACCATCCACTGAGGGTTTTTTTTTATGTCTAAATGATGTATGAAAGTAACAAGTGCGTAAAATTTTCAAAATCCAAAAATTGTAAAGTTCAAAATTTACACGTGTTTATCATTGCTTTATCCTGATGATGCCGTGAGATAATTGATGGAGAAATGTTAATGTTTCCTACTAAAGTTTTTTTTAACGAGCGTACTTACTCCTTCACAATTCGTCCACGTATTTTCTTTAAAAAATTAAAAAGAAGAATAGAAAGTTTTTATACTGGTGAATTTGATTAAATATATTTCATCTCGGTTAATTTTATATCCATGGAATTGGACATTCCCCGTTAGTTAACAAGGGTCAAACTGAACCAACATTTCTGTTCGGATGTAAAGCAGCAACTACGGTAAAATGTGCGTCAAATATACAGGGGGCACTGGTTAGTTTTATCCATGACAATTCTCCCGCTCATTCAGAGTTGTCCTCTGAATGATATAGTCTGAGACGTAAGGAGATTAAGATCAACACGTGCGTAACTTTTCCTGATTTATCTGCAAGAAATAGAAGACCTAAAACAGTACATAAATAACAATACTAATACCGTTATCAAGCTAATCGTATCACTTACGGGTTTTTCTTTTTAACCTTTCCATTAAAACTACATAATACACATACATAATCCGTTGACCATGATCTTTATAGAACAATAAACTTAGTCTGATAAGAAAAAAATCCAAAAAAAAAAAAAAAAAAGCAAACAGATAAATATAAATTTCTACTACATCCCTTCAAGGCCACACTTTGGATCCGTGTTCTGGTTAGATACAGAGGCACGATGAAGGTGATAATCACAGCTTATATAATGCAATACTCTGCGCTATCATAAGACATTCTTTTGTCTTGATAATGAGAATGAAGCAAGAGCAGCAATAACTGTTTCCGAAAAGGTATTTAGTGATAGAGTTATACGCCTCAATAAAGGTATTTTATTGAGGCGTATAACTAACGTTACTGAATCAAGAACGCTAATTATTTGTAATCGTTTATACGATATGACAAAAAATAACATTTGAGACTCAAATGCATTACAATTTGGGGTGACGTAACTGCATGACAAAAAGCATAAACAAGTTCTCTTTCATACATTTGAACAGAGTGGGTACAAGTAACTGATAAGTCTATAAATCAAGCATGAAATCAAAAGATCTCAGATGTCAAGAAGATATATGCACGGAATTGTCAGCGTAGAGCACGTACACTATAGTACATAGTATAGTATGTAGTACCTGCCTGATTTTCCCCTTTCAGTAGTTTCCGACCGTAGGTGACTTTGTAAGCATTGCCTACAAAGTATTCCTGGTGAGATTTTTACAAGATAGTTCACCATTGCTCTTCCCCCCCTCCCCCCATTTTTATCCAGGCTGGGACGTATTCATGACTGTAATCCATGTGTGTTTACGGGGCCGGTTTGCCTGTTCTCGAGTTTCTGGATGAAAAAAATCCTACCGCCGTATGAGACCAGCTAACTTACCTTTAGTCGAAAGAGACCAGAAAAAAGTTCCTCACATCACTGACGGGAATCGAACCCAGGTCTTTCTGACCAAAGAGCTTCGTCTATACGGAGGGGTAGTATAGGAGTACAGAAGGCTAGTATATAGTCATTCGTATTTTCTATTTAACCTTGTAAAGGTAATTAAATCTTGTATAGGTATAACAACATACAAAATTAAATAAATCTGTAAATATATATATATATATATTTACAGAAGAACATACTAAATTTCATCAAAATTAGTCCAGCTTTGGTGAAGATATCGGTAAGATGGACGAGGGAATCGGTGATAGTTATTGTGTAACACATATATACTAAGAAGCATTTTGAAATTTCTTTATAAACTTTAAGAAACTGTTCATCTTTGGAACTTTAGTCTTTGAAACAAGTCTTCGATGAGTTACACAATCATTTGCATTCTTATTTTCATCTGTATTTTACTTCAGTTTAAAGCAATGATAAGTGTGGAGGTGGAGCAATTTCACAGCTTCTTCAGAAATGTGTATTTTAGATTACAGTGAGTACTTCGAGCAACTGTGATTCATCACAGTTTGCTCGAGATGAAATAAACCCGAAGTTGAGTGACGTCACGTGTTGCGAACTCTTATTGTTTGCAAATAAGAGTTCAAGTAAGAATATATTGCAGTATCATCTTGAATCAATGTCGTTTTAAGGCAAGTTTAGAGTTATTAACCTGAAGATTTTTTTGCTACAAATGAGAAGGGGAAGTTTTCTGATTTCCTTAAAACGACTTTGATGCAAGATGCTGCAATATATTCCTACTTGACTTTTAAAATACAGAAATATAACTATCTATTAATTTTCTAACCAATCCAGAGTGTATACCGTGGATAACACCTCATGTATTTTTAATATATACATATATATTCAAGAGGCCACCTTGGAAAATAAAATCAGTCACTGGCGACGATCACGTATCGAATTTGCATTTATTACGCAAATTAGATCACGAGGTATTCAAGTAAGACAGGCCGATGTAGTTTTCAGAACTCTCTTCCGCCGTTACGACATTCTTCCATCCGATCAACTTAGCATTTACAGGAAATGAATGAAATCACGTGTAACTCCGTTTCCGCAGCTCACGTGACCACTAAGTGCATGATTTTCGGATTTTTTGAAGTGAGAGTATCATCCACGTTTTTGTTTGTTTCAAGAATTTCTTATTGAAAGCGCAATCTCACAATAAAAATTTATTATTTTTATTTCTACAGAATTGTCATTTAACATATTCATACCTTTGCTTAATACCAAAAGCATTCACTTTTTTTTTTTTTTGTATGTTTCCTATTTAACAAATATAACGAAATATCACAGGAGATATACTCGTACATCTTAGTGGAATTATAATTTACAGAAGTTACTTTACATAAAATAAAAAGAAAATGTTATAGTATTATTTGTAAATAATAAAACAGTTTAGAAAAGATATGAAGTTCGCCAATGTTGTTTGAGTCCATGAGAAATAAATTATAATCTACTTTCAAAAGATATTTAAAATGTAATTTCGCGTTCATTAATCTTGCGCTAAATAGAAAATCTTTTTTTTTTTTTTTTAAGTAGGATGTTTTAGCTGTTATGCAGCTTTAGGTAGAATTCGTGTTCCCAATTCTTCACCCCCGCGACCACACGCAAAACGAATGAACAAAATATCGTTTTTTCGTTTGCCGAATTGATATAACCAAGTTATAATTCCGTTCAAAATTCACCAAAAGTCATTGCATTAATTTTTTTGTCAGTTTTATTTTCTCCTTACACAAAATGAATGCATCTCTATCTTTAAAAAGAAAAACAATATTCTTACCTTAAAATTACTAATCCAGTTGAAGAAACCAAAGATTTCTTATCCACTAGCGACACGTTATCCAATTACCATAGATCGCCCTGGAAGCCTTTTTAAAACTGATCGTAAAGTTACGACATATTACGCAACACGCAAAAGGAGCGATGCGACATCTAGCGAGAACGAGGAGAATCACGTTAGACCGATGTCATTAGACTGATGATTTCGTCATCGCTGGGAGTTAAGTAAGATAAGATATTATTCGCATAGGTGTCCTAATATACCTTTGCACTTATTTTATTAAAAGTAAAAATGTCACCCAGAGCTTAAATAAACATTACGAACGTGTTTCAATACAGTTACGAAACAGAAGACGGCTGTGTTTTGATCTCTGATAATTGCATAAGGTTAGAAAACCGGCCATGTGCACGACATTACGTGCAGTATTTTTGAGGTATAGTAGTAATTTATTTGAGAAGTTGTAAGTTATTTAAAGTTTAGGAATTATGTTAATTTCACTTTTTTACCGTTTGGTAACTTTGGACTCTTTCATTTCACATGTCAAAGCTTATAATAATAATAATTTTTTTATTACATATGATACATACATTACATACATTTGTTTACATGTGATACGTACATTACATGCGTTTGATTACATATGGTTCATACTTTTTTTTCTTTTTCTTTTTTAACTCTTGGATGAGATGTAATTTCTCGGCTTTCATCCTCGAAGCTTACTTGTTAGCTTATCTGAGGATGACACCAGTTGGTTATTATTTATTGGTTTGTTTGCTTTGTTGGTAAGTTACGAAATCAAATGTATGTTTAATAGGTTGGATTCCCACTGCAGCCGTTTAAATTGAGAAATTCGCGCACGCGCGAATTTCTCAATTTAACATACGATACGATACAATTTAACATATTTCACACACACATACGATAACTTGGAATGTCTTGATGTGTCGCTGAACTGGAAGCCTGAACGAATATATTGTGTTTCATTAAGTTTGTATGGTATTTTGGGTGCGTGTTTCTTGTTCGTAGTATGTCCTTAGAGCTCTTTTCAGGCTTTTGTAGTTTATAAGGTGTATTCAAAAGGTAATTTGTTTATCATGTCTGGGATGTAGAAGTTTCGTATGGCCTTTCCGTTGTGATTATTGTATTTATATGTGATATAATTAGTAGTCTGAGGTCTTGTTATACGGTATGTGTTTCTGACTGTCCTGTAGTTGGCATCGAAATAATGTTTTAGCAAAACTGCATAGTGACATAAATGTTTTGCTGTCAGTATTTTGCAGTGTATATAAAATCGTTATTATTGTCTCTTTATTCCCAAAAGATCAGTTTTATCATTTTGTACTGTAATGACATTAATCTATTTAGTTTGTAGGGTGCACAGGAAGCATACGTTGTTATAGCGTATATTAGTATATTTTGGCATAGTGATTCGTATAGTAATGTTTTTAGGCGTGTTGGGAATTATGTCTTTTAACTTGTAGTAATAATAATAATAATACCTTTATAATACCAAATAATTCATTTCAACGTTTTTACTTTTTACATATAATACTAATGCATTTTGAAATCATAAGATTGAACAATAATTATATCTAGATTTTCTAAGTAATTTTTAATTTTTTTAAACACTTTTTAAGTATTTTAAAAATAAATTAATTTTTTAACAAAAACGAAAAATATTTTGCAATTTTATTCTCAAGAACTTAGAATTCATTAATGGTCCACTTATTTTTGGCGATATATCTGATATATCTTTTTCAACGTCCTACTTCAAACAGGGAAGGTCCTGGGAAATTTTGATATATATATAAAGAAAAAGTCCTTTTTAGGACTTCCAGGGTAATAAATGGCAATGCTGTAGCCAATGAAGTTTTAACTGAGGCTCGGCTATTGCCGTTACTCAGCCATGACTAGGGCTTTTTAGCTCAATAACATCTCATCCACACAGATTTTCTTCATTCAGATGACGGGATAAAAAGTCAAGGACTCAGTCCATCTCCCAGTTCTTTTAAGAACTTCAGATAGGGAAACAAATGCGTAAGCAATCTCTATTTTCAAGATCCCTCTTTCTAAAAGCATAATAATATTTATTTATTCACTCATAAAATTACTATATATATATATATATATATATATATATATATTCACTCATATTCACTCATAAAATTACTATATATATATATTATTATTATTATTATTATTATTATTATTATTATTATTATTGTTGTTGTTGTTGTTGTTGTTGTTGTTCCGGGGAACTCCAAGGAGTCGACAGACTCATCGAGGGAGGCCCTAACATCATGTCTGGAACAACTATTCAACATTCACACAGTATCTATCATATCTTGCCTTGAACTCATTCACGGTCGAAGCACCCACAACAGACTCTGGAAGCTTATTCCACTCATTCACCACTCTCCAAGTAAAAAACCTAGCTCTAACACCCTTGTCAACCACGCTCTTGCCCAGCTTCCATGCATGGCCCCTAGTCCTCCCACCACCAGTCATATTTTCAAAAATCTTATGGATCAATCTTATAAAAACCCTTCAGTAATTTGAATGTCTCAATCATATCACCCCTCCTTCGCCTATCGTCCAATTTCTGCAACCCACAAATCCTTAACCTATTTTCATAAGGTTCATTCCACAGACCTGCTATCATCTTGGTCACTCGTCTCTGGACCCTCTCCACTTCCTCCCCATCACGAAGAAACCCTGGTGCCCATAACTGGGCACAGAAGTCCAGATGGGGTCTTATCAAGGCTCGACAGAGGAACAACAACTTGTTTGTCTCTGCATGTTAAAGTATTTTTCATAAGCCAAGTGATTTGGTGAGCTGTTTTAGTTAATTTTGCAATGTGCCCCCTAAACTTCAACTCCCTATCCACCAGCACTCCCAAATCCCTGGCCTCATCAATTTCCTGGAGTACGGTTCCACCAATGCGATATACTGCTGCTATTCTTTTCACCCCAAAGTGCATAACCTTACACTTTGCCACATTAAATTGACATCCATTTTTCCTAGCCCAGTCCTCCAAACTATCCAAATCATCCTGTAAAATTTTGACATCCTGTGCACTCACAATTGCTCTACCTATAATAATAATGCATTTTGAAATCATAAGATTGAACAATAATTATATCTCAATAATTATATATATATCCACTCAAAAAATTACTATATATATTCACTCATAAAATTACTATATATATATATATATACAGGGTGTTCGGGATAAATTTGACATATTTATAATTAATTATATTTTTCCGTAAGTTACATGTATTAACACACACTTCTCTTCATTTAAAAGTTTGGACCCTTCTTCATTCATATACAAGATGTCAGAAAGGATGGATAGCTGGAACCCACCTGAATCATGGAAGAGAATAACTTGTATCATGATGATTCGTGCCCGCCATCAAAATAAGGATATTACGACTGCTGCCCAATGCTCCCTGAATACAGTAAAAACAATCAGGCATGAACTAGAGACTTGCAATGGTGACTACGAGGATGTAGCAAGAAGAAAGATCCCTAGCAGACGATCTGATTGCGTTCGTACAGCAGAATTCCTCGCAAATCTGCAGGAACAGGTGTTGAAGACCCCTGGCATTGGAATTCGGGCTTTGTTCGTGGAGTTGCTAACTGTAGTCAAGCCCTGGATAACAAGGGTAGCCAATGGTAGGCCGTATGTATGGCAGCAGGATTCGGCCCCTTGCCACACCTCTGGGAAAAGTCAAAAATGGTTGTCTGAAAATTTCTACGACTTCACCAGTCCAAATGTTTGGCCTCCAAACTCCCCAGACCTTAACCCCATGGATTATTTTGTATGGGGCGCAGTTGAAAAAGACACCAATCGCACTTCCAGTAATACAAAAGTCCAGTTAATGGATAAAATTAAAACAGTTTTTGCGGCCCTTCCCAGGGAGACTGTAGCATCAGCTTGTTCGAGGTTCCGAAGCAGAATTGAAGCTGTGATCGATGCTAATGGTGGTTATTTTGAGTAAATCTTGTTGATAGTATTGTAATTAACTCTGTCTGTAATGTTTTTTTGTCAATTCATTAAATTTAATAGATACAAAGAAGATTTTCTTTTTCCTTACGAAACTGTCAAATTTATCCCGAACACCCTGTATATATATATATATATATATATATATATATATATATATATATATATATATATATATATATATATATATATATATATATATTCACTCAAAAAATTACTATATATAAAAAAAAATATGTCAATGCTGTACCAATGAAGTTTAACTGAGGTTCGGCTATTGCTGTTACCCCCCTGGGTCACAGAGATTCGAGAGTTTGAGTACGCTCTCTCAAGGTTTTTGCCTTAAGGGAGCAATTTGAGTCAGCGGAAAAGTGTTCTCCGGCATGGCCCGCTGTGGTGCTTTGTCAGTGAATGATTTTCTTCGGAAAATATGAGCGGTTCTTCTCGGTGGTGGTGTGTGGGTGGAAGGCCATCACTGAGTGGAGCGCACGCTGACGTGGACGTTCTTTCGCCCACGATTGAGTGGCCTAGGGATCGTCCGAATTTTTAGAGACGGCTTTACCTTTAAATATGGGAATGCTGTACCAATGACGTCCTAACCGAGGCTCGGCTATTGCTGTTATCCTCTGCCATGATCAGAGCTTTAATAGCTCAATAACACCTTATCCCTACACTGTCCTCTACAGATAACGGGGAAGATGAAAAGCATTCTTGCTTCGCCCCTTTAAGCCAGTCCATATATGGATTTATTCACCCTCAAAATTACTATATACTATATATAATAATATTTTTCCATATTCGTCTTTGATCCATATTTTTATGGATCAAAGACGGTAAAATATTCTTGAGAAAGATGAGTCACAGACTTCAAAGTCTATACAAATAAAAGGCTCGGAAGATATAGACAGGTTACAAGAGTGAAACTAAAGACTCCAACTTAGTTCAATAAGAAGATTTCAACACAACAAAAATGAATGTGAACCATCAGATAGATGTAATTACACCAGAATACATCTCAATTGTACTTTCGAATCGCTTGATTCATGGAAACAACACACAGTACAATCGAGCGATCTCTCAATCTTGCATATTAACATCAGAAGCATCCGAAAACATTGGTTATTGTTACAGGCTTATCTGAGGAATTACACTGATATTATTGATATATTGATTCTTACAGAAGTATCCATAACTAATGACGAAGCGACTGCTTTCCAAATTCCAGGCTTCCAACAATATAGATCATGCCGCCAAACAAAAAGAGGGGGTGGAATATTAATATTTATCAAACAAAAATTAATAGCAAAAGAAACGGCATATCAATTTGAGCATGCTGAAACCTTTTGCCTCGAAATCACTAATACCACCAATAGACAGCATCCCATAATACTAAATGCTATTTACAGGCCACCAAACCTAAACATCATAAAATTCTTGCACGAACTCAATTGCTGGCTTTCAAACCAAGAAATATGCTCAACCGAATACCTAATGATAATTGGCGACATAAACATAAATATTGCAAACGAAAACCAGAACAACACTGTACAATACCTAGACACGCTATTCATGTATAATCTAATACCAACAATAGCATCATGTACTAGAGAAGAAATATTCGAAAATACTATCACTGCCTCCTGTCCAGATCATATAAACGCCCGAGCACCACCAAACAGTTACACTGCATCAGTCATAAAGTGCGAAGTAGCAGACCATTACTTCACCGCTCTAAACCTGCACACCAAGACAATATCCATGCAATGTCCCACAGAAGAAAAGCGACAGAAAACAATAATAGACGAAGAAATAGTCAATCACGAAATAAGAAAAAAAGACTGGGAACACCTGGCATCAGATTCAGCAGATATCTTATACAACAACATTAAACTCACACTGGAAGAAATATATAAGAAAGCTACAAAGAAAGTCAGAATTCGTTCAAAATCAACACAAAATCCTTGGATAACACAAAACTTAATCCTAGAAATACACAGAAAGGACGGTTTATGGAAAGAATTAAAGCGATATCCAAATAACACAGCTTTAAAAACTGAATATAAGATAACAAGGAATCGCCTTACAACACAAATCAGAAATGCAAAAAGAAGCTACTACAGAGACAAACTAACCCCTGCACAATACAACATGAAACAAACCTGGCATCTGATCAATGAGATGCTAGATTTTGTTCCCAACACCACCGCCTCCGAAACCATAAAACACAGCTTCATGAAAGACGTAAAACTTATCCAACAACTAGCAAATGACTTTAACCAATACTTTGCAGACTCCATTCAAGAACTGCACAGAAATATTCCCCCAATCACAAAACGAGACCCTCCACTTGGACCACAATCAAAACAGACATTATGGTTCCCAACCATAAAAGAAGCAGAACTTCTCTCTGCAATTCATCAAATCAAACCAAACAAAGGCCCAGGAATTGATGGTATCAGACCTAAAGATATAAAGCAACATGCAACTAATTTAAGTCCTATCCTACTAAAATTAATAAATAAAATATTTAAAACAGGACAGATACCAAGTATGCTAACGACCGCCATAATCACACCCATATATACATAAAAAAAAGAAATTTAATCAGCAATTACAGACCCATAGCAACATTACCAATTGTCAATCAAATTATGGAGCGGATCATAGTGAAGAAACTCACAGCATACACTAAGATCTTTCATATTATCCCCAAAACACAATATGGTTTTCAGAAAAATAAGGGAACAACATCTCTCTTGGAAGACTTTACAGACATAATTAATACCGCCTTAGACAAAAACAACATTGCCATGGTAGTCTTTATAGATCTAACTAAAGCATTCGATACACTTTACACATCAAACCTTGTTAGAAAAGCTGAGGCATGTTGGAATAGACGGGCCTCTTCACAGGTGGTTTACAAACTACCTTCAAAATAGAAAGCATATCACACGTATCGGGTCAAACCGAAGCGGAGAGCTACCAGTAACCTGTGGAGTACCACAGGGAGCTGTACTCTCCCCAACTCTATTCAACATTTACACGCACGATATTAATCAGCTACCACTCAAAGGTAAGATATTCCAATACGCAGACGATACAGCAATAATATCCATCCATAATAACGCAAGCATAGCCCAAACAAATACGCAACATGACATAAATCTGATCATAGACTGGCTCAAAAAACTCCATACACCTAAACTCAGAAAAGACAAAATTAATGATATTCAGAAATCCACTGACTCGACCAGTTGATAACAAATATATAACCATCCAACATCCACTTTCCAACATAAAAAACACACAGAACCGCAAAACCACTACAATCACTCAGCTTGAAACAATACGATACCTTGGAATTTATTTCGATACAGATGTGAACTGGAATAGCCACATAAACCATCTACACAACAAACTCCGAACAATAAGTGGCAAACTCTACAGGTTAAAAGACAGTTCCCATACGCCTAAAAACACTAATATACAAAGCACTATGCCAAAATATACTAAGATACTCTATAACAACGTATGCTTTCTGTGCACCCTACAAATTAAATAGATTAATGTCGCTACAGTACAAAATGATAAAACTGATCTTTTGGGAACAAAGAGAAAATAACGACCTTATATACATTGCAATGTCAGAACACAAAATACTGACAGCAAAACATTTATGTCACTATGCAGCTTTGCTGAAACATTATTTTGATGCCAACTAGAGGACAGTTAGAAATACATACCGTATAACAAGACCTCAGACTACTAATTATATCACATATAAATACAATACTCACTACGGAAAGGCCACGCGAAACTTCTACATCCCAGACATGATAAACAAATTACCTTTTGAATACACCTTATAAACTACAATAGCCTGAAAAGAGCTCTAAGGACATACTATGAACAAACGCGACGCATCAATACATTCCAAGTGTGTGTGTGTGTGTGTGTGTGTGTGTGTGTGTGTGTGTGTGTGTGTGTGTGTGTGTGTGTGTGTGTGTGTGTGTGTGTGTGTGTGTGTGTGTGTGTGTGTGTGTGTGTGTGTGTGTGTGTGTGTGTGTGTGTGTGTGTGTGTGTGTGTGTGTGTGTGTGTGTGTGTGTGTGTGTGTGTGTGTGTGTGTATGTGAGAGAGAGAGAGAGAGAGAGAGAGAGAGAGTGCGCGCGCGCGAATTTCTCAATCATAGATTTCGTAGCTTCCCAACACAGGGAAAAAAAAAAAAAAAACAATAAATAATAACTGACTGGGTCATCCTCAGATAAGCTTACATATAAGCTTCGAGGATGAAAGCAGAGAAATTAGTTCTCATCCAAGATGTATCACATGTAAACCAAAGTATGTAATGTATGTATTATATGTAAACAAATGTATGTAAGTATCATATGTAAACGTAAACAAATGTAAGTAATGTATCATATGTAATCAAATGTATGTAATAACTGTAACAAAGTATGCAATACAGAGTGATTATATCCATTGATATTGTATATATAGAGTGTAAAATTGCAAAGAAACATCTGTGAGAATCATCATTATGAATATTATAATAATATATGTTGTAAACAGTTATTGCTATTATTATTATTTTTAAAAAAACTTTAAGTACGAGAAAGTATTTGTTATGCATAATTGTCTTCATATAATGTACGCAATTTATCTGAGAAATAAATTAAAAAAATATATATATATATATATATTTATATATTATTCACCCTCAAAATTACATATTACTTATTCGCCCTCAAAATTTTTATTCACCCTCAAAATTACTATATACTATATATTAACTTTTTAACCAAAACATAAAATATTTTGTAATTTTATTCTCAAGAACTTAGAATTCTTTAATCTTCCACTTATTTTTGGCGATATATCTTTTTCAACGTCCTACTTCAGTTAGGGAAAAATGCACAAGCAATGTCTTTCTGCAAATGCATAACTGACCACTTAATATTTATTCACCCTCCAAATTACTATAGACTATATATATAATATTATTCACCCTCAAAATTACATATTATTTATTCACCCTCCAAATTACTATAGACTATATATATAATATTATTCACCCTCAAAATTTTTATTCCCCCTCAAAATTACTATATACTATATATATAATATTATTCACCCTCAAATTTACATATTATTTATTCTCCCTCCCTCAAAATGACATATATAAAAAATAAAGAAGTTATTAGATCACAATGGTAGCTTCAACTAATTCATTTGATCCCGATAACTTAAAACTGTTGCGGCTTTTAAGTTCTTTTTAATCTCACCGTTGTCTTTAACAGTGAGCAAGCCTGGTCTCGTGCGATGGTCGGCCGTGCACGCACAGCCAACAGGGGGAACATTGCTCCTTCCTCTTAGCATAGAGCGTCATGTTTCCCATACCACTGTGTTAATAATGTTATATAATTTAAGAATGATATCCCATGATTATCATCTAGATAAGCGTTTGTCAACATACTTAGCAACCAGTAAATATCATTTACAGAAAGTTTTTAATATTAAAATCTAACTTAGCACTTCGAATTAGTGCATATTCGAAGTGCCATCATACGTCTCCTTGACCCATGGCAAAGTTGATGCAAGTCCATATGCTTTTGATATGGATATCGCCCTCAAAAAATAACTAAATACCTTAATTAAAGTTGTTTTTTTAAGTTTGTTTTAACTGTTTTATTTACATTACGTGGAAAATAAATATTAAGTTTTCCATCAATTAAAATTATACTTTATATTTCTTAATTGTTTTAAATCTCTCTCTCTCTCTCTCTCTCTCTCTCTCTCTCTCTACCTGTTGATCGCAAATAATTTTAATAACGGAGGAAATTAAACATTATTAAATTGGTTTAAGACCACTGTTAAAAAGATGTATTTATTGCTCCTCGATTCCTTATAATTTAAGTAGATATTGCTTATATTATATTATTGATTTGTAAAAAATAAATAATAAATAAATCGAAATAAAAAAAAAGAAATAGTTTTTTTATATATATTAGTATTATTATTTGGGGTTTGGATGATCGATATTCTCTTTCTTTTGCGCATGCTCGTATGTGTGTAGGCAGACGCATGCGTTCTTCCTTCCAAATTGATGACATTATTAGAATGAATCCTAACCGGAAGTGTTGGTAATATGTCGTTTCCTCTGATGGGAAAACATCTCATTTGTGTCAGAATTATTTAGCAGGACTAACGAAATATGCGTCTCTTTCATGTTAATCATTGAATGCCTTTAACGGGCCAATGATCGACCATGTTGGTTTCAATTTAGTCGCATCCGTTGTCCAAACTAATATTTGAAAACCTAACGGTTATTTGAAATCGACAGCTCTGTCACTTTAGAACATGTTTGTTAACAAGCGCCCTCTACTTTATTAGTTGGGTAACCATGGAAACTGAAGGCAACCTTTCTTGGAAAGTGTTGGCTGTCTAGCAGTAAAGTAAAAAATAAATAAAATTCTCATTATGAGCTTCACGATCCATCAGTTACCGCTTTAGTAAAGTCAATAACCCATAAAATTAGGTCACGTCTCTCCCTGTCAGAGGATCCTGGAGTATTCAATAGCTGCATATTTCTGAGTTCTATTACAACGATGCCAATAATATGTAGCAATAAATTGCAAAGAAGAGTTGATAGTTTTGAACTCATGTGAATTAATAATGTACTTAATTAAAAGAACATTTTTGTAATTAAATGCAAATCAAGATTCTTTATTAGAACGGGTATCTTATAACATGGATGAACTAAATAAGCGTCTCCATACATATTCATTATTAATTGCATAATAATGAGTTTGCGCAACTATAATTAATGCTTAGAGACAACATTAAAGAATACAATGATTGAGAAACGTTGAGTAACTTGGAAATGTATTGCGCAAATAACATGACGTCGATTTCAGTTGCGCCCTCTACAGATTGTAGTTTAATCGTTACTGGCCAGTCCTTTTACGAACGAACAGTTAGAGATGCTGTTGCAGTTTTAAAAAATAAAATAAAATACTTGTCTAATCATTAAATACTGTACTTTTAGACCGTGAAACTCACTAAAATGAATAAATAAATGATTGTATAACTTTTATTGAGCCAATTTTTCAGAAATAATAATATCTTCTTAAACTTTGATACATAATTCATATTTTGGAATTTTAAAATTGACATTTCTTGAAAGTTTTGCATTTTCAATTTAAAAAAAAAATTATAAACTTTTATTATTTATCCCACGCGATTGGTGGCGAGTGTGAAGAAGGGGTTAATTTATTTTATTTTACTTTTTAAGCTTGAAAATGTAGTGGATGGAATAACTAAACATAAAGGCATTTTGTTCATTGATTTTTGTTAATTAATTGGACTGTTAATTAATGTTGGTCGATACCTACTTGCGATTTTATGTGCCCAGAGGACGACCACTTCTGTGGTCGCCCATGACTGGATAAATCTTTCCATGAGTGTGTGTGTGTGTGTGTGTGTGTGTGTGTGTGTGTGTGTGTGTGTGTGTGTGTGTGTGTGTGTGTGTGTGTGTGTGTGTGTGTGTGTGTGTGTGTGTGTGTGTGTGTGTGTGTGTGAAGTTTATTAAAATATTTAAAAGTTGATATGTTTAAAATAGGCAGACCTTTTTTAACTTACTTTGTCTCTTAGTGTTTGACAGTAAATGCGTGTCACTGTTAAATCGATTCGTTTCCCAACGAGCTGTAGGTTCGAATCTCGTCATTGCTGCGGACGTTTAGGGGTCTCTTTAGATGGGAGATGAACTTCATCGCACGGTGCGACACTATCCTTCTCCCTTATTGCAGGTCTTAAGTAACTCTAAAAAGTTCAATTGTTTGGCCTTTAGAGTGGAGTTCCGGACTATGTAAACAAATAAATAACGCATAAATAAAATCTAAAACAAGTTATCAAAGAATGTCTCATGCAAAGTAATTGTAGGATAACTTTGAATACTTTAATTTATCAATTAATTGTAACGAAATCCGTGGGCGACGATGTGTTTGTTTTAAGCTACTGTATATTAGAACACAGTAATGAAGGAGAACGCTATATTTGGTTGGTATATTTGAATTACTCCAAGCTGTAAAATTTGGAAGCGGAGGACGAGGCTTACCTCCTTCAACTACAACACCGTTTCCCATTGTAAATATGGGCAAAAAAAGTTATAACGTTATAGTTTGTAGGTGCTATTTTCTCAGACCTCACCCTGCTTCGCCTTCAGGGCGGTTTAAAACTACTAGAAAGGTAAGAATTTGACCCGCTGCGCCATCTGTACATCTTTTCAAAGGACTCAAAGTTGTATGTTTTGAACGCACACACCCGGGATAGTAACGCGTATGTTATACAATGTTTACGCGTCGAAAAGTTTCATCTTCATGAAGCATTAGTATATCGTGTTTACTTTTAGGATTCACGCGAAGTCTCGAAACGGTTGGAGGTGGGGAGTCTTTGATGGGAATAAATGCAAAAATATAAATAATGCTATTCAGTGGATGAGATTCGCGTATCTAGCACACCTTGAATATTCGACCCTGATATATTCAAGATACCAAGTAATTTTATATAAACTTGCTTTTTAATCCTATTTCCCAAGTGAGCAAACAGACAAGTAAATCTGTTTATATATAATCAATAACAATGGGTTGTGCGGGATATAAGACATGCATATGAAAAACAGTATCGGTGTCAGTAAGGATCCCTGTGGGACTCCAGTCAAGATGTATCGAAACTGGAGAATATCGAAATTTTTGTATCAAAACCGCCCCACACATCCTAACTTCCGTGCGCCTATCGTAGAGGTATGACTTGATTAGATGAATCATTCCTATTGGTATTCCAGTTGATATCAGTTTGTATAGCAAGCCATAATGCCAAACCTTATCGGATACACGACAATTGGGCGAAGGCGACTGGGCGATGGACCACTAGGCAACGGAATAAAAGATCAAATATGCAATTCTATTCTGTGGATCAATTACCTGATCATCATCATCATCATCATCAAATTCCTGCCATGTACCCTTAAGGGGTGTACAGGATATGACAGTACTACATGAAAAAATTACATCATTACTAACTTCCTATCTACAATTTTCCTCCAAATCAGTCTGTTATTGTCAAGACTCCAACACTATCAGATCTTATATTTCTATCGTCTAAGGCACTTTGTACCGTATCAATCCACCTATATCTTGGTCTTCCTCTGGGTCGTTTTCCTGCCAACCTGGCAGAGAACACTTGTTTTGCTAATCTTTAATCTCCCATTCTATTTAAGTGACCATACCACCTGAGATTAGCTCTGCTAACGCATTCCTGGATGCTGACAATGTCAAGTTCTTTCCTAATATCCTCATTTTTAATATGATATTGCCATTGATGCCATCTGTTCACGCCTCTAATCTTTCTCAGGACTCTCATATCTGCGGTCTCTAGTCTTTGGTCAAGTGTTTTACTTCTGACCCAGCTCTCAGATCCACAAGTTAAAACTGGTTTGAACACTGTCTTGTATACAGCTAATGTAGTGTTCCGACTAATTTCTCTCTTATTCCATATGAATTTATTCAATTGACTTCCCACCATACCAGTTTTGCTGATTCTGTTGTCTATTTCTATATTTAATTTACCATCTTCAGTAAAAGTCGTGCCTAAGTAGCTGAAATGTTTTACTTGTTCCACAGGTTCTCCATTCACAACACAGTTGACATTTTCAATGATTATGCCTATTTTCATTGTCTTTGTCTTTTTATTGCTGACCTTCATACCATATCTATTACAACAGCTATTCAATTTAGTCAGAGAATCTTGCAGACTTGTAGCGGATTTATTTAGAAGTATAACATCATCCACATAAAGCAAAGAGCTGACATTAACATCTCCAATTTTGATATCAGGTTTAATACCACTTTCCTTCATAATGTGATCCATATAGATAATGAATAACAGAGGGGATAATGTACATCCTTGTTTGACACCAGATTTAACATTAAGCCATCTTCCTGTACTTCCTTCAATTCTGACTGCTGACTTACAACTCAAATAAAGACTAAGTATTGCTTGATATTATGCCCCATTGACACCATATAACTGCAGCGTATTGAATAGCTTCTCTCTTGGCACCTTGTCATATGCCTTTTCCAAATCGACAAAACTTAAATACAGATCTTTGTTATATTCCCATAGTTTCTCGACTATTTGTCGTAAAGTGAAGATCTGATCCTGACAGCCTCTATTTGGCCTGAATCCAGCTTGTTCTTCACCAAGCTTTTTTCCACAATTCTTCTCAACCGTTTCTCAAGTATACTTGCACAGATCTTTCCAGGAACACTCAGTAGGGAAATACCTCTGTAATTCTCACATTCAGTTTTATTTCCCTTTTTATATATGGGTACTATGAGAGCTCTACTCCAATCATCAGGAATTCGTCCCTCTGTCCAGGCTTTCTGAACTATGCAGTGCAGCCACTGTAAGACTTTTATACCACCATACTTCAGCATTTCTGGTCGAATATCATCTACTCCTGCTGCCTTTCCACATTTCGAGCCTTTGATGGCTTTTTCTACTTCAAATATGGATATGTATTCCTGACTGCATGCCTGGTCAGTGTTTTTTATCACTGTGCTGTCATCACTGCTTGTTTCATTTAGCAGTTTTTCAAAGTAATTACTCCATACTTCAAGGATATCTTTTTCTCCTGTTTTCATTTCACCTTTATCATCTCTAATTCCTTTTACAGCACTCTTTCCTCCATTCCTAAGCTTCTTCAACAACCTCCAGAATATTTTGCCACCTTCTTGATATTTATTTTCTATATTCTTGCCAAAGTCCTCCCATGACTTATGTTTAGCTAGTTTTACACACTGTTTAGCTTTCTTACATTTGTCTCTGTATTCTGTAAGATTAAAAGTTGACTTATTTGACAGGAACTTTTGATAAGCTTTCTTCTTTTAATTCACTGCCTCTTTAACTTCCTGTGTCCACCAGGGAGTTCTGATTTTTTTATCCTTGCACACAACCTCACCACATGCATCTCTGGCAGAATCAATCAATGTTTTTTTCAGAGTTTGCCACTGAATCTCCAAGGTTTGATTCCTGTTCTCAAACTCTTTCATTTTCTTTTCAATAATCTTTCTGTATTTTAGTCTACAGTTCACATCTGAGAGCTGCTCAACTTTTATTCGCTTTAAAACTTTCTTACATGTTATTCTTTTCAATATGAAATTCAATTTTATCCTGCTCAAGACTAAATAGTGATCACTTCCAATTTCAAATCCTCTGTACACTCTGGTGTCCTGCACCAGGGAGAAACCATCACTATCAACAATAACATAGTCAATGAGACTTTTCTTATTCCTAGCCTCTTCTCTCCATGTGAATTTGTGCACATTTCTATGTTGGAACATGGTCTTAGTAATAACCAGTCCATGTCCTGAGCAGAAATCCAACAGATATTTTCCATTATTATTTGCTTTGCTCTTTTCTCCAAATTTTCCTAAAATATTTTTGTATGTCTCACAATCATTTCCTACTCTGCTATTTAGATCCCCAACAAGGACCAACTTTTCCTTTTTCATTGTGTCAGTTGCTTTTTCTAAAGCGTCAAAAAATTCCTCCACTTCTACCTTAGTAGAACCTTCTGTGGGACCATAGGCACAAATAAGTCTCATTGTCCAGTTCCCTATTCTCATATTTGCCCACATTACTCTACTTGAGACTGACTGCCATTCAAGAAGATTAGCCTCGTATTTTGTGTTGAATACTATCGCTACTCCTTCTTTTCTTTGATTGTTCTTGCCTGAATATAACATTTTGTATTTATTGCTCAGAAAGATCTCACCAGTTTTTGTCTTTTTTGTTTCAGTCACCCCTATTATATCGATCTGGTACTTATTTAATTCCTCAGCTAGCTCCATTTCTTTGCCATTCAGGCTTCTTACGTTGGTAGTACCGATCTTTAACTCTGGTGATGTTGAGCTGAGGTTTGTTTTCAGATTTGTTCCAGTAGCTGACTTTTCGCTGTTCGCCCTGGTTCCCTGGCGAAAACAACGTGGGCCTTGTTTAACCGGGCGACGTCCCAGCCGGCATGAAATTTTGTCATGTTGCACCATCATTTTTTATTTTTGTTTAACCAATAAGAATACAATTTGGTCGGCTAAATCCCAAATTGCCAACCCATCCTCGTTCGTTCAGTATCAAAGTAGATACCCAACAGGGTGCACCACGAGAAGGTGAGGATTGGACATTAGGTCAGAAGCCCTGATCGGTTCTCCGCATTCCTTTAAGGGCTATGTGGAGGTCTCCTCTCAGTTATACAGCTTTGACCCTTAAGCACCCCCAATTACCAGATAAATTTAAATAATATTTTTTTGAGAAATTAGTTAAAAGAACGGTATGAATATAAAATTTGAAAAATCTTGCTTATAATTAAGTTTATATTTATTGTGTAGAATTATAAATTGTATAGAAGTTATATTGAAATTTCCCATACAAAAAATGAGTCAGCTAGTTAATAAATATTTATATTATGTATTTTCGTTTATATCATATATCAAAATTTGTAGGATCAATTAAGAAAGAGATGGTTAAAAAGAATGGTCCAAAAATTATTTAAAAATGAAAGGTATAATTGCACAGTATTAAAATTTAAAAAAAAATACAGTTTTTTTAATTTATTTATTAATATTATTTTGTAATTAACAAACATATTTACACATGTTACATATATACATTAAACAAAAAAGTATATTAAATTCAAAACATTTTTTAAATTTATTGATTCATATTATAGTTATATGCAATACCACGTAAATATTCTATTATATTTTCCCTATCGTAATTAATACTTTTTTTTCAAAATTCTTCGGTCAGCTTTATCGTAACGTCTACGTTTGTGCTTATGTTGAAAACCTGCTACTGCTCTTTCATAATCAACATCACATGTTTTTTGAATTTTTTGTAGTCCATTTATAAAAATCCATAAATTTGGATGACTTGCGCTACTGCCAAAGCTCAATTGCAGTTTTCGATGACAGGCTTCCACAAAATTATTTGTCCTATCGCTTCCATTTATTGTTCTTTGGTACCCAGACCAAACGTTTGAGGGAAAAATCGGTGCAGCCCTTGTTCTATTATTCCTTAGACAACCTATGTATGTGTTCGTAAACCATTCTAAAATTGCTTCGAATTCATTGGATAAATTATTCTCAAATTCAGAAATAGCGTAAATAATATCTTGTTCTGGAACGAAAGCAAGCGAAGTGATCACTTTTGAATTGAAAGCGAATTGCGCATCACAATTATATCTGGTTAAAAGACTGTGAAGCTAGATGCTTACGAAGATTTTGTACGAGATGAAAAAAACAACCATTTATGTTAGCTTGTGGAAATACTATATGTAAAGCTTCATAAATTGCAATTTCAAAATCAACATTTCTATTTTCGGGATCTAGTAATGGCCACCTTTCATGTATCACATAAAATAATTTTGCGTATGTTTCAAGAGTCTTATTAGGTAATAAACAAAATATAGCAGGGGAAACAGGACCTCCATCCTTTCTAGCCAAAATAACAAAAATTTGAGCAAAAAGAGGGGAAGAAAGTAAAAATGTGCCATCCATAAATAATTCATTCATGCTTTGGCTCCACACCGCATGGTTTTCACGACCAAAAATTAATATTCTCATGGGGTCGACCTGTTTTGATCCAGAATCAGCCAATAAAAAACGTTCAAATTGGTGATGGACTGAATTCATAATTTAATTATTCTTCAGGAATAATTATTGTTTCCCTAGAATCAGGATTAATTAGGGCTTTTACATTTTTTTAACCTTCTTCTTTGAATATTTCTGCACAGACTGCTATGATTTGGAAGCATTCCTTCTACCGCAGAAGAAACATTTTGTAGAACTTGAGTTCTGATTTGTGATGGGTTGCTCATTGTCGTATCCGCTATTTTTTTTTGACTATTGTACTAACTTCTTACGTTATTACTCTGGCCGCATTTCCCGAACTGCTACATGTGTGTTCCTGTTTTTCAGAAATTAGTGATCCATCACTGACCCTTGTCCAGATTCTACCTTTGCATCCTTTAATTTTATTTTCACATCGCCAAAATTGAATTGAACCTTCCTTATCAATCTTGTCTTTACCATAAAGATACCCATTCCAAGCATGTTTTTCCTTGTCGCTTTGACTTAATCTTCTTGAATTATCCATTTCTGAAGAATAGAAACAAGAAATATAAATATAAAATATACTGGAAAAGTTGGTAAAGGCCAGAATTCAGGATTGGGCGGATCAGAATATGATATTCTATAAGGGCCAACACGGTTTTGTTAAAGGTCGGTCCTGCCTTAGCAATTTATTAATTTTTTATAATAGAGTGACATCCGAGTTGGACACGGGGAATGGCTACACAGTGATACATCAGGATTTTGCAAACGCTTTTGACAGGATACCCCGTGGAATACTGTTGCGCAAATTAGAACAAATGGGGATGGATAGTAAACTGGTGTTATGGATAAGGGATTGGCTTATGGAGAGATACCAGAAAGTAGCGTATGGAGGAGCAGAGTCCAGGATGAAGCAGATGACCAGTAGTGTGCCAGTAGTAGGGGTGACGCTAGTGACAAGATCAAGATCAAGATAAGATAAGGAATCGTGACGTGATTGGTTGATGACGTCATTGTGTGCATGGCTTCATGGGTCTGGAATGTTTGGAATTTCCCTGTGGGCATATGTGTCACTGGCTTCAGCTCTTGTGTTTTGGTTCGCGTATGGGATTATGGGTGATGGTAGAGATAAGGATTCGTGTCGTGATTGGTGGGACACTTTAAACAGGATCTAGATCAAGATAAGATAAGGAATCGTGACGTGAATGTTTGTTGTTATGAGATGTAGATAAGTGACGTCATTTGTTATTTGTAAATAAATGTCGTCATTTGTTATTTGTAAATAAGTGACGTTGTTGTTTTGAATGGAAAGGATGATATTAGTGGATAAGAAATCGTGTCGTGATTGGTGGACAGTTCTGACCAGATCAAGATCAAGATAAGATAAGGAATCGTGACGCGAATGTTTGTTGTTATTGAGTTTGGAATTTCGCTGGGACCCCCCCCCCCTTCTGTCAGAAATATCACGTGGTGTGATGGGTGATATTTAGAGATAAGAATCGTGATGTTATGTCTTTGTGCGGTATTTTGGTTTGGCTGGAATTGTGGGCTATGTTTTGAGATAAGATATCTTTGAATTTTCCCAGGGTGACACACATCCGTCATTGTCGTCTGTGGGAATTCTTAGAGTAAGTCATGATGGCGGCAGTCTTTCGAGCTTTTCTGAATAATTAATTATATACTGATGTCACTCAAACACACATACTTTTTTTCCATACCTCATCTGTGTTTTCTTCTATATTCATATTCTAATCAAGTTCATATTTTATTCATAATTCATCCGAATATTTTGATTTGTCTAAAATTAAGATCTTAAAATTCAATAAATAAATAAATAAATAAATCGTGTGTGTATTCACGGTTATTGCAAAATTGTTCTCTTAAACATACATAACACATCAAACATACATAACACTGTTTGTTCTTTTAAGTTTACATATTTATTTCACAGATATTATTTACAATGCAATATGCAGAAATAGGAATTTACATATATCACCAATGCAAATGGTATGTATGTTTGATGTATTATGTATGTTTAAGAGAACAATTTTGCAATAACTGTGAATACACACACGATTTGTTTATTTATTTATTTATTGAATTTTAAGATCTTAATTTTAGACAAATCAAAATATTCGGATGAATTATGAATAAAATATGAACTTGATTAGAATATGAATATAGAAGAAAATACAGATGAGGTATGGAAAAAAAGTATGTGTGTTTGAGTGACATCAGTATATAATTAATCATTCAGAAAAGCTCGAAAGACTGCCGCCATCATGACTTACTCTAAGAATTCCCACAGACGACAATGACGGATGTGTGTCACCCTGGGAAAATTCAAAGATATCTTATCTCAAAACATAGCCCACAATTCCAGCCAAACCAAAATACTGCACAAAGACATAACATCACGATTCTTATCTCTAAATATCACCCATCACACCACGTGATATTTCTGACAGAAGGGGGGGGGGGGGCAGCGAAATTCCAAACTCAATAACAACAAACATTCGCGTCACGATTCCTTATCTTATCTTGATCTTGATCTTGTCACTATCGTCACCCCTACTACTTGTGCCTCACAGCTCTGTGCTTGGGCCGTTGTTGTTTAATTTGTAGGATAAATGTACAAATTAAAATGACTTGAAGGGAGATGTTCAGTTGTTTGCTGACGATGCAAAGTTGGGAAGCGTAATGCGTAAAGCGTAATGCGTAAAGCGAAATATGCATAATCCCATACGCGAACCAAAACACAAGAGCTGAAGCCAGTGACACATATGCCCACAGGGAAATTCCAAACATTCCAGACCCATGAAGCCATGCACAGAATGACGTCATCAACCAATCGCGTCACGATTCCTTATCTTATCTTGATCTTGATCTTGTCACTATCGTCACCCCTACTACTTGTGCCTCACAGCTCTGTGCTTGGGCCGTTGTTGTTTAATTTGTAGGATAAATGTACAAATTAAAATGACTTGAAGGGAGATGTTCAGTTGTTTGCTGACGATGCAAAGTTGGGAAGCGCAATAAGAAATCAAGCCGATGTTGAGAGTTTGCAGGATGATTTAAATAAGCTGGCAAAATGGGCAAAGGGTAATGGATGTCAGTTCAGTGTGGAAAAGTGTAAAGTTGTGCATTTTGGGGCTTAAAAGATTACCAGCTGTGTATCACATTGATGGAACGGTACTTCAAGAGGTTGATGAGGCTAGGGAGTTGGGGATATTAGTGAATAGGGAGTTGAAGTTCAGAGGATACATTGCTGAAGTGTCCAAGATTGCAAATAGGATTACTTGGTTATTTAAGAACACACCAACATCCAGAGATATTCCTCTTTATAAGATGTTAATACTTCCATATTTGGATTACTGTGGTCAAATCTGGTCGCCTGGATTCCTTGGAGATAAGGAATTGGTGGAGAGGACTAAGTTGGTGAGTGGTGTAAAAAATTCTCCTGCATTGATAGATTGAGAGCTTGTGGATTACAGAGGTTGGTTGATAGGCGGAGAAGAGGAGATATGATAGAAACATTTAAATTACTGAAAGGTTTTTACAAGAGTGATGCAAGGGAAATATTTCAGCTGTGTGATAGTGATGGAAGAACAAGAGGTCATCCTTGGAAATTAAAGAAAAGTGTGGTTAACAAGGGTGTGAGAACTAGATTTTTTGATTGGAGAGTGGTGAATGAATGGAATGCATTGCCTGACTCAGTTGTAAGTGCTTCGTCTGTAAATGAGTTCAAGAAGAGGTATGATAGATATTGCTTTGATAGTTTGAGTCTCTACGATGAGTCTTATGACTCCATGGAAATATTCATATAATAATAATAATAATAATAATAATAATAAATTTTGAATACATACCTTTTATTTACTTAAAGTTATTCTCTGCACGGTTTAACTGTAACGTTGACGCAAATATTGGAAACGATGTAATAAACAAACGACTGGTCTTACTGTCTAATAGAAGTCAAAATATCTTGCGAATGCGTATTGAACTAAATAACCGCTCCCAAAACTCACAAATGATAAATTGCCAAAGAAGAGACCTTATGCAGTGAAGCTCAGACTTCTTTACAAAATAATATTATAAATGAATTAAAAAAACTGTATTTTGTTTTCTTTATTTTAATATTGTGCAATTATATTTTTTCATTTTTAAATCATTTCGGACCACTCTTTTTAACCATCTCTTTCTTAAATGATCCTACAAATTTTGATATATGATGTAAACGAAAATATATAATATAAATATTTATTAACTAGCTGACTCATTTTTTCTATGGGAAATTTCAATATAACTTCTATACAATTCGTAATTCTACACAATAAAAATAAACTTAATTATAAGCAAGATTTTTTCAATTTTTTTGTTTATACCGTTCTTTTAACTCATTTTTACCTGGTAATAGATCAACAGAATAGAATTGCATATTTGATCTTTTATTTCGTCGCCCAGTTGACCATGCCCCACCTTATCGAATGCACTGGCTATGTCAAGGAAAATAGCCCCAGTGCATTGACGCCAGTTGAAACCGTGATGATATATTCCACTGATCTGTATATTTGTTGCGTGGTGCAGTGAAATTGACGGAACCCAAACTGCTCCTCAGGAAGAATATTTAGCTTGTATACTGATTCTTGGAGTCTGATAAGAATTACCTTCTCGGCAATCTTGCCCAAGTTTGAGATGAGGCTGATTGGTCTGTAACTTTGAGGCAATCGGGTATCTTTTCCAGACTTTTGGATTGGCATTATGTCTGCCAGCTTCCAGTAGGAAGGGAAACATTTGTAGTGAAGGATGGAGTTTATTATATTTGTCAGATCTACAATAGCTCTGCGAGGTAGTAGTTTTATCATCTTGTTAGATATGCCGTCAGGACCGGGAGCCATTTTGTTGTTTAACTTCTTGATTATACCATATATTTCAGCAAATGATGTGGGTGCAGTTTGACTGGCGTATGTGACAGAAGATTTGAGTGAACATCTGACGTGTCGATGGATCTTATATATGTGATTGAAATCGAGATGATCATATGAGGGTTTGCATTGCTTTTCTAAATGTTTTGCTATTGCTTCAGCTTTATCTGCATCGGTGTGGATGAGGCCGATATCTGTTTGGAGAAGGAGTAGAGGTTTATTTCTGTTTTTAATCTTTCTGATAAGATTCCGTTTGGAGTGGTTATCAGGAGAGATGGAGGTCAGTTTTTCTTCCCAAAGTTGACTTCTGTGAGCTGTGAGGGCATCTCTCACTGCGGAGTTGAGTCTGTTTAAGATCCGTTTGTCTTGTGGTGCCCTGGTGTTGTGGTTTCTTTTTCTTTGGTTTGTGTTTTTCCCTGATCATGTTCCTAATATCTTCTGGAAAGCGGTTGGATCTGTGGGTAGTTGCGGAGAGAGTAACTGCTGCACAGGCTGCATTAATTTGTTCAGTGAGACCTTTTACAGCTGTTTCAATTTCTTCTTTGGATTTTATGATGGGTACAGAACCAATATATTTCGGGAGTACCTTGGAGAGCCTTTCCCAAGGAATGAATGAGTGGGAGGAGGGAGACAGTTTTTCTTGGTTTCCCAACTTTAACAGTATTGGATTGTGGTCAGATGATAGATCATTAAGTGTCATACTGTATTGGAGTCTGATATTCTGTAGCATGGCAATGTCCAAGACATCAGCTCGACCATATGTTTTGTAATGGGTGGGCTCGTTGGGACCTACCACAACCACGTTGTTGAATCCAGTATAGTTTGCTAGTATGTGTCCTTTTTTGTTGGCAGAACGGCTATTCCAGACTGGATGCTTAGCGTTTAAGTCGCTGGCCATGATGGTAGGCTCTCTGGTATCCAATATGGCGTTCAAATCTGAAGAGAGTAATATTTTTTGTGGAGGATTAAATGCTTGCAGATTTTTAGTTTGCCAACCGATCTTGTGAGAATCTCAATGCCGGTGACCTCGAGGTTAGTGGTAGGAGGGATGTTTATAGAATGACGAGTGATGTAATTCTTAATGAAAATGGTAGTGCCGCCTCCTCTGTGGGACAGTCTGTCTGTCTGTTCTGTATGGTTGATATCCCCTACTTTTGGTGTTGTCTGAAGATCTTAGATGCGTTTCGTTTAGTAAAAGTACATATGGCTGATATCTCTAGGCGAAGTCGTGGAGTTCTAAGATCTTACTCCTCAGGCCATTCGTTTTCCACGCGATGATCTCTAGTGAGTCTGGTTTTAATTTATTCCTGTTCATTAGTGAGTGCTGTGATGATAGTTTGTGTATCCTTTAGGAATATTTTAGTGGAGGATGGTGAGGAGTTGGATCTGCTAAAGTCCAGCAGCATATTTGCTAGAGAGGCGGTGATGATAGCCGTCAATTTTGATAGTGGTGCTAGCTGATTCTTTCAAGGGGTTGACTTTTTTCTACGAACTAGGTCTGCACATACGTCCTTGTCTGACTCTGTTGAGTTGATCTTTTATAGACCTATGGTTTCAGAGGATGGATTTCTGAGCGTTTTTGATTGTCCTTGGGAAGCTGTGGGGTTGTGGTCTCTGGGATAGATATAAGCAGGAAGAGAGTCTGCCTGCTTCCGACTGTCTCTTTCTCGGGTTTTTGAGTACAACTTTTATAATTGGCAGTGTAAAGGCCTCCACAGTTGGCGCATTTTTCCGGGATAGTTTTTGGTTTTGTGCAGGTGTTAGTGGGGTGACTTTTTGCACACCTCAGGCATTTGAACTCTGCCTTGCAAAGTCTCTGAGCATGACCAAATCTTTGGCATCTGTGGCATTGCCCAGTTGAAGCCTTCTTTCTCAAAGGCTCTGGGGTGATTCGGAGTCCACATACTGATTTGAGGTCAGATGTTTTTATAGGCTTGATGTATCTCTATTAAAACTAGAGGCATAGGGGTTTTGTCCGTTCTAGTCATCCTGCTGACCTTGATGGGTGGTAGGTCCTGGTGGCGGAGGTCGTCCTCTATTTCGTCAGAGGTTATATCCTCTGTAACATCTCTTAGGACCACCTTCAGATTTTGTTCCGAGCCAAGAGAGAATGTATGGTACTGGATATTATTTGAATCTAGTTCTTTTGTTAGTTTTCTAAACTGTGTTACGGTATCAGGCTGGATTTTAATGCTATCATCCGTATTTTTAGCCGAGACGTACTGTATTTGTAGGTTTGTCATGGTGGACCTTAAGTGTGTCCATTTTTCCTTTTCCCGCAGGACAATCGGAGGTACCCTCTCTTTGGGGGAGGCTGTGGGATCAAAACTGGGAGTGTCTTCTTCCATACTTAAATTCATGAGAGGTTATCCATCAGAGGTTTTACGTTTTTTGTGTTCCTGAACTTCTTCGAAGTCTGTAGAAGGAGAAATCATCAAATCAAGTTTCTCCTCTGTCTGGGGAGTGTCTTCGCACTCTTCGATTTCTCCTCTGGCAAGGAGTAGAAATTAAGGCTACCAGGCCATTCATTTTCCACTTTTTTCAGTATCTTTTTGAAAAGGCTAATCACACGCCCTTTGTTGTTGAGCGATTTAGTGTAAGCATCATCGTCTTCTTCTTCGCTCATTTTGAAGTATTTAGTACAGTAAGTTAACAATGATGGATGTGACGGCGGTTAGGCCTAGCGAATCGCCCTCTTATAAATATATATATACCGTTCACTTACCTGTGTGTTTTGTTTTTATAACCTCAATCACTTCTGTTCTATTGAATCTTGCAGTTTCAGGATTCCAGAATTCAACTCAGTGAAAAAATATTCGCGAATTACGTTAAAACCTTCATTGCACCTTGAACTAATTCTCTATATATCACTCAAAGTACCGAAAACCATTTTCCCCTTCGAAATCATTCTTTAATTATTAAGGAATAACATTTCTGGCTAGTTGGGTGAAGCAAAATTGCTTTTTCATATTCCCCTTTGTCTGTAATGAAAGAACTTTGAATGGAGTGTTTATGAGCTGTTTGCTCGCCCATTGAAGGCAATGAAATTAGCTGTGTTTAGCTGAACTTGAGATAGATCCTTAATTATTATCGTTCTTAACCCTCCAGAGGTCGCGCGCGGACTGTCAGTCAGCACGTTTGCTTTTATTGCGTATGTATCTAACGCGGGTTGTGCGTTTAAGTAGCTTCGTATATAGACAGGACATATGTTAATGTAGAATATTACGTTGATGCCATAACAACGGTTCCCACTGAGACATTGCGCAGTCACAGATCCCACGCGACCCTTAGTGTTATACGAATAAGCAGTCATCAAAATTTTGAAACTTGATAAGTACTTGTAAATGATTTATATTTTTACATGCAGGCTTATATATTTACACAAAATATATTTTTTATATACATATCTATCTATTTTATATATGTTTATATATAATTGCAATATGGTAAATTATATTCTCTTTGGGTAAAATAAAAGGGGTGACTATGAGAAGGAGCAAGAACGATTACAGAAGCCGATGAATGAATGCTTCGCTAATGACGAGGATGAAGATGTTTCAGACAATGATGTCAGTTCAGAGGAGGAAGACAATGTGGAAGAAATGAGTGTCAGCGAAACCGAGCAAGAAGCCGATGAGGTGTCATTAGAAGTAGCTGAAGATAACCCGGAGAGTTTGGAGGATAGATTCTATCAGGGCAAAAGACGGAACTTGATGGAGAGCAGTACCACCAACTAACAAACGTATTAGGACTGACAGATACAATATAATCAAAGAATCATCCTTAAAAACGACACTCAAAATTTGCAGTCACCTCTTGATATTCGGGACTATTTTATAGGCGATTCTATTTTATCGATTATTTCGGAAAACACGAACAAGTGTATTGAAAGTTTAGCTAGTAATTACACTCGAGAACGAGATGCCAAGTTTACAACTCTGAATGAAATACGAGCTTTAGTTGAACTTCTATATATTGCTTGTACATACAAACTTGTATATATTGCTTGTATAAAGCGAACCGTTTGAATTTAGATCTTTTTGGAAGTAATGGTAAAGGCATTGAAATATTTCGACTAACAATGTCGGTGAGGCGATTCAAATTCCTTTTGAGGTGTTTGAGATTTGATGATAAGAGTACATACAAGTGAAAAAAGAAAAAAGCTACACAAATTGGCAGCTATTCGTGAAGTTTTTGATCTATTTGTTACAAAGTGCAAAAATGGATACAATCCAGGTGCATTCACTACAATCGATGAAAAGTTGGAAGGTTTTCGAGGAAAATGTTCATTTCGCCAATACATACCAAGTAAACCGAATAAATACGGTATTAAAATGTTTGCATTATGTGATGCTAGAATGTACTATACGGCTAATCTTAAGGTATATGTTGGACGACAATCGGAAGGGCCATACTTCATGAGCAATTCGCCAGGTGACGTTGTTGAGAGACTAGTAGAACCCATCAAAAATTCTGGGAGAAATATTACTTTAGATAATTGGTTCACTTCTTTTCCTTTGATTGAAAACTTGCTAAAGAAATATGTAATAGGAACAGTTCGAAAAAATAAAAGAGAACTACCTCCTGAGTTATTGCAAGCAAATCGTCCTATAAAATCGAGTATGTTTGCTTTCAAAGATAATTCTTGTTTCATACTATCACAAAAAAAAAAAAATGTTTTGTTAGCATCAAGTTTGTATGACAATGATGGCATTGATAGAGAGAGAGTGGAGCTTTATACAAACCTGAAATTCTGACTACCACTACCCATACAAAAGGAAGAGTTGATGTTGTGGATCAATTGTGTTCAACATACAATTGTGCTAGATCAACAAGAAGATGGCCTGTGGTAGTTTTTTACTCTTGCATCAACATTGCTGGAATTAATTTTCAAGTTATTTATCATGCGAATAACATTGACAAAAAAAATATTGCGACATAAATTTCCGCAAGTTCTTGGATTCTCTCTACTACAAGCACATTTGCAAGAAAGGGTATCAATTCAAAGTTTGCCAAGAAATATAAAACTGAGACTCACAGAAATTTGTGGATCACTCGAAAACAGAATTGAGAACGAAACTGCAGTTGCACATCCAGAAAAAGGAAGATGCTCTTATTTTGATAGAAAAAAAAAAAAAACCGCATCTAAATATTATTGTAAGAGATGTTACAAATTTATGTGTCTTGAACATGCTACAATCATGTGCAATGAATGTGTAGAACTTAAGTAAAAGAATGTGAATCCAGTTCTACACATTTATTGCACATGTAGCATATGCATTTCTATTTCTAAGACATTTAATTATTTTTTTATTTTGTTTTCTCTTACAAATATTTTGTAATTTGAATAAATAATCTTTTTTCTACAATATGCTTATTTATTATTATTCAAAACACCTTCATCGCGACCGTTGATGGCAAAAATTTTCACGCGACTTCTGAAGGGTTAAATAATCTATCACATTATTATTATCGTATTTCTTACATACTGTATTATTAAAATTTGTATTTTCTAAGAAAAAAAAGTATTTTTGGAGAAATATTTCTATATTTTTAAATAGCATTTATTAAATCAATAAATTATTATTATAATTTTTAATATATTATCTTGTTAGAAAAATTAATCATGATATTATTTCTTGTTTTAAGTAATCACCTGTTCTATTGTTATTACTTTTTTCTATTGGTATCAATGCAGAGGCACTACGACCCAGACTAGAACCTTTATGACGATCACCGATGACATTTATGAATTTTAGTTGTCAATTTTTTAAAATTAAATTTTAATTTTCAAACAAAATTGTCATTTTTTTGTAGTCTCGTTACTAAGCATCTTCTGCTATTATTATCTATTATCATTTCATTATTATACGTAAAAACATGTATTATGTTCAACTTTAATTAGGACTGTTTTCTCTTCTTTTTTTTTTTTGTTCGTTTCATATTTATAATATAAGAAGAAAACTGCAGAACATAGGTCGATTACTTTTTAGTGAAAGTGTATTTTCTTAAAGTTAAATTGAACTAAACTTTTGCATATTATTCTGTCATTCACGTATTTGTTCATTTCAGTATTACATTGCTTGCCTCACACGTTACATCACATATCAGTATTTCTAAGTGATGTTATTTACGTGTGGAATTCTTTTGATATTTAAACAATCTTTTACATCGCCCATGAAATATCACTCTGGTCGAATAATCTGTTTAGCTATTGGACTCCTTTGCTATTTGTATGTAACAATGTGTATGACACATAGATAACAGACAACTATTCTTGACATTAATGGTGTAAATGTATTACACAAAACATTACAGCAAGCATAGGATGTCACGTGATTCCAATAACTTGAGCAAACGAATCTTGAACAATGCATACATTTAAGTCACCTTCAAGTGAATAATAATAATAAGAAGAAGAATGCCCAATGTTACTACTCTTTATATATATATATATATATATATATATATATATATATATATATATATATATATATATATATATATTATATATATATATATATATATATATATATATATATATATATATATATATATATATGTTAAAGATACCAAGCAAATTTAAACCTGGTTTTACTCCATTTCCCAAGTAAGCAAACAGACTAAAAGTCAAGTTTGCGCCTGCAATTGATGCAAGTCTAACAAGGTTTAAATTTGCTTGGTATCTTTAACATATATTTATACCCAAGGTAAAAATACTTTCTACATATATATATATATATATATATATATATATATAAAGTTATATTTAAATATAACTATATTTTTTATAAAAGCGTATTATTCATATTTTTCAGTAGTTTAATCTTTGAAAGATTTCAGTACTGTATGTTTGTGGCTCCATCTAGTGCTTTGCTTGTGAACGAATGCCTGAGAAATCTGTGCTAACGCAAATTAATATCAGCTAATTAACTAAGTTTCGTTTAGTTTAACTTTTTCGCTGGGTGGGTTACAACAACAGGTGTCATTAAGAAGAACATCTAGAAACTTTTCTAACGATCCCAAACATCTTCATTTAATTACAAAGTACAGTAGTAGCCCTATGTATAAGAAACTAGGAAAATTACAAAACATTGCTAATGTGGATAAGCAACCAAATAAATTCATAAATCGTATACGTTCTCTAAATTTTGTTAGCTGTTTATAATCCGATCAACATGAAATATATACAAAGTAACCTGAAGCCTAAACAAAACCTGATTGACAGAGGCTGTCAATCAGGTTTTTTTTTTTTTTTTAATAATAATAATAATGAAAATTGTTAGTTTATACAGTATATATATTTAAAAAAAATTACTACTTATACAAATTATTAGTTTATATATATATATATATTAATAATTTGTATTAGTAGTAATTTATATATATAATATATAACTTAATAATTTTTGAATGTGAATAATATTCAGTGTTATTGATTCGTGTAGCAAAAGTTGTGGTGATTATGAATATTCGTTTGAAGGATTAGAAAGTTATTTCTTAAATTTATAGTGATATTTTCTATAAAATAAATAAAAAACCTTATTATACCGTTTAATATTTATGGATTTAGTGATACATTTTTGGTATTTTAAAAGATTAATTTTATATAAATTTAGACAGTATTTCTTTAAAAACATATTTGAAGTATATTTAATTTATTTAATTTAATTTCAAATATATATATATATATATATATATATATATATATTTCATATATTTCAAGAATATTTCAAGAAAATATGCGGTGATTAATACCTTTGGAGGCAATGCTGTAGCCAATGAAGTTTTAACTAAGGCTTGGCTATTGCTGTTACCATCCTGCCATGATCTTTAATAGTTTTTTTAGTATATATATATATATATATATATATACTATATATATATATATATATATATATATATATATATATATATATATATATATATATATATATATATATATATATATATATATATATATATATATATATATATATATATTTCATATATTTCAAGAAAATATGCGGTGATTAATACCTTTGGAGGCAATGCTGTAGCCAATGAAGTTTTAACTAAGGCTTGGCTATTGCTGTTACCATCCTGCCATGATCTTTAATAGTTTGTTTAGTATAATTCTTTAATAAGAGCTTTAATTTAATAGTTCAATAACACCTTATACCTACAATGTCCTCTACAGATAACGGGGAAGATGAAAAGCATTTTTGCTTCGCCCCTTTAAGCCAGTCTCCTTATAAGCACTTATTTCAAATATACGTCAATTTTTACCTCACTGCTGAAATATATATTATTATAAAAAATTTAAAGAAAACAAAAGCTCCTGGCCTAGATGGCATCACAAATAGGGTGATCAAACTGCTGCCCCGAAAAGCTGTAGTGCACCTAACTATAATAATAAATGCAATCTTAAGGTTTCACTATTTTCCTCCCACCTGGAAATAGGCTGATGTAATCCCAGTTCATAAGCCAGGCAAGGACCCGCACCTTCCTCACAATTATCGTCCTATCAGTCTCATCTCCAACTTGGATAAAATTGCAGAGAAGGTCATCCTCTTACAACTTCAAGCTTCAGTAAATGAACTAAACATCCTTCCTAAAGAGCAATTCGGTTTTCGGCAACACCATAGTACTACCCAGTAAATCCTCAGAATAGTTGAATATATTACCACCAGCTACAACTGACTTCAATACACTGGAGTTGTTTTTCTTGATCTATCCAAAGCATTTGACAAAATATGGCACTTGGGATTGCTACACAAACTTATCTCAGCCGGTATCTCACTGAAAATGGTACACCTAGTTCGATCATATCTACAGAATAGCAACGTGCAAGTCAATGATACTACCTCATCCCAGCGCCATACCTTGGCCGGAGTACCGCAGGCATCCCTGCTGGCTCCATTGCTGTTCTCTATATACATGTCAGACATTCCACAAATCCCAATATCATTCATTATGATTCTTGTGTAGTGCTGTGAGGACATAATGTTGGAGGCTTAATGGATTTTTTTACAACACTCAAAAAGAATTGAAATAGAATTTAATACTTCCTATATTGCGTCCTAGTCACTAGGACATCTACGGGGATTACAAAAACAATTAATGTAACATGCACGCACAAATCTTACAATACTAAGCCAAACCACGTGGGTGACACTAAAGTCCTATCTAGGTGGAGCGCCCTCTAAGGGCGGTAGTAGGTGGCCTGGAATGTAAGGTGGGACCTCTGGTGATGAGTGTTTCCCAAATCTTAGGAAGCTTAATGCAACCGTATTTATTAAGATTTCGTTGGTTTCTGAGAGCTGCTGCTGCTTCTAAGAAAAGTCTCTCGTTCTTGAATTTGCTGTGGTGGAGCATGGTGGTTTTCTTCCAAGATATCCTATGGGTGGTGTCCAAAACATGGTCAGCCAAGCCTGAATGGCCATAGTTGTGTTTACAGATGTAAGACTTGTGTTCCTCCATGCGGATGGACGCTGATCTGCCTGTCTGTCCAAAGTACGCCAGCTTACAGGAACAGGGTACTTTGTAAACTCCAGGCAGCGAGAGAGGAGGGACCTGATCTTTCATAGAACGGATAAGGGTAGCAAGTTTGCGGTAGGGCTTATATGATGTGTGTAGGTTGTACTTTTTTAGTATCTTGGCTATTTTTTTTCAGATGTGCCACGGATGTAGGGTATGGTGATGGCATTTTCAAAATCTTGTTGACGAGAAGGATGGGGAATGGGGAAGGAACTGATTATTTTTTTGATACTGTGTTCGCTGTAGCCATTGGAGAGGAAAGTGTTGTGTAAAATGAACATTATCCTCCGCGATCGCGCTACCTACATCCCGCTAGAACACGACCCCACAAAAACACAAGTTAAGAAATTAAAAATCTTACTTAAAAAAGTAATCTCCTGGCCCCCCTGACGTCACGAAAAAACTTAAACCTTTCCGCTCCCGTCCCCCCTCCCCCGAATATACGGTTTACCAAAAATCCACAAACCCAATTCCCCACTCAGATCTTTAGTAGATGCCACCAATGCACCTTGCTACAGACTGTCTAAACAGCTGGCCAACTCTCTGACCCCCCTAACCGGAAGGTCCACTTCCTATATAAAAAAACTCGACCCACTTTAAATCCCTCACAGAAAATATAGCCTTGAATAAGGCAGACATATTGGTAAGCTTTGATATCTCCTCTTTGTTTACCAATATTCCCTTAACTGACACCTTATCTCTCTTAGAAAACGTTTTTCCCTCTGACACCTTAGATCTCTTTTCCTTTGCCATTAACTCTTGGTATTTCTCTTGGAAGAACAAAATCTACAAGTAGATAGAGGGAACCGCCATGGGTTTCCCCTCTCACCCCCCCTTGCCAATTTCTATATGGAAGATTTCGAAAAACGAGCCATAGACTCACCCCCACTCAAACCTTCTATCTGGCTGAGATATGTAGATGATGTGTTCTCTATTTGGCCTCATGGCCCAGACACGTTAGACTCCTTCCTCAGTCATCTTAATAGCCTACATCCAACAATCCAGTTTAGTATGGAAAAGGAAAAGAACAATTGTTTACCCTTCCTAGACACCTTAGTCACACGCCTGCCCAATGATACACTTGCCTTCACTGTATACAGAAAACCCCCACACACACAGGCAGATACATTCACAAATTCTCCCACCATCACCCCTCACAACAATATGGCATCATCAAAACTCTTACTAAGAGAGCCCACAATCTTTGTTCCAGTGGAACCGCCCTCACTACTGAGCTTAACCACATACACAACACTTTCCTCTCCAATGGCTACAGCGATCACAGTATCAAAAAAAATAATCAGTTCCTCCCCCATTTCCCCGTCCTTCTCGTCAACAAGATTTTAAAAATGCCATCACCATATCCTACATCCGTGGCACATCTGAAAAAAATAGCCAAGATACTAAAAACGTACAACCTACATACAGCATATAAGCCCTACCGCAAACTTGCTACCCTTATCGGTTCTATAAACGATCAGCTCCCTCCTCTCTCGCTGCCTGGAGTTTACAAAGTACCCTGTTCCTGTATGCTGGCGTACTTTGGACAGACAGGCAGATCAGCATCCATCCGCCTGGAGGAACACAAGTCTTACATCTGTAAACACAACTATGGCCATTCAGGCTTGGCTGACCATGTGTTGGACACCACCCACAGAGTATCATGGAAGAAAACCACCATGCTTCACCACAGCAAATTCGAGAAAGAGAGACTTTTCTTAGAAGCAGCAGCAGCTCTCAGAAACCAACGAAATCTTAATAAATACGGTTGCATTAAGCTTCCTAAGATTTGGGAAACACTCATCACCAGAGGTCCCACCTTACATTTCAGGCCACCTATTACCGCCCTTAGAGGGCGCTCCACCTAGATAGGACTTTAGTGTCACCCACGTGGTTTGGCTTAGTATTGTAAGATTTGTGTGTGCATGTTACATTAATTGTTTTTGTAATCCCCGTAGATGTCCTAGTGACTAGGACGCAATATAGGAAGTATTAAATTCTATTTCAATTCTTTTTGAGTGTTGTAAAAAAATCCATTAAGCCTCCAACATTATTATCATTCATTATGGCCCTATATACGGATGATACAGCATTATTAGCCAGATCTCTCCGGCCACACCCCATTACTAAAAAGCTTCAAGACAACCTTCTAAAGTTGGAGAAACGGTTCTCCGAATGGAGACTAGAAGTGAACCCACAGAAAAGCTCAGCCATTCGCTTCACGAAAAGGTCGATATCTCCTGCAGGAGACGTCTTACTATTCAATACCAAAATTCCCTGGCAGACAGAAACAAAATACCTTGGTGTAGTGCTCGACAAAAAATTAACTTTTAACCAACACATCAAGGCTACGTGTGCAAAGGCATCTAAAGCCATCGTCCAGATCTACCCCTTAATTAACAGTAACAGCAAGCTAAACATCAGAATCAAACTGCTTTTATACCAGCTGACGATTCGTCCCATAGTCACTTATGCTTCTCCAGCCTGGAGCCAAACCTCCAATGCTAATATTGTCAAACTGCAACGTGTACAAAACAAGTGCCTGTGGATGATTCTAAACGCCTCATGGTTCATCAGAAACAATCAACTTCATTGAGATACAAATATTCCTTACCTATTCTCTTTCTTACAATCTTTGGCAACAAAGATTTTCCTAAAAACGTCCATACACCCCAACGATCCAGTTCAGTAGCTGTGGCCTACAAGGCAACGGATAGATTCAAACATAAAAGACCAGTGATGCATAATCTCCATGCCATTCAGGGAGAGCAAACTGCTGATAAAATTTTACCCTCACTGTAGCCGTAATAGATAGCGGGGAATATGAAAAGCATCTTGCTTCACCCCTAAAGCCATCAATGTCATTTGTCACGTATTTTTAGGATAAACATATAAATGGCATCTGATCCGAAATGCGAGAAGTAGTATCAACTGCTAGTATGCGAAGTGAAGTTATCACTTCATTAAGTGATGTTCTCTCGAGCCTGTCATTTTCCTCTACCCCACTTCAATAATTTTTTCTTCATAAATCTCACAATGGCCTTCACGTATCCTTTGGTTACCTGCCTTTCAGGGATGACCAGTTCAACACCTTTGATTTCAAAAATTTCATGATGTTACATAACTGAATTTACATTAGGAGTAATTTTGTCTTATTAATGTCTAATGTTATTTTTTCGCCAGCGTTAGTCTATTGTAATGAACTATTTGAACAACGATCTTATGTAATGTATTTCATTACCCACCACACGCCCCCCCCCCCGATTTACGCTTTTGCCTAGACCCACTTTCACCGTGCAGGCGTTAGAAATCCAGTCTCTAGTGGAATAGGGTAGTTAATCCTTATTTCGTAGTGTCCCATGTCTATATACTGCATATGTTCTTCTAGCCAGAAGAACTGGGTACGAAAGAATATTTATTTAACTGATAAAATATCAAAGAGGTTTCATATCAACGCAAAGAGCCGATTTTCACTTTACATTTGGGTTGGTTGGTTGAATGAAACTACTGAGGGCTATGAGAGAAGAGTGTTATGTCTTTCAATTGATTTCAACAGAGGGTGTGCCCTCTGTCCAAAAAAAAAACCGAACGTTTCGAAAATAGAAGAAACTAGTGGCGCCACCTGTTGTATCTTTTTGTTGTCGAAAGCGGCAACCTTCGTTAGTGTTGTGTCAACTATATATATGACATTTGTTTCATTAGAAACGAGTTATAGTGCCAAGAGTGACAGTGTGTTTTGACGAACGGTCGGAAAATGAGATTTAAACAGAGAGCTACGATTGACTTTTGTGTTAAACTTGATAAACGTTTTACCGAAACACATCAAATGCTTCAAAAAGCATACGGTGATGAATACTTAACACGTATTCAAGTTTACGAGTGATTTAAGCGATTTCAAAGTGGTCGTGAGACGCTTGAGTACGACAAAAAAGCCGGGCCATCCAAAAATTGACTGAGCGAAGTTAACATCGAAAAAGTGCGTGATTTCATCAAAGAAAACCCGAAATCGTCTGCGAGATTGATTGACGATGAACTGGGGATTCGAAAATCAACTGTGCACAACATTTTGACCGAGAGTTTGGGCCTTCGTAAATTGAATTCGCGATTTGTTCCCCACAAGTTGACCGACGACAAAAGTGTATCGAATTGAACACTGCAAGGACCTCATTAAAATTGCTCGTAAGGACTCATACTTCCTTGAAACGATCGTTTCTGGTGACGAAACGTGGTGTTTTGAGTATGATCCCGAAACAAAGCGCCAGAGTGCTGAGTGGAGACCACCAGAAGAGGGGCTTCCGAAAAAAAGTCGCTTGGAAAAGTCAAAAGTAAAGACAATGTAGATTTGTTTCTACGATTCCAAGGGCATTATCCATAAAGAATTATTCTGAACGGTCAATAGTGAGTTTTATCTCGAAGTTTTGAAGCGATTGATAGGGAGAATTCGTCGCGTACGGCATGAATATCGTGACGACCGACCTTTCCTCAAAACACGCTGTCACTCTTAACTGTGCTTCTAATGAAACAAATGTCATAAACAGTTGACACAAAACTAATGAAGATTGCCGCTTTCGACAACAAAAAGATACAATACGTGGCGCCACTAGTTTCTTCTATTTTCGAAAAGTTCGGTTTCTTTTGGGACAGAGGGTGTACGTTTCTCATTCCCAATTTTCGGAATGAGAAACGCTCCGCCTCTCAGACAAACTAACTCGATAATTAAGTCCTTCAAGTTTCTTCTGTCCCTGACGGAATTCAATCTCGTCTTGCTAAGAGACCACTACAGTACGATTTGAATAAGCTGTCAGTATAGGCAAAAGTTAATTGGTGTCAGTTTAATGTCGAGAAATATAAAGCTATGCACTTTGGGATAAATTGATTACAAGCAGTATATCACATTGATGGCACTGTACTCCAGGAAATAGATGAAACTAGGGATTTAGGGGTGGTGGTAAACAAACTTTAGAGAACATATTGCTAAGGTAGCTCATAAGATTACTTGGCTATTGAAGAACACACTAACAAGTAGAGATAAGGAAGTTGGTATTCCTCTTTATAAGGAATGATGCTTCCACACACATCTGGATTACTGTGCTCAGGTCTGGTTTCCTGAGTTTCTTGGTATGAGGAAGTGGTGGAGAGGATCCGGAGGCGAGTGACCAACATGGTGAGTAGTCTGTGGAATATTCCCTATGAGGATAGATTGAGGATTTATGGGTTTCAAAAGTTAGTTGTTAGGCTTAAAAGAGGGGATATGATAGAAACATTTAAGTTGCTTAAAGGGTTTTATACGATTGGTGCAAGAGAAATATTTCAACACTTTTCTAAAGGGGGAGGCGCAGAACAAGACGTCATCACTGGAAGTTAAGGCATCGTTATTAAGGGTGTGAGGACTACATTTTTCTTTTGGAGAGTGGTGAATGAATGGGATGGGTTGCCAGAGTCAGTTGTGAATTCTGAATTCATAAGTTGTGAAACTGAATTCATAAGAGAACAGAACAGAACTGTGTTCTGTTTGTCAGGACTCCAAACCACCTGTTCATGGCACCAATTTCAACCAGCTCTGAGGTGATCTGTGGTTAATGGGACATAACTACTAGATCCTTCTTAACACAGCCAGGTGGTCGAAAATGCTTTCACCTGTGGCCGCAGCAACCTCAAAAGACAAGTGGTGACAGAACATCGGTATGTTTCAATCTTGCTGCTTGAGTCAGATAGCGTTCTGTTCTAGTTGACGTCGCCCTTGGCTATCTCTCTTGACGGTTTCTGTCACTTAAAACTGCGTATATAGCGCCAAGACGACCCTTCGTGATCCATTAAGCCAATGTGTTATCTTCGCCTGAGACTACTCAACTTCGAATCTCCCAATGGCCAACCAATTCAAAGAATCATCTCAAAGGTGATGAGTTGCCATCCTGGCAATGTGCATAAACCATTAACAAAGCCAAGAGATGGGATTGAAGTTATATTCTTACAATCCGGGTGTTTCAGATACAAGTAACTGACTTGTGTGCAAACCTGCTGGGTAATACATCAATATCTCTTGGATTATCAAACGTTGCATGCCAGAACACGTAATATATCAAATATTTGCCGTCGGAGCCACTGTTAAAAATAAAGCATTCATGGAAAAATATCTTAGTTAACTTTTTAACTTTTTACGTAGTATATATGAACAGACTGATGCTCTAAAATACATTGTAAGTGATTGGAGACATTAATAACAACTGCATATATATATATGACATCACTTGTCTACCTCCTTTTAATTTAATATTCATGATATTTTGGGAGTTCATCTTTCTCATCATCGGCCTTTGAGTGTTAAAGAATGTGTTAAAGAATGCTGAGGTTCAGCAAGTAGTGAGATGGGAAGAAATAAAAAGGTAGAGGGTGATAGTAGGAGGTAATAAAGAGGCCTCAGTCGACCTGTTTAGCTATGTAACCAATTGGTTGTTGCTAAACGTTCCGTAGACGTCATCTCCTCACACCTGTCCTAAAAAAACGCCCTGAAAAACAAATACACTTAATTTGGCCAACAAAGCAAGAATAGAAAAAATACTGAATAGTCTTGAACTGTGCTAACTATTGCAAAAAGAAACAAGTGGACCGAAGAATGGAGGAAGAACCTGGCCCGAGTGATGCAGCTCACAGGGAGCTGCTCCGCCTCAACGTAAGCTTTCGCTGCTCAGGTTCTATCAGGCCGACCCCTCTCCTGTGTGAACTATAAAAAGGAAAGACAAGCTCTAATTTGCCCCTAATTTCTATGCCCGCGAAGCCCATGAACAGAAACCCAATATACCGTCGTCTGTAGCCGGCCAAAGTGCTACAACCTCTTCTTCGTTTAAGTCCAAAAAAACCCTTTAGCTGCTCTGGAGTCACCACACTTATGTCCCTCGATGTTGAGGTTCCCTCATTTGAAATGTATGTATTCAGAATCGTCCCTAAGAGAAAAATGAAACAAAGGTTCCTCTAGTTTGTCTATTGCCGCTAGGAGTTTCTTTGAGGATCCGGTAAAAGATCTTATTATTATACAGTAGTTCCACCTTTTATGCCATGTCTGGTAGGGATACTCTTGTCCTCGTGTATTTCTGATGTTGACCGATTTTGGTTTTTTGTTATCTCCTCCTTCTAGATCTCTTGGGCGTTTTGTTGTAGGACTACTGATTTCCATTTTTTCCTCTGTTCTGTTCTCCCTAGTGAAGTTTTCTTGTAATGTAATGTGTTTGCAGTGGGACGTTTTCGGTGTATTCTAACAAAATACGTAATATTAGTGATAGTCTTGGGCTATCTTTGATTAGCTGATGGTGAAGTTTGACTCGCCTTATAGTCATTATAAGGACTGACTTAAAGGGGCGAAGCAAGAATGCTTTTCATCTTCCCCGTTATCTGTAGAGGACAGTGTAGGGATAAGGTGTTATTGAGCTATTAAAGCTCTGATCATGGCAGGAGGGTAACAGCAATAGCCTAGACTCAGTTAGAACTTCATTGGCTACAGCATTTGCATCCATTACCCTCCAAGAGTCCTTATAAGGACTGGCTTAAAGGGGCGAAGCAAGAATGCTTTTCATCTTCCCCGTTATCTGTAGAGGATAAGGTGTTATTGAGCTATTAAAGCTCTGATCATGTCAGGGTGGTAACAGCAATAGCCGGGCCTTAGTTAGAACTTCATTGGCTACAGCATTGCCATCCATTACCCTCTAAGGGTATTAATCACCGCATCTCACGGTCGATCCACCCCGCAAGGAAATTGTATTTATCTGCTTTTAGTTATTTTATTTATTAACCGAAAGTTAAAACGGTGTGAAACTCAAATCGAAATTCGGGTAATATAAATCCAAGAGCCTCTTTGATGTCCATTTTTATTTTATTTATTTATTTTTATTTTATTTTATTTTTACCGAAAGTTTTTATAAATGCTTTTCACATTGAGAACCGATTAATTTTAAAATAAAGTAAAAAGAATTCTTGTCGACGAGAATAGGAACTTTGAATACAGAGATGAAAGGGCTAGAACGGGCTCAGAGCATATGCATAGCCTCTAAAACTGGGAAAAAAAATTTATTAAAATCGGGAGTTAATGAATGAAAATATTTGATTTCAAAATATTTAAGAAATGAGAATTTAAAGTGAAACTTATTCTGAATAAACAGAATCTAGAGATCAAACAGGTAACTTGTGAAAATCTTTGCTATTTATGGAACTGGCAGCTGTCAAGTTGGATGGAATATGATAAGATGACTAAAATAAGAATTTTAAGAATAAAATAAGAATATTCGCGCTTAAATCCAAGCAAATTAGTAATTACGAAATGTCAGAACGTCACAAATTAAATGGACGTTGATGGCTGTTTGTATTCAATTTTTAACTCTTAGCACACTCTTGATACTAATACTAATCTATTATAGGCTAATACCCATTCACGGTAGAAATTCAAATAATATAAAAAATAAGACTGTTTTAGTAAAAGACTATATAGTCTTAGGTTACAAAAATAATTTCTCTGTTTTTAATTATAATCTTAAGAATTTCATAATATACCTCTTTCTTTCTTATATGAATTTCTATAAATAATGAAATGATGGTCTTTTGAAAAAAAAAAAAAAATATATATATATATATATATTATAATAATATTATATATATATTTTTTTTTTTAAAAGACCATCATGGTCTTTTGAAAAAAAAAAATATATATATATATTATAATATTATATATATATATTTTTTTCAAAAGACCATCATTTCATTATATTATAATATTATATATATTTTTTTTTTTTCAAAAGACCATCATTTCATTATATATATATATATTTTTTTTTTCAAAAGACCATCATTTCATTATATATATATATATATTTTTTTTTTTTTATTTATTTTTTTTTTTTTCAAAAGACTATCATTTCATTATTTATAGAAATTCTTATAAGAAAGAAAGAGGTATATTATGAAATTCTTAAGATTATAATTAAAAACAGAGAAATTGTTTTTGTAACCTAAGACTATATAGTCTTTTACTAAAACAGTCTTATTTTTTATATTATTTTTATATTTTTATATATATATATATTTATATATATATATATAATATATATATATATATATATATTATATATATATATATATATAAATATATATAGAATCCACCGTGAGATGCGGTGATTAATGACCTTGGAGGGTAATGGATGGCAATGCTGTAGCCAATGGAGTTCTCACTGAGGGTCTTGCCATTGCTGTTACCCTCCTGCCATGATCAGAGCTTTAATAGCTCAATAACACCCTATCCCTACACTGTCCTCTACAGATAACGGGGAAGATGAAAAGCATTCTTGCTTCGCTCCTTTAAGCTTATAAGGACTTTGAATATATATATATATATATATATATATATATATATATATATATATATATATATATATATATATATATATATATATATATATATATATATATATATACAGGGTGTTCGGGATAAATTTGACATATTTATAATTAATTATATTTTTCCGTAAGTTACATGTATTAACACACACTTCTCTTCATTTAAAAGTTTGGACCCTTCTTCATTCATATACAAGATGTCAGAAAGGATGGATAGCTGGAACCCACCTGAATCATGGAAGAGAATAACTTGTATCATGATGATTCGTGCCCGCCATCAAAATAAGGATATTACGACTGCTGCCCAATGTTCCCTGAATACAGTAAAAACAATCAGGCATGAACTAGAGACTTGCAATGGTGACTACGAGGATGTAGCAAGAAGAAAGATCCCTAGCAGACGATCTGATTGCGTTCGTACAGCAGAATTCCTCGCAAATCTGCAGGAACAGGTGTTGAAGAACCCTGGCATTGGAATTCGGGCTTTGTTCGTGGAGTTGCTAACTGTAGTCAAGCCCTGGATAACAAGGGTAGCCAATGGTAGGCCGTATGTATGGCAGCAGGATTCGGCCCCTTGCCACACCTCTGGGAAAAGTCAAAAATGGTTGTCTGAAAATTTCTACGACTTCACCAGTCCAAATGTTTGGCCTCCAAACTCCCCAGACCTTAACCCCATGGATTATTTTGTATGGGGCGCAGTTGAAAAAGACACCAATCGCACTTCCAGTAATACAAAAGCCCAGTTAATGGATAAAATTAAAACAGTTTTTGCGGCCCTTCCCAGGGAGACTGTAGCATCAGCTTGTTCGAGGTTCCGAAGCAGAATTGAAGCTGTGATCGATGCTAATGGTGGTTATTTTGAGTAAATCTTGTTGATAGTATTGTAATTAACTCTGCCTGTAATGTTTTTTTGTCAATTCATTAAATTTAATAGATACAAAGAAGATTTTCTTTTTCCTTACGAAACTGTCAAATTTATCCCGAACACCCTGTATATGTTGCCATCAAACAACTTAATACTGGTTAGAGAAGTAAGATGTACCGAACCTGTCAAAAACGATATAAAAAACTCTAGAAAATCGTTGTATCCTGGAAATTTCCAGATAAACGTTGTCTAAACCTAGAATACGTTAGTCAATCAAGATGCAGTCCTTAGTAGTTCTTCAAGAAAGATTCCATACACAACCCTGTAGTGGTTAAAAAGAGTCGCGATATTTCCAGCGTGTATTTACTTACTAAGCTTGCTGAGAAAGTTTGTTACTCGATCCTCTCTGAAAATACTAAATCCATCATATTTTATCTCTGTAACTATGTCCTCTACTGTTATCCAAATCTCACTAATGCCTATAACTTTTGGCGAGGTTGCACTCGCCAAAAGTTATGGGCATTAGTAAGACTGGCATAATCAATGCCATAAACTCCTCCCTGATACTTCTGATATTGGTATGTAGGTACTGTAGAATCTCCCTAGGACCTCAACCACCTTTTATATCCTGAAATGACTATCCTATTCGCTGTTGTTGCCTGAAACACCAGATTTTGCATTTTTCTTCATTCACACACACGCACACTCATTCGTTTCATGGATGTCTGACACATACACTCACCAACATCATCCCTAATTTCTTTAATAAGTAGATCTGCTAGGTAATATTCTGAGTTCAATTCAAAAGTCAATTTGACATTTATGACTTAAGGGGGGAAGCGAAAAGCTTTTCATATTCCCCGTTGTCTGTTACGATCACATTTGCTCGCCCAGAATGGGCATGGGGATTATGCATCACTGAACGAGATCATTTCATTGCACGTCTTTAGGAAGAACTTTGCAGCTAAATCCATGAAAGAGAAGAGAAGATGTAATATAATTAATATATTATAAGTAAAAAAAGATGTTTTAAAAATTTTGAATTTATTTTTCTTGAATGATTTTATTTTAAAAAAAATTATAAAAATTGAAGTTATTTTTAAGGTTAACAAGTTATTTTATAATAATTTTAAATATTCTAAAGGTTCTTATTCCTATTTAAATTAAGGGGATATTAAATCCCACATTGTTTTAAAACCGAATAAGAAACTCAGAGATTGGAATCAAAGAGTTAGCAAAGTTCTTACTCCTGTTTTACAGACGATTTATTTATGTATTATGGTTCTCACTAAATTGACGCAGTGGACAAACAGCCAATTTGATACCACGCTTACAATTCTAAATAGAATTCATATCATGATTAGAGAGCGGATTCAATCAGGTCGGCTATTTACAAGAATTAAAAATCCACAATTTAAATATACTGTACATGAGTTTCAAAAGTTTCATTACTTGAAATAGTCCATATTCTACGGTAGTACCAGATAAACGATTCTTCAGTAGAATTTCAAATGAACTGTAACAGTCAAATTATGATTATTATCTGTTGTTTTTGACGGTATTTATTGTGTGAATAAGTTTACTGAAAGTAATTTTTATTGTCTTGTAGCTACTTTTGTTTACAACAATTATATTTTAACTAAACAAAAACAACAAAACTAATATATATATATATATATATATATATATATATATATATATATATATATATATATATATATATATATATATATATATATATATATATATATATATATATATATATATATATATATATATATTAAAAATAGATAATAAGCTATTTTAAACCTGGATTTACGCCATTTCTCAAGTAAGCAAGCAAACAGACAAACAAGTCAAGTTTGCGCCTGCACGATTGCGAGTCTAGCTGACCCTCAAAGTAGTGCAAGTCAGGGCAACTCATGGTAAAGGTAGAATAAGCTCTGATCACTATTCTTTTATATATATATGACTACTACTATTAACTCGGGGTTGGGGTATGTTCATTTTTAATATAAACTGACTAAAAACCCTAGAATTATAACAAATTGAGATTTATTTGAAAACACAACATGTTTCGTTCGAGATTGACTTCATCAGGCGTTAAGAACATAGAAAGATATTAAAAGACACTGAAATAAACATTGAGACACTCTAAAGCTATACAATTATTGAGCTATAGTCCGTGTTAAAGTTCTATTGTTGTACACTTGTGCGTGTGTGGAACCACGCGATCTCCAGTATCTGATAGTAGAGCTGAAAGAGTCAGGCAAATTATAGCTGAGATTATTGTTCATATGAAGAGGGTCCGAGGTGATTTCTTTTGACTCGACAATGCGGCGTTCTACCTCATCATGGCAAATGTGTAGGTTTGAAGTTGTTGTCCAATTTACTTCATGTTGGCGGTTTTCGTTGTTCGTGTTTATTGAAAACAGGACATGGCCTGACAGGGCAGTTGCTCTGGTTCTCTTATAAGCAATGTCTCTCTGGTGCTCCTCGAGACGTAGGAGGATAGATTTCTCCGTTTGGCCATAGTAAGGTTTTCCGCACTCACATGTGACTTTGTATACACCTGGAAATTGTAGAAGGTTGTGAGATTGTTTATAGTTGTTGAAACCTGATCTTATTTTTGGAAGAGTCGAGAAGTACGTTTGTATGTTGAATTTCTTTAAGACTCTACTCAGTTTTTTGGATAGTGTGCTGATATATGACAAGGAGATATAACCTTTGGAGTCGTTCTGTGTCTCTACGTTGACGGTAGGATAACTGTTTGTTGATACTAGAGACAACGCAGAGACACAGAACGACTCCAAAGGTTATATCTCCTTGTCATATATCAGCACACTATCCAAAAAACTGAGTAGAGTCTTAAAGAAATTCAACATACAAACGTACTTCTCGACTCTTCCAAAAATAAGATCAGGTCTCAACAACTATAAACAATCTTACAAACTTCTACAATTTCCAGGTGTATACAAAGTCACATGTGAGTGCGGAAAACCTTACTCTGGCCAAACGGAGAAATCTATCCTCCTACGTCTCGAAGAGCACCAGAGAGAGAGACATTGCTTATAAGAGAACCAGAGCTACTGCCCTGTCAGGCCATGTCCTGTTTTCAATAAACACGAACAACGAAAGCTGCCAACATGAAGTAAATTGGACAACAACTTCAAACCTACACATTTGCCATGATGAGGTAGAACGCCGCATTGTCGAGTCAAAAGAAATCACCTTGGACCCTCTTCATATGAACAATAATCTCAGCTATAATTTGCCTGACTCTTTCAGCTCTACTATCAGATACTGGAGATCGCGTGGTTCCACACACGCACAAGTGTACAACAATAGCACTTTAACACGGACTATAGCTCAAGTTCATAATAACTGTAATTTACAGTCGAATATCATAACTTTATAATTGTATAGCTTTAGAGTGTGTCAATGTTTATTTCAGTGTCTTTTAATATTTTTCTATGTTCTTAACGCTTGATGAAGTCAATATATATAAAGTTTGAAACCGGTCTGGGTAGTGACTCCCCCACACACCCACCCATAATGTATAAGAGTATACATCTTCTATTGAGATGTGTTTTACATTATGGGAAATACTAAGAATAGTGATCAGAGCTTTATCCACCTTTACAACGAGTTGCCCTGGTGTTGCACTACTTTTAGACTTGAACTACGTTCAGCCGCAAACTTAACTGTTTTGCTTACTTGGGAGAAGGAGTAAAAAAACCAAGTTTATAAAATTACTTGGTATCCTTCATATATATGTATATATATATTTAGGAATCATACTACACAACAATATATGTAGCCATATGACTTAAGTTAGCATATTTGGCATATTAAATCCATCTTCTTCAAACAGCCACTTGTGGGGAGGTAAGGCTTTCAGTTTCTTATACGGCTTCTTACGCATTATGACTTGTTTCACTGTCATTTAACCAACATAGTTGTCTCTTTGAATCGACAATTGAGTTTTCAGATTATTGTTTTATTTGCATTTATGAAACAGCTGAAAATCGATTTGAAAATCATGACAGTGTAGGATTTCTTCTTCTTCTTCTGCTGCAGCTTATCCCACTTAAGTAGGGTTACTGTTTTAAATGAGTCTCCACATCCTCCTGTCTTGGGCTGTAGCCACATCCAAGTTCTTCATCCTCAAGTTCTCCTCCACCATCCCTCCATTTCTTTGGCGGCCGGCGCTTCCTCCTCCCATGCACATCCATTTGCATGACCTTTATTCCCACATACTCTTCCTCCCTCCTCATCACATGACTAAACCATCTCAACCTTGCCTCCTGTATCTTTACTCTTAAGTTCGTAACTTTCACCGTTCCTCTTACATAGTCATTTCTCAGACGATCCTTTCTGATCACACCGCACATCCATCTAATCATTTTCATCTCCGCTACCTCCATCCTGTTGATGTTATTTTTCCTCAGGGCTGCAGTTTCCATAGCAAACATCATAGCTGGTCTCGCTACTGTCCTGTAGATTTTGCGTTTTAGATTGATCGGCACCCTCTTATCGCATAGCACTCCAGCCATCTCACTCCAGTTCCTTTCTCCAGCTTATATCCTGCATTCCACTTCCACAGCCTCTCCATCTTTTTCCACTGTTGAACCTAAGTATCTAAAGTCCCTAACCTTCCTAATGACATCTCCTTCCCATTCCAGATCTGTTTCTTCGCTGCCATCCACTTTGCAACACATGTACACTTTCACACATGACAGTGTAGAATGTAATCTTTATAAATTCTGTTGTAAGTAGTAAAATTCTACATAAGAATCGTTTGGCTTCATAAGTATAGAATACGATGCGGTTTCTATAGCGTTAGAGGACATCGCTGTTCCACTGCTTCCTTAAAATTGTGTGATTACATAAATGTAATCAAACAAAGTGTTGTTAACAAAGTGATCTCTTTCTATTGTGGTGTAGCGTCATCATCATCATCATAGCATCCTGTTATGGAGGGTATACAGGATATAATCATATTACTACATGAAATATTTTCATCATTACTAACTTCCTGTCCACAATTTTCCTCCGAATTAATGTGTTATATGAATATGAATAGCTTTCTTCCTGCAATACTACCACGAACTTCTTTTAGCTAAGTCCTCCTTTCCATTCTGTAAAATGATGCCAAACGACCTGTAACCACATCCAAGTTCTTCATCCTCGTGCTCACACATTCCTAAATGCAAATAATCTCATCTAGCTTTCTAATGTCTTTATATCAATATGATTCTGTCATTGATGCAGTCTGTTCGTTCCCCTAATTTTTTTCTCAGAAATTGTGTAGCCTTCGATCAACTGTTTTACTTGAAAATCAGATCTCAAATCCCTAGGTTAAAATTGGTTTGAAATATAACTGATTGAGTGTTTTGATCTTATTCCACATAAATATATTCAGATAACACTGCACAAAAAACAGTACTAGGTTGTGAAAAATGAAAAAAAAAAAATTAAATTCAGCTAATGCCTTTTATTCCACTGTAGAGAGCAGGCGAGGCCGTTTCAGCCCATATTTAACTTTTGGAGATTGAAGAGGGAAAGTTCGTTCTCAACCAGTAGCCAATCAGAGACAGCTAACCCAACACTGTAATTATACACGGCATTATATAAAGAGAGGCGGTAGATAAGTGGCGCCATATTGTACTTCCTAATCCCCAGCACACTATATTTACTGTCTGAAAATAGTTTGGATTCCAGGTTCGATTTTATTGAGTTGATGGGACGCAAACCCGAGTTTCCGGGAAAAAAAAGCCGCTTGACCATGCCAGAAATCGACTAACTCCGGAACCATTCGAAAAAGATAAGTAAACGTTTCTCTAATCGGCAACTAGAATTGAACTTACGACTCTGTTTCTTCGGCCGGTCTAGCGCTGTGGACGGCACACTCCACTTCCACTGAGTTGTTTATTCTTAGACCACCAAAATATTCTGTTGTCTATTTCCATATTTAATTTGCCATCTTTCACGAAATCGTTTGCCCAAATAGTTGAAACGTGCTTAGGTTCGCTATTCTGGATGCAGTTGATGTTTTCAATGTTTCTGCCTATTTTCACAGTCTTTGTCATTTTATTGCTTATTTTCATACAAATATTGTTATAGTAATTAGTCGATTTACGTCAGAAATCCTGGTACTATTATTTCTCTTTACTTAATGCATATGATGTTAGCCTCTTAAATAACGCCAATTTTAATATCAGGTCGAATATCACTTTTCTGAATAATATGATTCGCTTAGATGAAGAATAACAGTGAAGATAGTGTGAACCCTTGTTTCAAACCTGATTTAACATTACACTATTTCTTGTAACTCCTTCAATCCTAAATGATGACTTTCAGTTATGTATTGTTTGATATAATGCCCCACTGACACCATATAACTGTAGCGTATTGAATAGCTTCTCTCTTGGCACCTTGTCATATGCCTTTTTCCAGCTCGACAAAACGTAAATACAGATATTTGTTATATTCCTAGTTTTTCTCAGCTATCTGTCGTAAAGTGACAATCTGATCCTGACAGCCTCTATTTGACCTGAATCCAGCTTGTTCTTCACCAAGCTCCTATTCCACAATCCTTCACAACCGTTTCTCAAATATACCTGCATAAATCTTACCAGGAACACTCAGTAGAGAAATACTTCTGTAATTCTCACATTCAGTTTTATATCCCTTTTTGTATATGGGTACTATGAGAGCTCTACTCCAATCATCCGGAATTCGTCCCTCTGAATTATGCAGTATATCCATTCGATACATTCTTTTTTAATATTTGAGCATTTCTGGTCGAATATCATTGTTGCTTGTTCCATTTGGTAGTCTTCCATATGAATAACGTCAGATATCTTGAATATATTTAGTTGTTTCGTGTTATGTCTGATTTCTTTTACAAGACTCTGTCTCCATTTTTAAGATTTTTAATAGCTTCCAGAATTTTTTGCGCCCTTCCTAATATTTATTTTCTATGTTCTTACCAAACTTTTCACGTAACCTTTCTTTAAGTACGTTTACACATTGCTTTGCTTTCTTCCATATTTATCTGTATATTCAGTCAGAGCAGATGTAGACATACTTGATAGTACTTCGATACGCTCTTTTCCATGATATTCCGTTGACTTTCTGACTATTTTTAAGCATCATTAACACCATGTTTCAAGATGAAATTGCGCACAAATTCAAAGAAAAATCGTCTTGTTAACGAAATTACAAGTCATTGTGTTTATGGCTCTTCCAGTTAATCCTTATAAGGACTGGCTTAAAGGGGCGAAGCAAGAATGCTTTTCATCTTCCCCGTTATCTGTAGAGGACAGCGTAGGGATAAGGTGTTATTAGGCTATTAAAGCTCTGATCACGGCAAGAGGGTAACAGTAATAGCCGAGCCTCAGTTAGAACTTCATTGGCTACAGCATTGCAATCCACTACCCTCGAACGGTATATAATTCACCGCATCTCACAGTTCTTCCTAACCGCTCTTCCAGTTTAACAACAACAACAACGTTACTGGCTTGCTGGGTGAAGCATAAAATGCTTTTTATTTTCCCCTTTATCTGTGTGGAGAAGCTTGATGGGGGAGGTTGTGAGACTTATGCTCGCACTTTGTGAGCTATGGAGTTAGCTCTGTTCTGCTGAAAGCAGGATTGCCTTGGGTCTTTTGTGTTTTTGATAGTCATGTTCACTATAACTGGAAGCTTGTCTGATTAGTGGATTGGGATGAGAATGTGCCTTGCTGAAGAACTTTTCCGCATGGTCATGAAGGAGAGAACGGATGTCAGGGGTTCCGGTTTCTCTGTGGATCTGCGTGTTTCTGACGAACCATGGGGCGTCTAAGATCATCCGCAGGCATTTGTTTTGTATCCTCTGTAGTTTCTGGATGTTAGATTTGGATGTGTGACTCCATGCCGGGGATGCATATGTGATTACTGGTCGAATTACCATCTTATATAATAACAGCTTGTTGCGTTTATCCAATTTGCTGTTGAGATTGATCAGGGGATAGAGTTGGGCTATGGTTCTGGATGTCTTTGTGCCTATGAGCTTGATATGGCTGTTGAAATTTAGCTTTTTGTCTAGCTGCACTCCAAGGTATTTGGCTTCTGTCTGCCATGGTATCTTTTTTCCGAGAAGTTCAATATCATCTTGGATGAAAGCTTTGCGTCTGGTGAACAGTATAGCTGAGCTTTTGACGGGGTTTACTTGTATCCTCCAGTCGGAGAACCATTTCTCTAGCTTTGTGATAGTATCCTGGAGACGACTGATCGCCAGGTGTGGGCGGAGAGATCTTGTCATTATGGCTGTGTCGTCAGCATATAGGGCTGTGATGATAGTCCTCAGGTTCTGTGGAATGTCAGCCACGTAGATTGTGAAAAGTAAAGGAGCCAAAGAGATCCCTGAGGTACTCCTGCCAGGATTTTGCGCCTAGTTGAGATGGTGCCATTTATTTTTATCTGCATGAATCTGTCAGTGAGGTATGATTTTATTAGACGGGTAAGGTTTGTTGGAATGTTGGCCTGAATGAGTTTATAGAGTAATCCTTGATGCCATACCTTATCAAAGGCCTTGGCAATATCCAGAAAAACTGCAGCTGTGTTAAGGTTCCAGTTGTATCCTTGAGTGATATGCTCCACTAGTCGGTGTATTTGTTGCACTGTGCTGTGCTGTGCATACGGCGGAAACCGAATTGTTCGTTTGGAATTATTCCTAATTGGTCTGATTTTTCTTGTAGTCTTGAAAGGATAATTTTTTCAGCAATCTTTCCCAGGTTGGAGAGCAGGCTTATTGGACGGTAGCTTTGCGGGAGTTGCGGATTGTTTCCTGGCTTTTTTATTGGTATGATGTCTGCTGTTTTCCATGCAGAGGGGAAGTGTTGTATCCTCAATATTGCATTGGTTATGTTAACCAGGTGCATAATAGCCTTTCTAGGAAGTAATTTGATGATTCTGTTAGTAATTCCATCTGGCCCTGGAGCTTTTTTGTTGTTTAGATGCTTTATGATGTTGGTTATTTCAACTGGAGTAGTGGGGGTGATGCTGGTTGGTTTGTCTTCGGACTGATTTAAAGTACGCTTGACCTGCTGGTGGACTTTATATATGTGGGTGATATTTATATTATCATATGATGGGCTGCATTGTTTTTCTAGGTTTTCTGCTATTGCTTCTGCTTTTTCTTTATCAGTGTGCGCCGTTCCATGAGCAGTTTGCATGGGCGGTAGGGGATTGTGTTTAGTGCGCAGAATCTTCAGAAATTTCCATATTGTGTGATCTTCTGGGTTGAGTGATGTTAGTTTATTGTCCCAATCCTGATTCCTGTGGATTTGAAGTGCTTTTCTGACTTGGTTGTTCAACTTGTTCAGAGTTTTCTTGTCCTTTGTCCTGTGGGGCTCTTGTGTTGTGGTATCTTTTCATGGCTTTGTTTTTTGTTCTGATGAGGTCCATTATATTTTCTGGGAGCCGACCGGATGGGTGGTTGGTTGTGGTTTTGGTGACTGCTTCTAGTGCTTTTTTAATTTGGCTTGTTAAATTGCTTATTGCTTCATCTATGTCTTCTTTTTTGTGGATGATTGGTACAGGACCAATGTATTCTGGTAGGATTTTAGCTAGCCTATCCCACGATATGAAGGTGTGCTGGTGGGCCAGTTGATCTTGTGTGCCAAGTTTGATCAGGATTGGGTTGTGATCGGATGATAGTTCATTGAGCGTCTCTAGTTTGTATTGATAACTGATGTTTCTAAGGATAGCTATGTCAAGTACATCTGATCTGCCATGAGGGCTGTAATGAGTGTGCTCAGTGGGTCCTGCTACCACAACTGAGTTAAGTGTTGATAGTTGTGTAGTATGCGACCACTTCTGTTGTTGGTGGTGCTGAACCATGCTGTGTGTTTGGCTGATAAAAGGCTAAGAAAAGTTGTGGAAGTGAAACGGAGAACAAGCTGGGTTCGGCACAAAGAGGTTGTCAAGATCAGATTACTAAAAGTTTTAAAATGTTTTGAAAGCTTTTCTTGGGTGATTTTTCCAGATCTACAAAACTTAAGCACAGATCCTTGTTATATTCTCAGGATTTCTTTTCTTTTTATAAAGTGAAAATCAGCAATAAAAAGACCAAAAACTGTATTGATAACTGATGTTTCTAAGGATAGCTATGTCAAGTACATCTGATCTGCCATGAGGGCTGTAATGAGTGTGCTCAGTGGGTCCTGCTACCACAACTGAGTTAAGTGTTGATAGTTGTGTAGTATGCGACCACTTCTGTTGTTGGTGGTGCTGAACCATGCTGTGTGTTTGGCGTTCAAGTCACCTACTATGATGGTGGGGTCTGTGGTGCCGAGGACTGCATCCAGGTCTGTTGTCAGTAGAGGATTGCTTGGTGAGTTGTAGGCAGCAAATATCTTGAGGCTTCCAGCATTGTTTGTGTGGACTTGTATTCCTGTGGTCGCTCTTCCAGTTTCATATGATGGGATAATTTTATATTAGTAGTATATAAGATAGAACTTGGTGTATGAAATTAACATAAATAAAAAGTTTTAACACTTAAAAAAAAAATAAAAGTAAATTCATTTTTAAAAATGTAATATGATTGTCTTATTATTTCTAGAGCAAAAAGTTGCAATGTTTGTATATAAATGTAGTAAATCTAAACTATCCCAGCACAACAGGAAGGCGAATCATTGGAAACATTTATGAAAAGGAACCTGTCATTATGTAAGTGCATAATAACTTCAACTCTCACACTCCCTCGAGTACGCAGTGAAGATCGTTAATTTTATCTTTTAAAAAGTCCTTCCAATAAAATAATAGGATTTTTTTTTTTTTGGCTTGCAACAGCAGTTTACCCGCTGACCATAATTTTTAGAAACGTAGTGTCTGAGAATGTTTTTGTTTTGAGAAAGAGAAAAAAGTACTCTAACTGCTGCTTAATTGTTATCACTGACTACCTACGAAGGAAGTCGCGTTTTTTTTTTTTCCCCTATAAATGTGTCGTCTCTTGTGCCGAAGAGCAATTCTCTTTTGAAATAAAAGAAAGTAGCTTAATTTCCTTGTCACCTTCTATGTCAATTGATGACGCGACTTGTGCTGGAAGGACTTGAAATACGTCAAAGAATGTTTAAAACGACGGAAGCGACTAAATTGGACTTCTCAAAGCTAACAGAAGTACATGAAGAATACCGATTGATAAAAATAAAAAAAAAAACATCGAGGAAGCAAAAAAAGTTAAGACGCTTTCTCAACAAACAAAGCATTTCCTTATCTTTATTTGTCTTACTTTTGATTTTTCCATTGATATGGAAAAAAAAACACGGAAATGGTAGAGAATAAACATCGTGGAAGACCATTTTATAGATTAAAAATAATAATAATTACATTTAGAAACGACAAAAATGGCTGCGCAATATCATGAAATTGACTCTAAAGGTAGAACTGTGTTTTCTGGTACTGCGCATGTGCTGGAAACCTTGTACATATTGGATATGATATCTCACGTGATATGTCCATGTTTATTGGCGAGAGCGATCTAGGAATGTTAACTTTAAAAAATGTTAAAAATTCAAAACTTTTAAGTTTTGACATATTTGGCTATAAAAAGATATTGGAACTTTAATATCTTTATAAAATCTTTAATATCATTATGTATAGTTATTATTATTAAGTAAAAATTATAAGAAATTTAACATAAATCAAGATGTAGTTCATTTTCTTTATTGTACATCATAATAAATTTATATATACATTAGGTTATTCGCAAACATAATAATAATCATAGCTTTTACTTGACAATGCAGCATTTCAAAAGTATACTTCCTATTGACTGTGAATATCTGGGCAATACGGCCAAATTTCCATTTATTTTTTTTTATTATATTATAATGTTTTTGAATTTTCCAGTTATATTCGAAATTAAGAAGCATGTGTTTGGTGTTTTTTTACGTAATGCTCATTATATTTTTGAAAAATTTTAATTTCATAAGTGACTGTGTTGAATTAATGCATTTAACAATGAATTATTACAAATATGCGATTTTCATCACAATATTGTCAGCCTCTATCTTTAATTGTTAATGGAATTCGAGTAAAATTGTCAAATGTCCTTAAATAAACGTGTTAAATGCAATATAACTGCTGTTTCACTAAAACGTTTTTGTTTCATCGTAATAAAATAGGACAGGAAGTAGATTGATCAGTAATCTGAGGTATGCTGATGATACAGTACTCCTTTGTTGCTGAAGAATTGCTGTTCAGAAGACAGAGAAAGATTAGGAATGGCTAAATCGTACAAATGAATGGGTGTTAGAAAAGATCAGCAGAACTTAAGGCTTCTTAAGGATATTGACAGAAGAAAGTTAAAATATTTTAGACACATAGAAAGAATGAAAGGGGGACTTCTCAGAACAGTAATAGAAGGTGAAGTTCCTGGAAAAATAGGCAGGGGTAGACCATCAATGAGATGGATGGATGGTGTGTATGTGAAGTGGCTGATCTTCAGAGAGTTGAGGCCGCCAGAAAAGCAAACAACTGAACTACATGGCGAGGCCTGGTGTGGCACATCACTGAGCATCGGAGTGACCATACAGCATCTGTAGATGCCCAGTGAAGATAGTAGTAGTAGTAATAAAATAAGAGTTGGCTTTTATCCAACATTTCATTCGATAGTGGCGCCATCTTTTGGCAATTAGTTGATTTAGGGTGTTTATTTTTTTATATGTATCAAAAATGCATCAGTAGCGTTTACTTTCATTATTTTATTGGTTTTCAGCTGTTTTGGTTCTTTGGCTCGCGCTGAAAACACTAACATTTACAACACAGCAACAAATTACATCTATGTTTCATATGAACATTCACTTACATACATAAATACATATATTTACATAATACAGACACATGTGCTGGGTTGTTTACAGTTGGGGCGTAACTACAAAAATAAATAACTGTCTTATGTTTCGCGAATTCACCATAGACACGTCATTCTGGAAAGTTGTGCAGCGGAAGAATATCACCATTGGAGAACTGTTAAATTAGCGATAATAATATTGATTTGTAATATATTTTTATAATACAACATATTCTCTTTAGTCACAGAGCAGTTATTTTCCTAAACTATTCGTATTAGCTATTTTTGTACAGAATTAGTACGAAGGCCTTTTTCAAGGAATAGAAATATATTTGGTTGTTAGTAGCTCCATCTCCCGGAAATCACAGGAAATATTTTTTTAAATAAATCTCTGTTTTTTTTTTTTCATTCTTTTTTTCGGTTTATCTTCTTATTTTTTTTAGCACATGGACAATCGAAATTAACTGGTCGATTTATATTATATTTTCAACCCTTATTCGTTGTTGGACGTTGTCCTACATTAAGGATAAATCCATCCGCAATAATCTCACTAATGGAGAAGATAATATACAGCGAGCACACGTGGATTTTTTTTTTTTTTTAATGGAATAATGACAGGAGAATTGATGCACAAAGATACTTCGCCCAGTTCACGCATGGGGTAGTAGACGATGAGGTTCTCTACAACGATGGTCAGCATCAGAAGAATTTCGAGGAAGATACTGTGAAAAAAAAAAAAAACTGATTTCAATAGATTGCAATGCTATTTTGATGTAACTATGATTTTTAACGTACATAATAAATAAATAAAAAGAAAAATGGATATCTTAATGACAGTATGGCGTGGTCTCTTTTGTCCTTCGAAAAATCTCAAAGAAAAGAAAAAAATTATTGATGTAATAAGCTCCTTAAAAATTCTCACATTTGTTCTGCTTTCTTAGAGTTTATAAACTGTAGCTGCACACGCAATTTCCAGATATCAATTCATGTGAGAGGAATCGGAGATTGCGTGATACACACACACACACACACACACACACCTAGAGTTCTCAGGACAGTTTAACCTTCAACCACTAGATGGCACTACAATCACAACTGTTGTGGTTGTGATGTCACTCCAAATATAACGGGAAAGTTATATTTGGAGGCATTTACCGAATATAGTCGGGTATATTAACTGGTTTAGACACAACTACACATTTCCTGAATATTGTCCAAATAATAAGAAACATTAGAACAGATCACAATCGATTTCTTATTGCTTATCGATAGCATTATTTCAAAGCCGAGTGTAGAAACTGAAAGTTTTGTAAAAAATAAGTTGCCAGAGAGCTTACGAGAATGTACAAGAAGCATTTACGAGTTGCCCTAGCGCGGACTACTTTAGAAAACATGAACGCTGCCTAGGCGTCCATATATTCACTTTCTTATTAGTCCATTTTTGATACGGTTTTACTGGGCTGACAGTAAAACCGTATCGAACTTGTTGGTTTTCTTGTTGGTTCGAACTTGTTCGAACTTGCATCGCCGAACTGAAGCCTTTTGGCTCTTTATTTTAGTATTTTACGCACCGACCGAGAGTTCTCTACGAAAAATACACCTCTCGGACATTTCAAGTCCATTTAGTACTAGAAGAGAGTTGTTGCTCTCTTAAGGTTTCTGCCTGGTCTCTGAAGAGAACCAACTAGTTCGAAACAGCTGTCAGGCCAGTGAAACCATATCAAAAATGGACTAATAAGAAAGCGAATATATGGTCGTCTGGGCAGCGTTCACGTAAGCTCACTGTCAACTTATTTTTACGAAACTTTCATAGTTTCTACATTCGGCTTTGAAATAATTCTGAAGCTAATATCCACTTTACTTATGTAATTTTGCATCACAGAATGAAATTAATGAATAGTTGAACATATATCACTTGATTGTAATCATCTTTACATTCATATCCTATTATTTAATAAACGAAAATTATTAAATATTTTTTATAGAAAAAATAATTATATGTAATAATTTAAAATAATTTTATTTAAAAAAGTTCATTTAACTTAAAATACTAAAAATAAGTAATAGTTTATATAAACACCTAATATTATTATTCATTTATATTTTATATAACTTAATTACAAACAAAAAAGCGAGAAAAATTGGGTTTTTATTTTTCATTAAGTTTTGTTTGTTTTTTTATGATTACGTAAAAAATGATAAATGTAAAGTGGGAAACATAGGGACCATTTTATTACAAATGATATAAGCACGCGGAGCTTGGGTGGTGACACGAGTCAGCTATTGCTGAGAATTGTTTGCAGATGGTTGAAAAGTTGAAACCTGACGTACGAAAGGATGCGATAAGCGATTTCCTAACATCATACAGGATCATTCCTTGGTTTATATTAAACGTGTGAAATAATAACGTAGTAATTTTTTTTTATTATTATCTTGCGAGAAATGAAACTGTTTTCCGTGTGTCAAAGCTCTTGTTCTACTGAATGTCGTGGTGTGTGTGTGGGGAAAGATCTTAAGCTAAACCTAAGTTGCCTAATGCTTAAAATATGTTCTTTCTATGTTATCTAAAAACGTCGCGAAGTCTGGCTTATAAAGAAAAGGCCACAAGATACACTAATTGGTCGAAAGTCTCTGTCAAATAATGTATATCTATGGGTTTGAAATCATCCTAGTTCTTAAAACTTATCTAACATAAAATATTGAATAAAAGAAGACAGTTTATTTAAATACCTAATATCGTTATTCATTTGTTTTCTTTACATAGCTTAATTTAAAATGATAATATATTAGCTATTGAGATATGTTTCAGGTATTAAGATGATTACAAATGGAAGGCAATATAGTAATTATTATTATAAAATGTAATATGATATACTATATATCAGTTATTAAGATAAATATAGTATGCTTTTGTACACATGAAAATTATACATTCCACGTGTACAAATGGCAGAATTTTGTTATTAATAGAAGTATAGGTGATTTGAAGGTTTTTCTTTTCCACAAAATAGAAACATTAGCCAGACATACATCGCACGACTATCAGACATTAATTAAATTAATCTAACTAAAGAGTTAGTAGTAACGATTGTAAGTGAAACAGCTGGCTTCAACTTATCATCACAGCTGTCCATACACAAATACAGAGAAACAGGAAGTAGAACTTATCAAGTGAACACTCAAAATAACAATAAATTGACTACTAGTTTAGAAATTCGGGATTACCATCAAAACCACTAGAACAAAAAAAAAAAAAAAAAAAAAAGGCCACTGTATTGATATTCATTATATTCCTCTACTTCCAAAGCTGATAGCTCTGTTAACTTTGGGAGAAAATAAATTTCCTACACGTCTCATCCCTTGACTTCTACATGAACTGCAGAGAAAACCTTCAGTTGAAAAGCTCTTATAAAGATTCTTGGCGTTTTAGACTGGATTAAAAACCTAGATCTTTTCATCTAATGCACAATGAGAAGTTTAAGAGCAAGATATTTATTATTTGGATCACATAATCAACAGAAAAAAAAATTGTGTGTGTGGTATTCACGCAGATTTAGATTTGTGTAAGGCATATCGCTATTTGCGTGTTCAACATCATTACCACGAGGTATTTTTTTTTATTCAACATCACTTCTTATTTTGAAAGATTTATTAACCGCATAGCACTCTAAATTGCCAAATGTGACTTTATTATTATAAGATATTAATAATAAGATTTATTACTAATAAGATATTAATAATAACATCAATATCAATATTACTAATAAGATACGATATTAATAATAATATATCAATATTACTAATAAGATATTAATTTTCGTCAAATTGAGATATTAATCTCATCATCCCGACAAATGGAAATTCATTTCAGTAAAATTTCAAATCTTATTCTTATAGTCCTTATAAGAATGGCTTATCGCTCTTCTTTAAATTCTAATTAAACTCATATTAATAATATAAAGGTGTATTTATAAAAATTACTTAAATAATTAAAATTTTATTAAATATTAAGAGAAAAACTTAGGATTTTACAAAATTTAATTTTTGCTCCTATGTTCAATACATAATTTTATTATCAATTAATTTTGTCCCGTCGACAACAATAGAGGGCGTAAATCAAGCACAAAGTAAAACCTGATGGCTTACTTTCAGTGATTTACAGTATTACGTGATTTTGAATTTATATCAGTAATGAATATTCGTTTGAAGATGAATGAAGATCTCATAACAAAGTCTTTCTGTTTTAAGACTCGTTCTTAACTCTTTTCGTTGCAATCTTTCATTAATAATTTTCCCGAGCTGTGTTGGATATTATAAAAATCGCAGTCAGGCATATCATTCACTTTCGGATATCACACCAAAGATAGTAAAATGCGCACTAATTCACTGCGCATTTTGTGTATACATAAGCAACCGCATTGTGTGTGTAGACCATTCTTGCTTCTATTATCACTGCGACTTTTGATTTTAATGATATTTTTTTAGAAAAGTTCCTGGATTATCTAATCCTCACACCCACTTAAGTCGTAACATGCGAGTTTTAAAACTTTTTCTGCAGCGGGAATCACAAAACATAAAGACTGAATTATGACAACACGTGTCAGAACTAATCCACGGATCCCATTCAAGAACACTTTTCCGAAAAAAGCCAATCACAGAGCAGCAGTTTTGCTCATCTTGATGAAAAATGCAGGATCAGATTTAGAAGATTCCTTTATGGACTAAATTTTTAACTTATGACGTAAAAATCATGGTAACACGATTTTCAATATAGCTTTGACAGTTGACATTTATGTCTTTAGGGATGAAGCAAGATGCTTTTCATATTCCCCGCTATCTGTTGTGGTTACAATGAGGGTAAAATTTATGAGCAGTTTGCTCGCCCTGAATGGGCATGGAGATTATGCATCGCTATAGGATATAGCTTTTGGTCTTCTATGTTTGAATATGTCCGGTGCCTCGTATGCTGCAGCTTGCTGAACCAAATCGTTGGGATGTGTGGACGTCTTTAGGAAGAACTTAGATGAAAAGGATTGTAGAAAAGAGAAAATATAGGGAATATTTGTATCTCTATGAAGTTGATTGTTTCTAACATACCACGGGGCGTTCAGAATCATTCTCAAGCACTTGTTCTGCACTCGCTGTATTTTGATAATGTTAGTATTAGAGGTGTGGCTCCAGGCCGGAGAGGCATAGGTGATTATAGGACGAATCGTCATCTGGTATAGTTGCAATTTGATTCTCTTGCTGAGCTTGCTATTTCTATTAATTAGCGGATAGTTCTTTGCGATGGCTTTAGATGCCTTTGCGCACGCAAACTTGATGTGTTGGTTGAACGATAGCTCTTTGTCGAGAATTACGCCCAGGTATTTTGTTTCTGCCTGCAAGGGAATTTTAGTATTGAATAGTAACAGATCTCCTGCAGGAGATATTGGCCTTTTTGAGAAAAGAATGGCTGAGCTTTTTTTGGGGGGGGGGGGGGAGGTTGACTTACAATCTCCATTTGGAGAACCAACTCTCCAGCTTTAAAAGGTTTTCTTGAAGCTTTCTGGTAATGAAATGGGGTCGGAGAGATCTGGTTAGTATTACTGTATCATCCGCATACAGGGCCAAAATGAGAGACATCGGATTGTGCGGGATGTCCTACATGTATATAGAAAACAGCAATGGAGCTAGTACGGATCCCTGCGGCACTCCAGCAAAGATATGGCGCTGGGATGAGGTAGAACGGTTGATTTGACTTGTATTGATCTATTCTGAAGATATGAATGGATTAGGTGAACCATTTTTAGTGAGATACCGGCTGAGATAAGTTTGTGTAGGAGTCCAAAATGCCAGATTTTGTCAAATGCTTTGGATAGATCTAGGAAAACAGCTCCTGTGAACTGGCGCCAGTTATAGCTGGTGGTGATGTATTTCACAATTCTGTGGCTTTGCTGGGTAGTACTATAGTGTCGCCTAAAACCAAACTATGCTTTAGGAAGGATGTTTAGGTCATTTACTGAGGTTTGGAGTCGTGAGAGGATGACCGTTTCCGCAAATCTTACCCAGATTGGAGATGAGACTGATTGGACAATAATTTTGCGGTAGGTGTGGGTCCTTGCCTGGCTTATGTATAGGGATTACATCAGCCAGTTTCCAGGTGAAAGGAAAATAGTGCAGTCATAAGATTGCATTTATTATAATGGTCGGGTGCACTACAGCTTTTCGAGGCAACAGCTTGATCACCCTATTCGAGATGCCGGGCGGCATCTCACCCTATTCGAGATGCCGCCCGGTCCAGGAGCTTTATTGTTCTTTAGTTTTTTAATAATATCATATAATTCAACAGGTGATCCGGGTGCAATATGGTCAGCACTGGTATCTTGGAGTTTTAATACGTCTTTGACCTGTCTGTAGATTTTGTATAAGTGATTGAAATCTAAGTTGTTATATGAAAATTTGCTGCACCTCTAGATTCTTTACTATGGCTTATCCTTATATGGACTGCCTTAAAGGGGCGAAGCAAGAATGCCTTTCTTCTTCCCTGTTATCTGTAGAGGACAATGTAGGGATAAGGTGTTATTGAGCTATTAAAGCTCTGATTATGGCAGGATGGTAACAGCAATAGCCGAGCCTCAGTTAGAATTTCATTGGCTAGAGCATTGCCATCCATTACCCTCCAAGGGTATTTTAATCACCGCATCTCACGGTCGATCATTTTCATCCTTATAAGGACTGGCTTAAAGGAGCGAAGCAAGAATGCTTTTCCTATTCCCCATTATCTGTAGAGGACAGTGTACGGATAAGGTGTTATTGAGCTATTAAAGCTCTGATCATGGCAGGGAGTAACAGCAATAGCCGAGCCTCAGTTAGAACTTCATTGGCTACAGCATTGCCATCCATTACCCTCCAAGGGCATTGGATTGAATGTATTCCATTTTCATCCTTAAAGTTCTTAAAAGAACTGGGCGATGGACTGAATCCTTGACTCTTTATCCTGTCATCCGAATGAAGCAAATCTGTGTGGATGGAGTGTTATTGAGCTAAAAAGCTCCAGTCATGGCTGGGTAACGGCAATAGCCGAGCCTCAGTTAAAACTTCATTGGCTACAGCATTGCCATTTGTTACCCTGGAAGTCATAAAAAGGACTTTTCATATCTCCATTTTCATCCTTATATAAGGACTGGCTTAAAGGGGCGAAGCAAGAATGCTTTTCATATTCCCCGTTATCTGTAAAGGACAGTGTAGGGAGGAGGTGTTATTAAGCTATTAAAGCTCTGATCATGGCAGGAGGGTAACAGCAATAGCCGAGCCTCAGTTAGAACTTCATTGGCTACAGCATTGCCATCCATTACCCTCCAAGGGTATTGTATTGAATGAATTAATCACCGCATCTCACGGTCGATTCCTCATCCCCATTTTCATCCTCGTCCATTACTGAAATTTTAAATTTTGTAGATGTAGCTACATTTATGGTGTATTTGTACTTTTTATAATCCTAGCTGTAAAAATAAAATAGCCTTAATTTAATTTAATTTTTATTTTAAAATAATTATTTATCATATTAATTTTATATATAAAATTTGTTTCAATTCACTTTATTTCACAATGTTTATACACATTGGCGAAGAGCACGGCAATTTGTTTAAACAAAGTGAGCTGTATATCGCGAATATTGCCTCTAACTGTTGACAAATCTAAGATCATCAAGTTGGAACAATAGCATAAAAAGCGAATTGATTTCGTTATTGTTCCACAGTCTTCCTAATTAATCACAATGAATTGAAATTTGGGTTATATCTATACATTTCTTGCGTGTGTGTTTTGAGGATGTAAAGATAGAAGCTGAAGAAGTAGATTCTTAAAAAGATTGGACGAGATTGACGCAAATGTTATCACAACAACTGGTTTGGATTACGATGTCAGCAGTTGTGTTAAAAGAATGTGCTAGAAAATTAGATATATTACCTTTAATCTGTTTGCTGAACTTGGGTTTCAACAGGAAACACTTCCCGATGAGGGGACGGAGGTCAACCTTATTTTCGCTATACTTGAATTTATTCATTGATTCAAGTATAGCGAATTCACCAGCCTCTCAAAAACCTTATCTCTGGAGTAGTTAAGGTTTTTGAGAGGCTGGTGACGAATCGCATGCAGAGGTAGGTATATAGCATTTTGTTATTTTATACAAGACCTGGCTTTATGAAAGGCAGGTTTTATTTTACCAATCCACTTATTTTACAAAGAAAACAGCGAAGTTGGATAAGAGAAATAGATACACAATGATTTTTTTTAATTTTTTTTTTAATGGATTTTACCAAAGAATCGGACAGAATTCTATATCAACACTGGGAGTTGTTATGGAATTATAACACATCAATTATAAAAGTTGGGTCGTATGATAAAGGATATTTCTTATAAGAATCCTTGCAGTCTTACTTTAACAGATTGGTTCTATGGTCGAATGACCCATGTCTGCTTAATGTTGCTTAAGTGCAAGGGATATGTATTTTGGGCTGCAGACACTGCAGACTGAGTATAATATTAGTGGGAATTGTCTACAAGGGACTGATAAAGCTAGGAGCTACTGGTAATGGCGGACAGTGAGTTAAAAGTTTGTAGAGGTCACATTGTCATGATGGTTAAGATCACTTCGGATAACTGCAATGTTGAAACCATAACGTTTAGGATAAGGGAGATATTCTTCCATTTTACAAGGCCTTGATAAGATCACATCTATACTACTGTGCCAAAATATCAGGAAACAGCGGAAAAGGTCCAACACCAGCCAATCAAAATCATAACTGGCTTGTGAAACTTTGCGTATGAGGATAGAGTGAAATAGCGCGACCTTCATAGCTTGAGAAATAGAAAGAGGAGAATAGATATGATAGAAACCAGCTAGTAAGGGGTCCTTACAGTTCAGATACAGGAAAAATTTGCAACTTATGGCAAGTGAGGTGGGAACTCGGGGTCATCCCTGGAGGTTGAGTAAGTGTATAGTCATGAAGAATATGAGGTGCAGGTTCTTTCCATGGCATACATTGAGTGAATGGGATAAGCTCCAGTGAACATTGTGAGTGTGTGTCTTCGTTGAATGTTTCAAAGGGAAGATACAGAAGATATCAAGCAATTACTCCGTTCAGGATCCTCCCTTGATGAGATTCATACTCGCAATAATAATAATAATAATTTATTAAATAATTATAATTAATTATATATATATATATAAATTCACACAACATGTGCTGTTTTGAAATACTTCGTATACTCTATAGAATACAGAAATATATCTAGAGAAAATGTACATTTATTATAGGAAGCAAAAACGTTTGAGACATAACAATACAAAAAAAAAAAAAAACTACAACACAATGTTTCCATTCATGCAACTTTGATCAATACCTTGAATCAAACAGCCGTAGTCTCCACAGCATCCCAATGGGACGGAGGGTGCATGGACAAAAGTAAAGAAAGAAATACAGTTGATGGTGGTATAAGAATATAGTAGTAGCATAAAAGTAGAACAATTGTCTGGTTTTACGTTCATTTTGTCAATGCTCTCTTAATTCAATATCTGTCTACTTACCAGAACGTATTCAGTCATTTTACGACAGTAAAATAAATAAATAAAAAATATTTAAATAGAAAGTGTTCCATGTTTAATACTCATTGCACATGCGTGATTGGTCTTGCAAATAACAGTTCATCGTGTTGAAATTAACCAAGTTTACTTGCTAATAAGCCAAGATAAAAAAAATGCCTGTTTGGTTTTAAATTTGTAACTATTATGGATTGACAAAAATACCGTTAGTTCGGAAGCTTCTGCCTTATTGACGAGAACCAACAGTACGAAAGAGTTGTCATGCCAGTGAAATCATAATCATGAGCATTAATAAAAGGCAAACAGATGGGCTCCTGAGCAGAGCTCGTGTCTTTTAAGTAGTGTGCAACTACGGTAACTCCGATGTCGAGGGTTATATTCTCATAAGCTCTCTGGTTAAATTTTAAACATTTTAATTTCCGATTTATCCGACTAAGACAATGATGGATTAATAATTTAACATCCATATATAAATAAACATTACTGTTATATGGTTGGGGTAACACCAAGTGGAAGTGGCTATGCTTGAATTTATTCATTTCGAAGTTTTTTTGGGGAAAAAAAACTTATTTTAACTGGAATGAAAATATTTCCCAATTAAATTCAAAATTTACACACCGACGTTTCGCCAGCTCAAACTAGCATTATCAAAAGTACTTTAATGATAAACATTTATTGAAGACTGAAAATTAAATGAACTCGAGAACCAGAACAGTTACTTGCATGAAGGTCACAGTAGAACTCTTCTTAGTGAATATTGCCGACAGAAAGGTAGAGCGGTGCGCCAAAACTTGTTGTAAAATAACTTCGCCACTTCTCGGAGTTCTGAAGAACTAGGTCCCTTCCAAGAACAGTTTCTGTAGTTTCACTGGGATTTGTGTGGTAGCTCAGCTTTCTTCCACCTGTTGAAATGATCGCCATTCCATGCATGTTGTGCTACTATGTTTTTACTGTGCCTATATCAAGTATACTTTTGATGTTCTTTTCTTCTGACCAAAGTGTTCGATCCAATCTTTCTAAAATACTGGGTCCACATTGACAAGGGATATTGTAAACACATGAGCAACAGAGACGATCTTTGGCGGTACTTGAGTTATCTCAGGAAGGAGAAGACTTCACTGAGAAGTTTGTAGACTTTTCTAATCTATGTTGTTGCAGGAGTTGGCGGTCTACCTGTTATATTGTTGACGTAGGTTAGAAATATTGGCGTATGTTCATCTAGCTAAGCTGTGTGTGTGTGTGTGGAGGGGTTATGTTTTGTTTTAAAGGAATTTGGCAATAGAATAAGTTTCATAGAACCAGGCTGACTGCAACAGAATAGATGATGCAATTGTATACAAATTCTGGTGAACCGTTTTATTTTCTCATCAACAGTAATTATTGAAGATGTCCACCGTGCTCCTCCATCCATTACAGTCCTTTTATGGCCAATTAGAGAAAATAATACAATTAGAGAATTGTATAGCTTCTTGAGTTTATAAGACTTGTCTTTACACTCAAGAAGCTATACAATTCTCTAATTGTATTCTTTTGAAGTGTTTGGACTTGGTACAGAGACAAATAAGACGGTGATTGAAGTGTATTATGTCTCTCATCTGTGGGTGCGTACCAAAATGTTGTGTTGCTTGAGATAAAATTCAATTTCCACGAGGAAAAAAATCCTCTGCCATCTGTGTTCAAAATAGAATAACTTAGCTTCAGTTGAAAAGGCCAAGAAAGTAAGCATTCCTCTGGTCTTGAGAGGATTTTAACTGATTTTTTCAACCAAAACGTTCAACTAAAGTCATGCTATTTTATCGACTTAGGACCAAAAAAGGAAGACCAAAGCAATTGTCTTGGAGTATAGTGATATAAGCACCATTTGCTATTACTTTATCAAATATAAGTAAACCTTATTAAGTAATTAATTAACTTATTTAATTATTTTATAGATTTTTTTACAATATATTTGAAATTTTAATAAATTATTATTTAATTCTGTTAAAATTAAATTACACCTTTTTGTTTTTTTATATTAAAAATAAATTAAAAACATTCATATTATATATATAGCGTAGATGAAGTTGAAATATAGCGTAGATGAAGTTGAAACATCATACCTCAAACTCGTCGATCTTGCTGAAAATGTAATATGTAATATTTAGCCTCATCATCTTCCAGAAGCAGCTTTCTCTTGTCATCCACTTTGTTAACTACAATAACTTCACACCTCTAGTGGAAAAGTTTGCTAATGGAGAACATTTAACAGAAGGGTCCGTTACATACTTTGATTCCTTGCTAAGTAGTTTTTTTCTTGCCGTCTCTTCTTTTTATTTGCTACATGTTCTAATGGACAGTTCGAGATTTTCAGTTGTTAGATCTTACCTATGGGTTTCTGTAGTCTCAGGCTTTCTCCTGTTCATAAGTGATTTTGTTCACTTCATTTTTCTTTTTTGTTGTATTTCCTTTTCTCCACCGTATTCAGTTATAACTTCACTTCTGTTTCTAATCAGAACACTTGGGTTCCAATCCGAAAGACAAACTTTATTACTCTTATAGATTCACCTTTTAAGGAGCGGAAAAGTTTGAATCTGTAGTAAGGATTTTGAAAGTTAAAAAAAGCATCTGTTACGACTGGTATTTTCAACTCGACTGTGATGAAGTCTTATGGAAAGTATTTTTCATGTGAGGTTGCGTACTTGGACAATCAAACCTACTACTAGCCACAAGAACCAGAAAGCTGTAAAACCAATAGAGATTACGAAATCTATCAGAGAAATGTTCAGACCACGAGAAAACAAAACAGCGAAATCTCGACCTCAAACAACACAACACCTAGAATGATTATTGGAAGAGGACTCCTTCGTCATTGCAATGAAAGGAAAATCGTCCATCTCCCCACCTAAGTATGTTCAAATTTCTGTAAATGAAGAAGAATACAGAACCCTCCTACATGGCCTTCTATCATGAAGAAAGAAGTCTCTCACATACCATTAAAGGCTAGCTATTATAATTCATTCTTTCCAGAGATCATTGAATATTCTGGAAAAGTTCTTAACAGCAATTGGCAGTTTCGATAAATTTTAAACTTCTGATAGTCTATTTGCTGTTGAGAGACATGGCCAATTGAGGCTTCCGTCTTGCCACTGCCTCTATGCGCTTTTCAATAATATTTTTATTAACATCCAGCTGCGAACAGAAATTTTCACTTAGTTTTCTTGTGCAAAATTAATGGTACATTTGGAATGATGATCATTATTTACACTCCTATTCCTGGTGGGTTTTTTCCACATATAAAAAGATTCTGCAGGATGTCTAATCTTGGAAGATAAATTATCCAATTTATTACGGTATGCGTCCCTAACCTTACCATTGGCATTATCAACCATAAAATATGACTGGAATGTAGAGGATACACGTTATGATGAGGTGGATGATGGTAACGACTTTCTGGTGCTGGTGGTTCTAGAGAATCAAAGCTTTTCTGTGTCGGCAAGAACTCGCCGAGTTCTTGCCGACCCGTATTGGCTTTAGATTGCAGATGGCGATTTCTTCGCAAAAAAAAAAGAGCAAAAGATGAACGAAATTTTCGGTGATGCCCAGAAAAGAGCTAATTCGCTCACCAGATGACCCTGCCTCAATAATGCTCTCCAGTCATTTTCCCACAGACGCTCTATTTCTGCATTATGTCTGCATAGTTTTGATATGACAGTACATCGCACCCTCTTCACGAAGCACCACAAATATATACTTTGTGCTCCTTCATGAAGTTTGGTATCCAAAATGTTCGTACAATTACTCAGTTATGGTATTCCAAGTAGACTGATGGAACTGTCTCTTTTCTGCTCACGAATTTTAATTACCTTGCGATCAACAAAGAACTCCGACTTGCTCTAGTGTCAACCGATCTTGAGAACTCTTTGATCACGCAAGGAATACATTCCCATATCACATTCTCGAAAAAGTTGGCGCCGATCCAACTTTAGGATCCTAATCAAAAATATTGATGAACAGGCCATTATATTTGTTATTAACGTCAACGGATTTCTATCTGAAACTATTCCTGAAAAATACTGAACATCAGTTCAGTATTTTTTTAACTACTACGAAGGCTAGTGACGAAAAGATCTGAACTCACGATAAATCAAACTTGATAAACTGAAAATCCTTAGAGTCGTTACAGAAATATAATTACTACAATTATATTATTGTTTAATTTAAAGTCCTCAGAATCTCTCCAGAAATGCAGTTATTAAAATTTGTGAATGAAATTCTGGGCTTGTCGCGTGGATGTCTGGCTATTTTAAGATCAAAGACCAACACTAGCAATAATTTGAACCTTTTAATAATTTATTTGCCACAAATATCAACACACTGGAGAAAACATCTCTTAAGGCACAACAGGAAATGAACACACACCGATGCACTGGTTCACGTACAATAGATTTAATGTACAATAGTTATTTTATTATCCAACAGGTTTACTAATAATTAGTATTTAAATAGATATAATTATGTGAATATGTTTATTTTTAATACAAATTCTCTGAGTAATACAAGAATACTATGTTGTTATATAATATATATACACTGGAAGACAACAGAAATGCATATTCACTTAAAGATCGGCAATGCCACACAAGATAATATATTAAAACAATTACTTCCATTTTTGACTGCCATATAGAGGAAATACCAGCAATGATAATCATATTTAGATGAAAAATTCCTATTTTAGACGTCCATTTTATTTTCCAGCCATTCTTCTTTCAAGATGTGTGCAATTTTCCATTTCTTTCATCATACAACCTTTTTTTTGCATTTTAACTGCACATTCTTTTGAAGAAAATGAATCGCTTTTCCCCCCCAGTAATTTAAATTTTATGAACTGAATATTCTAGTTATGGAGTCTGCGTGATTTGCATTTTATTATTTTTTTCTTTAAGCGAATCAGAAATGAGATTGCATTTTGCATACAGAACCGTTATAGATAACTATGCACAAATAAACATAAAATGCGGAATTATTCGGACATGAAAACAAATAATATTGAAATTTAAGTTAATATTAAGTTGGATGTAAAATACCAATAGCTGAACTTCGAAAATTTTTCTTTCTTCTCGATTATTATATTAAAACAAAAAGATAGAGCGAAATCAATTTATAACTGGGAAAGTATTTCTAATTATATAACGAATTAATTTGTAATTTATTAGATTTTTTAATTATTTTACAGAATTAGCATACTTTAACTACTCTGCAGAAAATCGATTAAACTTCAATATTACACTTAATTAAAATATGGAAACTTAAAAAATTATAAATGATCCATCCCTTCAAATAACAACAAATATTTTATTTTAAAAAAATTAATTTTAATTTTTCTTTTATATTAATTTGAATAAAGACTCTTTATGAAAAAGATTATAACTGTACTGCTAAAACTCATTCCACACCTTCTTATTGTATATAGCCCCCTTCTACAAATAAGTATGGCACTGCTGTAGCCAACGAAGTAAGGCATACGAGAAACCCTCCAAAAACATCGAAACCAAGAATGGGAATCTAAGTTAACAAAATTAAACCCTGAGGACAACTCCATATGGAAGTTTCTGAGAACCTTCCGCACCAAAAGACAACTTTTACCCCCAATTCAAACCTCGAAAGGAATAGCTCACACTGATAAAGAAAAGGCAGAGGCTCTGGCCGACAGCTTGGAAAGTCAATGCAATCCCTCATATGAAAATTTGAACACCAATCTCATCTACAAGATTCACCGCAGAGTTAGGCAGGTCATAACACAACAAAAAGATGACCTAGAACCTCTCACACCTACTTCTCCAACAGAAGTTATAAACATTATAACCCACCTGAACAACAATAAAGCTCCAGGCTCAGATGGAATTACAAACAAAATAATTAAACTACTTCCCAGAAAAGCCATTGTACATCTAGTTAACATAATTAATGCCATCCTCAGACTCCAGTATTTCTCTTTAACATGGAAAATAGCAGATGTCACACTAATCAAAAAGATGGGAAAAAACTCTCAACTCCCTGAAAACTACAGACCTATTAGTCTTCTGTCTAACCTTGGAAAGATTGCAGAAAAAGTAGTCCTTACTAGGCTTCAATCACAAACGGACCAACTACATATAATAATCCCAAATGAGCAATTTGGATTCAGAAAAAACCACTCCACCGTTCGGCAGATCCACAGGCTGATCGAATACATCTCCGAAGGCTTCAACCGGAACCTTCATACAGTTGCAGTCTTTTTAGATGCTGTGCTGCAAAGGATTTTGATAAGGTGTGGCTACAAGCTCATCACATTCAATATGCCTACTAATCTAGTTAAAATAATTCACTCTTACTTCAGAGACAGATACATGCAAGTCAAAATAAATGAAACTGTATCAACCAGACTCAAGGTTCTGGCGGGAGTGCCGCAGGGCTCACTCTTGGCCCCCCTTGCTGTTTTCTATCTATATTGCTGATATCCCTCAAAACCCAAGCTCAACAATCACTGCATTATATTCTGATGACACTGCATTATTAGCAAGATCTCTCAGCCTCAAACTAGCTATTAAGAGACTCCAAAGCATCATTCACACGCTGGAAAGATGGTTTATGGACTGGAGAATTCAAATCAATGCACAGAAGAGTTCAGCCATACTGTTCACTAGAAAAAAGCCTCAAATCAAGGAAGATATACATTTACTAGGTGTTAAAGTCCCATGGCAGAATACAGTCAAATATCTTGGAGTAATTCTAGATCTTCTTCTTCCTATATTCCCACATGGCCTATATTCCTAACATGGAATATAGGCCATGTGGCCTGTTCCGGTCTCATGCCATCTCTTTCTTGGTCTTCCGATTCTTCTTTTTCCACTTATTTTGTATCTGTATAATATTTTTGGTAGTCTGCTGTTGTCCATTCGATTTAAATGTTCTAGCCATTTTTGTTTATACTGTCTTATGTAGTAATTAATTGGTTTGATTTTTAGGGATTGTAAGATTTCTTCATTTGTTTTGTGGTCCTACTTGGTATATCCAGCTGTTTTTCTGAGGAACTTCATTTCTGCTGTAATTCTAGATAAAAAACTACAATTCACCAACCATATAGAACACATAAATTCAAATACATCGAAAGCAATAGCGCAGCTCTACCCCATGATCAACAGAAAAAGTAAATTCGATACTCAGAACAAACTGCTCATATACAAGATGGTAATACGCCCAATCATCACTTACGCATCTCCTGCGTGGTGTCATACTTCGAAAACAAATATTTAGAAGCTGCAGAGAATACAAAACAAATGTCTGAGAATGAGTTTGGATGCTCCGTGGTTTATCAGAAACTCCCAAATTCACAGAGACGTCAGCATTCCCTACATCACAACTCTTCTTCATGTCCTAGCTGAAAAGTTCTTCATTAAGACAATCAATCATCCGAACCCATTGATCAAGCAAGCTTCAGACTATAATGAAGCAGATTTCTGCAAATACAAGAGACCCAAGTCAATTCTATGCTCAGTTGAACAGAGTTAACCTCACTGCCCTTTCAGGGAGAGCTTAAAGCTCAATAATTCTCCACCCAAAGAACTTTCCTTTTCAGATGGAGGGGAATATGAAAAGCATTTATGCTTTACCCATCAAAACAGTATCGTTCTGCGAATGCATGGCAGGGAAGATGTTGATTAATCGACCGTGAGATGCGGTGATTAATAACCTTGGAGGGTGGTCTACCTACTCACTGATGTCTATCTACTGATTGCCAGAAGTTCCTATTTCCAGCAACCCTGAGAGAGAGCTCCATGTTCCAGAATCCAGTCCCTGATCCTAGTGGTAAGATCGTTTTCAATCTATTTTTTTTCTACTGTTGTCAAATTTTGCCTTGTGCCTGTTTTGTTTTGCAGTCTTCCGCCTCTAGCTAGTCTAGCAGGAGATTTCGGCAAACAGGGAACGCTTGGCCCTGGTTCTGAAGGTCCTTCCTTTCTGGGACTTAGTTTTTTTTTTTTTTTAAACCATGATTTCTTTTTCACCGCGAGTCAGGACCCTTGGCATCGAAGCGGATACGGACCGAAGAGGATGTTAGCGAAAGCTCTTAGCGAAGCAGTAGGGGCAGAAAATATAGTTGGCCCCTTATGGGGCAGGCAGGTTCCAGGTAGTAGTAAAGAATGTGGAAACCAGGAACAAGTTAAGTAAAGGACCAGAATGTCAAGGGAAAAAATTTTTTCCCTTTGTAGTAGGGAGTGTTTTCAAGACAATAAGAATAGAGAGGTTCCCTGTAGAATATCTGGAGGGGGGGGGACCGAAATAATCAACAAAGTGTTTTCGAAATGGGGAGTCGTACGCGACGTAAAAATCGCTAACGATACAGACTTCTCCGACTGGAAGACTGGCGAGGTAACTTTCCGTATGGAAATGAAGGCCGAAGTCCCCAATTTTGTCTTTCTAGGCTCTGCCAGGGTAGTAGTTAACTACCCTGGAGTTAAGAAACGGTGTTATAAGTGCGGTTCTCTGGAACATCTAGGTAAAGATTGCCCCAAGAACAAATGCAGGAACTGCATGGCGGCAGGAGATGCCCTACCTGAGTGTGAGGCACCTTGCCTTAAATGTGGCACCATAGATCACAAAGTAGACACCTGCCCATCCAGAAACCAGGCAGAAAGGATGGGAGGTGCTATCACGCCAGTAACACCAGCAGTAAATATTAATGACACAGAACGGGAAGACTTCCCAACCCTGCAGGCTGCCCATAACACAATAGCAACAGGGAATCAAAAACGCAATAAGAAGGAAGCGCCCGTAACTAAGAATGCAGAAACGACCAGCAAAGAAAGAACAGAGGAAGAAGAAACAGCCAAGGATCAAGCCACCACCACAGAAACCGCAGTGGAAGAAATAAAGGAACGCAACCAACAGGAAACTACCGCTTTAGATACAGAGAAGGAAAACGAAGCAGAGGAAGAATGAGAAACGGAGGAAGAAATGGAAACTACTAAAGAAGAAGGTACACAAAAGCGGTCACGAAGCCCTGAAGAAGGGAACATTAAAAAATCAAAACACAACCTCATCGGAAGAATCAGAAGCTGATGAAATGGAGACCAAAACAACAATACAGGAAGAGGCTGAAGAATTTTCTGTAGAAGAAATCAAACTAGTTATGGGTGAAAATATGTTTAAAAATGGGTTTGCAATAATAAAGAAAGGGAGAGGACCCATCGAATCCGCAGACACTGTATTCTTAACAATGTACAGAGAAGATGGGCCAACGTTCCTCCTTCGGAAAGGAATTATAAGTATGCAATGGAAGGATATCGAAATCGAGGACATAGCCACGGCCGTGCCCAACCAGGTAACGGGTCATCTGGGCCTGCCAGAGGTCGAGAGTAAGTACTTCTGCAGAACTTTGAGAAAGTTAACAGAGTCAGAGAGCAAAGAAGGCATTGAGTGGTTTGGTCGTAAATACTTCCAAAGGTTACGACAGCTAGGAAAGTTGAGTTAGTTCACGCAGGAGGGGGTTTTAAAAAAACATTCGCTTGCCCCAACAGGTTTATGATTATTAGTCCACAAAGGAGGGGGTAGACCTGAGAACCCGAGCTGCAAAGGCTTACATCGAGGCGGTGCAGCTCCTTGTGGGCTGCATCACTCGGGCCGGATTCTTCCACAAATTCTCGGTTTTCTGGTTGATAAGGTCCACCTCAATATGGATCCCGCTATCGCAGTTATTTTTTTCAGTTGTAAGGCATACTTTAAGAATAATCTAAGTTCCAAATTTTAACAAACATTTTCCTCTTTTTAGGGGTTACGAGATAACGTCTCCAGACAGGTGGATTAATACAATCTAAAGTTATGTTTTTCTGGTAAAATGAAGTGAAAATTTTAAGTTTTTTTTTTTAGAACAGGTGTAAGGAGATTATGTTTTACAGACCTTTTAGCCACAACCTCTGGGTTATACAGCTAAACAGGTTGACTGAGGCCTCTTTTTACCTCCTACTATCCTACTCTACCTTTCTTTAACATCCCCTGTTACTACCTGCTGACCATCAGCAATCTTTATACTCCAAAGGCCGATGATGAAAGACATGAACTCCCTTTATACCCTTGGAGGGTAATGGATGGCAATGCTATAGCCAATGAAGTTCTAACTGAGGCTCGGCTATTGCTGTTACCCTCCTGCCATGATCAGAGCTTTAATAATAGCTCAATAACACCTTATCCCTACACTGCCCTCTACAGATAACGGGGAAGATGAAAAGCATTCTTGCTTCACCCCTTTAAGCCAATCCTTATAAAAACTATAAGGAATGCATGGCAGAGAAAGATGAAGGTGAGATGCGGTAATTAATACTCTTGGAGGGTAATGGATGGCAATGCTGTAGCCAATGAAGTTCTAACTGAGGCTCGGCTATTGCTATTACTCTCCTGCCATGATCAGAGCTTTAATTGCTCAACAATAACACCTTATCTCTACACTGTGCTCTACAGATAACGGGGAAGATGAAAAGCATTCTTGCTTCTCCCCTTCAAGCCAGTCCTTATAAGGACTTAAGAACGCATGGAAGAATTGGTTTTAATCGACCGTGAGATGCGGTGATTAATACCCTTGAGGGTAATAGATGGCAATGCTGTTGCCAATGAAGTTTTAATTGAGGCTCGGCTATTGCTGTTACGCTCTTGCCATGATCAGAGCTTTAATAGCCCAATAACACCTTAACCCTACGCTGTCCTCTACAGACAATGGGGAAGATGAAAAGCATTCTTGCTTCGCCCCTTTAAGCCAGTTCTTATAAGGACTATAAGAAATGATTCTGGATTCTCCCGTGTAGTGGCCGGGATAAAAATAGTCCTAACGCAAATCCATGCGTGTCGTAAAATGGACGCTGAGTTTCGAGAGTTTTACTCTCTCCTGTTTCTTCCGGAATTTCGCTCCCGGTGAGGTGGGGAGGGGGCTTAGATTTCGAGAGATTTGCCTGGGAGTGTATATTGAGTCTCCGGGGAGGGTGTTCTCCGGCACGGCCCAGTGAGGGCCGTGCCGGAGAACACCGGTGGATGCTTTTCCATGGAATATGAGCGGTTCTGCTTAGTAGTGGTGGTGGTGGGGGGGGCCGTCACTGAGTGGAGCCAACGTTGAGTTAGACGGTCTTTCGGCCACTCGTAGGGAGTGGTCTTGGGTAATCGTCTAATTTTTAGAGATGGCTTTACTGAGTTGCCTATACATGTCGTTCGAGGCGAATAAAATGGGTACCCAGGGAGGGTAATGGATGGCAATGGTGTAGCCAATGAAGTTTTAACTGAGGCTCGGCTATTGCTGTTACCCTCCTGCCATGATCAGAGCTCATAACTCAATAACATCCTATCCCTACATTGTTCTCTACAGATAACTGGGATTATGAAAAGCATTCTTGATTGACCCATCTAGCCAAAAAAAAAAAATAATAATTACCAGAATGATTTATCCAATTTAATGAAAATTTTCTTCGTTATTTTCATAAAAGTTACTAATTGGGCAGATACAAAAAAAAAAGGAAGAAATGTATCGTGTACCGAAACAAGAATAATAAACACTGAAAAATGAACTACCATGAAAATGTTAAGATTTCAACACTGAATGACAGATGAATATGTGAAAAAAATTACAACAAATCAAAATTTTCAAATTAAAGTACCTCTCTTCAGAGTAATCTGTAGATAGATACAACCAGTAGACGAAATACGCTGAAACTTGGTAAGTACCCTACCAGATCATGGGGAAGAGATTTTGACAATAAGAAATTAGTTCAAAAATGACCACTAGGGGAAATATGGCGCTATGAGCGGGAGATAATTACAGTAATGTGAACCAGATGGTATGTGCTTGTGCAATGATTCAGAGTCAACAACAAACGTAGTTGCTTCATCTTGCACCCACAGTGTTGTGTTCGCGGACCCTCTTTGCTGCAGTTGCAGGTGACGAAACTGCTCAACATGTCCCTGTATGCAAAATTCACTATCTTTTCTCGCTCACAACGCTATATTTCCCCCTACTGGTCAATTTTTGAACTAATTTTTTTATTCTTAAAATCTCTTCCCCATAATCTGGTTAGGATACCTACCAAGTTTGAGAAATACCCTCAAATTTGGTGGGTAGGTAAACTATATATATGTTAAATAAAAGTCAATTAATTAAATATATATAAAAATAATTTCTTATATACGTAATAAATTATAATTGCATTAAAATATTTCTTATCATAATTAAACACGCCAAATATTTTATGGAAGAAACTGTTGGGCTTAGAACTCTTTATTTTTGATAATTTAAAGAATGTAACTTGGGGGGGAAAACGTTCCTGTAAGAATACACTCGAAATCCCTATCATTGCTATATGCAGTTTTGGTTGGTTTGACATGCATCTTTCACGGGGTGCTGCCAAATGCTATTTACTGTTTGTGCATTCAAGTTAGGAGAGGTAACTTATTTTAATGGTTTATATTGAATTGATTGTTAATATCTTCTGAACGAATTAAAAAAAAAATGTAAAGAAAATAAACATTTTATTGAACTGACTCTAAATGACGGTACGCAAGTTAAATAAAATTCCACTTACAGACACTGAAGTTGCAGCATATGACATTCTCCTGCCCCTACCGCGCATGAGCAATGCTTGATTCCATTTCTTTTTCACTAAGGCTATCACCTACAAATCAACAGAAACAAAAAAAAAAAAGAAAGAAAGAAAATAAAAACATAAGATAATAGAAAGGCTAAGCTAAGTGTGTTTAATATTCGATTTTAGAAAAAAAATGCAACTAAATAAATATAAATTCATGCAAAAAGATATTACCGAGTTCAATAGTCAATAAATTATAACACACGTTATCTGATAACTTGAATTTATATAAATGCTAGTGTGAAAGTGAATAGGTGTGTTTGTATATATGTAATTTTTACATAATTTTAGAAAAATATTACTATGTTTTTAAAAAATTTAATAAATATTAATTTGTATTTTATTTTATATATATATATATCTGCTTACTTGGAAAATGGAGTAAAAATCAGGTTTAAAATAGCTTGGTTTCTTTAACATATATTACCCAAAGTAAAAAACTTTCTATATATAATATATATATTTAATATCACTTAATTACATTCTAAAATAATTAAGTGTTTTTGAAGTAAATCGACTTCATTATATTAAATCTGATTTAAAGCATGTCAAACCACTAAAATAATATCAGCTAAGAATTTTGATGTAACTGAAAAATGGTTAAATTAAAATTGAAAATTCTGTTACTTTATCACATTCATTACTAATATTTCAGGATGATAGCTTCCGTGTTATATAATCGCAACAGAAAAGCCCTTCTTTTCCTCCGACTGCGCTTATTCGTGAAGTCAGCAAAAATTTAATTTACTAAAATATTGATCTGCATGAATCATCAGACATAAAAATAATTCCATAGTACTGATTCCATATGTGATTAATATATGTGATTAATGTTTAATTAACACCTTTTCAGAAATTAGATCGTATATGTAGATTCATGTTCACTTGGATAAAACGTAAATAGAGGGGAGGAGGGATGAAGGATTCATCCAATCCAATACCTGTGGAGGGTAATGGATGGCAATGCTGTAGCCAATGAAGTTCTATAACTGAGGCTCGGCTATTGCTGTTACCCTCCTGCCATGATCAGAGCTTTAATAGCTCAATAACACCTTATTCCTACACTGCCCTCTACAGATAACGGGGAAGATGAAAAGCATTCTTGCTTCGCCCCTTTAAGCCAGTTCTTATAAGGTAAACGTAAATAGATTTTTTTGGTCGACATGGAGATGCGGTGATTAATACCCTTGGAGGGTAATCGATGGCAATGATGTAGCCAATGAAGTTCTAACTGAGGCTCGGCTATTGCTGTTACCCTCCTGCCATGATCAGAGCTTTAATAGCCCAATAACACCTTATCCCTACGCTGTCCTCTACAGATAACGGGGAAGATGAAAAGCATTCTTGCTTCACCCCTTTAAGCCAGTCCTTATAAGGATAAAACGTAAATAAATAAATAAATATATAGTATGAAGTCGGTCGTATGTAAAATGATCTTATACATTCATAATACTCATACAAATAAATTATGCTTGTTGACAATTTTAAGCCTTCAGAAAAGGCGTTAGGTGATTTTTTATGGCAATTTTACATCCTTTATATGTTTCAGAATCACTAATCTAATGGAATAGTTATAAAGACATCGAAAATTATTGCAATTAGAGAGTAACTAGACCTTATAAGAATATTTTTTTAAAAAAAAGCTTTTTGGAGCATTTATATGAATACCACCCACGAAGTCACAAACCTACTGTCCGACAACAGATGCGAGACCCCTCGATATTTCTGCGTATGACAGAAGGAGGAGAATCCATTCCGATATAAAGCACGTGATTTCGCGTGTTGGTGACGACTTCGTACATCGCCTTATTCCTTTCTCCCCTTCAACCTGAATTGATTCTTCTTGGGAATCTGCCAGCCGGGGGTCTCGCATCTGTGGTCGGACATATATATTTTTATAAATACGTAAATAAAAAATACATAAGTGAAATTCTGTTTTATATTATTTATTACTCAGATACACTCTACAGAATAATGCGACAAAAAAGGCGAAGTGATACAGTTCACCATTTGGATTTGCACACATTAAATCTGAAGTTTTTTCCCATGTGAGATTTTTAGCAAAAGACTTGGTTTCACCTCTACCTTTAAAGCTTATCCCAAATATTTGAGGAACTTTATTGTAGATTCTAAAGATTCCACATTAGTGCTGTTCTAGTAAGGCTCGCTAATTACATTTATGTTTTCATTTCTAACTTTTTGTTCTTCAACCCATCATTCCCTTAGGACAGGTAGAGTCCTCTGATTAGGGATCACGACGAATTGCTGCATCCTGCAAGGGCAAGTATTTTTTTTTTTTGCTGCAGAACTGCGCGTTCAGGGGGACGTTTTTTATCAGCCTCCTCTGACAAAAAAAAAAAAAAAAAAAAAAAAAAAAAAAAAAAAAAAAAAAAACCGTTTCCAGGAGAAAATATCGTCTAACCGTATGAGACGGGCTAACTCACCATTTGAAAAGACAACATGGGTTCCTCACGTTATAGACCGGGTTCGCACATGGGTCTTTCTTAACAAAGGGCTCATCTATACCAACCAAGCGATGGAGGCTATTTCTAATTTTATAATACACGTATTATGTATAGTATATCTACTTATAAAATTGCATACAGTGAGTGTATGCTTAGTATGAATAATTGGGACAGAAAAAATCGCGATAGAAATTTCACGATCAGAGAGGAGAGAAATGGAGGACCATCCCCCGTCTTATAAAATTTTCTGAATTTTGCTTTATATTGCTATTGTAATGGTACAATATATGGATATTCCAATAAAGAATTTTTTTTAATGTGTTCATGGAAATGGTCTTTGCATCCATAGCACTAGGCTACCCGAAGAAAGACCATTCCAAGTTCGATTGTAGTCTCTGACTAGAGGAATGTTTTCTAGTCCTTTCTACTAACACTACTGATATTATTATAAAATAATTCATAAACCAACCTTGAAACCATTAATGAAAATCCGAAATGATAAATAAGGAATGGCTTTATTTGATATCAAATGCTTCAGTAGAAGCATCCGATGCCACATTACACGATCTTCCGATGCTTTCTGTTCTTGCAGTTTTTCTATATCCTTCATAGGTATATATTTGTGGGCATCTTTTTTTCGAGACTAGACTAATTTGGGAAGGTAAATAAATATATTTTTTTAATTTCCCAAGAATTTGTTAGATTCAGCTTTATCAGCTGAGGGTGCTTCCCTATGAATTAGTTGATTTGCTCCCTATTTTATTCTTTAACGCCTAAACACTTATAATTTGCTTTAAATTCGAATATGCAACTTTTTTTCTTTCAGATCAGAAAACATGGTGCGCATCTTCTCACAGATAATTTCTGCTAACACTTCTATTTTTTTCGCATCTCTTATCAAGCCAGTTGAACAGTTTGCTTGCGTTAGAGAATTACAAGCAAGCGGATAAGACCACGATTTTGTTTTAATTGGATGTCATGTTAAGCAGAACCACATTAAGCCCCGCCCACTGTAATCATCAATCCAACCATCTTCAAGAAATAAAAAGGTTTCTTTTAAAGGGCAGATGTATTTCATTGCCAGACGTGCGACCAACCTGTTTGTGGAAGTTTGGAAGGCTTTCGAAGTGTTTCATGTAACTCTTAGTCCATCCATTGTACAAATACTTGGGATGTCTTACCATAGATGCGAGAACCCCGGCTGGCAGGTTGCCAAGGGTCAATTCGTGAAGGGGAGAAAAGAATAAATCGATGTACGAATTCGTCACCAACACGCGAAATCACGTGCTTTATACGTAAATTTTTCCAACTGTTGTACAAGCAAAATAGTTATCACTTTAAAAACTAGAATTTTCATAAAATAAATGCTAATTTCCTGACATCTAATAATAAACACATCCCTCGAAACACATTGATTACCCTATTATCGAAATGGATTCGTCTTCTTCTGCACATAAAAGAAGACGAAGTGTCGAGATGCCTCGCATCTGTGGTAACGCAGAACGTAGGTTAAATCTGTTTTATGTTATTTATTAATTATCATGTCTTACGTTCCTATACGTTAAGTTAACATCATAGTGAATGTAATGATATGTTATTTATTAATTATTATTATCATGTCTTACGTTCCTATATGTACGTCAAGTTAACATCATAGTGAATGTAATGATAATGATATTCAATTCAATCGAAATTTGAAGTCAAGATCAAAAGACTAGGATTAATCTTTCAGGTTGCTTTGTCGAAAGTATAATATTTAATAATTATTGAATAATTTATGAAACTAGGTGTATAATATATTTTTTTAATTATTAAGAGATTTAAAGTTAATTTATCTTTTGTTAAAACTGCTCAATATTATTTAATAAAATATTTTAATTTTAATAAAATTTCTTCAATTCTTTAAAATTAATTTTCCAGTTCTTTGTCTTAAAGTCATCCGAAACTTTAACATCTGTTTTGTTTAGTAAGCATTACTTGTACTTGAAAAATCCGAGGTAAAAAATAGTTCAGATGTTTCTTTTATAGTACGCTTACTATTTAGGCAAAGGACTTATATAAAAGTAAAAATAATACCAATAGAATATTTTAAAAAAAATATTTAAAAAAATATTTAACTCGAGGAGGATTTTCATTGGTCCTGTCTGGCATCACATGACTACTTGATACAGATTTGGAACATCTTGCAGGTAAAATTATCACAATAAGGATCAGTCTTATTTATTTTTTTTCCGTACTTTCTCTGCCTATGGAAATCATCTACTATCTATTTTTTATTATTTTAGGATAACTCCGATAAATTTTTAAAGCTAGAAAGAGCATCAAAACTATACTGTGGTTTCTTGCTGATCAACAGATTTTTAATCAGTAAAAATTATGCATAATTGTAGGAATTGATATTTGTTTGTCAACTCAACTATTATGTAAGATTTCATTTTAGATCTTGAACATGTTTGACTGCTAGAAGTTTTCAGGCTTGTTCTTTGCAAATCAGACGCTCATGTGAATTGCTTTGCTCTAGCAGTAATAAATATATATACATTTTAAAAATACATTTCAATGTCCTTACTGTGCGTTCTCCATGTTTTGGTATTATCTGGCCACACCAGCTGACAATAATAAAATATTTTCCACTCATCATCATCATCATCATCATCACAATTACACTCTGCTATGTTTAACGAAAGACATTAATCAGATAATTATGTCGATAGATGGCGCCACTACTTAACCTCGTTAATTAACGTAAATCTCCATTTATATCCAGAAATAACATTTCAAAGTTTCTAGTACAGATTTCAGGTGCAATCATAAGAAACACATACATTCAACGTGTTTATAACATTCGTATCCTTGAAAGGTCACGGTTATGGAAATATTTTTCCAAACGGAACACTTCCTTATGAGAAATGTCACAAGCTTCATGAACTTTACCCTGTCAAACATTTGTTCATTAGAAGGAATTCTGCATTTTGTCTTTTCCGGTAATAATCGCTGACATCCTCTTTACACAGCGGTAGGTGTGCTTGTGGCTAACAAGGAAGGACGTTGCATTAGCAGTTGTTTAGATATAAAGTTACTTATGCATCTGATTACCTCTCCGTTGAAGAAGCAGAACAGCAGCGCCACACACAGTCCCTGTGGGAGAAAAAAAAAAAAAAGAATTTTAGTAAACAGAATATGGCAAGAAATTGACAGTTTATTCATAGTATAGATTAAAATTTAATAGATACAGATATGGTGAGTGTTTTTAATATGTATTGTAAAATGTAAAACGTGGAAGGTTTTTTTTTTAAAAAAAAAAGGAAAGAGTAAAAAATAAAAAACAGAAAATAGAAAATTTTAAAAATTAATATTAAAACAGGTGAAAAGGAAATGGAAAAGAAATTAGATGAAATATCAAAAATTAAATATAAACATAATTATTACAAATAAATACAAAAATAAATGAAAAGTAAACAATTAAATATAAAAATGAATCAAAAGTCGAAAATTAAATATAAGATTTAATGAAAGAAGGGGAAAATTCAAGAAAAACTAAAGAGCAAAATTAAATAAAGGAAAAAAGGGGGGAAATGTAAACAAAGTAAATACTTTTTCTTTCTTTCTTTTTTTTTTAATAATTGGAAGCTTAAAATGGGAAATCTCTTAGAATTTTTAAAATTTCCTTAACTTGGTTTTTATTTTATTTTCTTGTTTAAATATAAAACTAAATTTCAGTACTTTTTAAAAATGCAATGAATAAAAAATTCTTAAATGTTTTAATGTTTAAAGCTGTCATATCAGTTGTTTTTTCTTCAATAAGAAAATTTAAAAAACAAAATATTATGGTTGGTGTATACTAGTGAACTTTAGGTTTAAAATCCCACATATTTACCTGGAAAGAAGTCACAATGGCCGAAATAGTTTCATACACCCTCTCTCCCGAAGTCTTGGGTTCGGGACGGAATGGTGTAACAACGTAATGGAGACCAAGAAGAGGGATGAGGATGAGAGTGGCTCGTACTGCTTTCCTAAGGGAACAATAAAGACGATTTATAAAATATCGTTCATTAATTTATCAAAATGAATTGATAAATTACCGTAATTACATTAGTGGTCTGACAGTCCAGTGTTTCTATTTAAGATTTATGAATTTTTTATTGTAAAAATATGACGTTAATTACTGCTTGGTTGATTTCTCAGACAGCCATAATGTTGAGCTATTTGGGAGGTTAATGATTGGAGGAGTGGCGAGAAACATTGATAAAGTTTAAATAACAAACTAATACAACTTGGTATTTCAGGAAATGTAAATCAATCGAAGCTTCCTACAACTGTAAGTCAATTTTATTAAGGACCTGATTGATATTGTTTGTCCAGTTTATTCGAGTCAATTATGTCCTCCATTCTAACATGAGAGGTGTACCACCAAAAAAGATATACCATCCCTATCATCAACCTTATCAGTTGCCAAATGATTTAGGATATCAACAATTCTTGTAATACGCCATTATATAATCCTTGTTCCTCAAGTACTTCGATATGTTTCTGACCGACGTTGACATATGCCCATGTAAGACCACTTATTAGGTTTTTCTGTGACCACAGCTCATTCGAATTTGTCCCTTTGGGACAACTTCGAATACTATACATTGTTACCACAGAATGATCAACAAATATAGTTACTCACAGATAATATTCTTATCTATACAAATCTATAGATTACACAGATATTTTAGATATTATTAATCATTAAATAATGATCATATCGATAGCATTATATATTATCGCAAGATATTAATAATACCCTTTTAGCCTTACCTTGTTTGATGAGTATCAGGAGAATTCACAGCCCTCAGTTTGGTAACTAAAACCCTTACAATGTTCACTAAGAACACGAAATTGAGCTGCACAAAATAATAACAAGAAGTGTTAAAGAAATTCAATGAGTTTAAACTTATGTAGTGTTCAGATTCATTAGTACCTATACACTTATACATAAAAAGAAACTGAAGTTGCTCTTTTGTAATTATTATTATTATTATTATTATTATTATTATTAAAAAAATCAGCTAACGCCTTTTTATTCCCGTATATGGGAGTAGGCGAGGCCATTTAGCCCTGTCTAACTTTTGGAGACTGAGTGGGCAGTTCAATTTCCACTGGTACCCAATCAGAGATAGATGGCCCAAGGCTATCACTAATTAAGCGGTACGCAGTGAACAGAGACGGCTCGAATGTGCCGCCATCTCGTGGTCCCTAACCCTAACACAATATATTTAATGTCTGAAATAATGTGGGTTCTACGGTCGATTTTCTTGAGTTTACGGGACGAAAAACCCGAGTTTAAGGGAGAAAAAACCCGCTTGCCCGTGCCAGAGATCAACTAACTCAGGAACCGGTCGAAAAAAGGCTTAGAAAAATTTCCTCTAGTCGCCGACTAGACTCGAAACCAAGTCTTCCTTCGTGCGGCCAACGCCGTGGTGTGCTTATTAACTTAAAAACCTTTTTATTTAAAATGTATTGTTATTATTATTTTAAAATACGATAGAATCTTTACTCTAGTAAACTAGAGTAAAGATTCTATCCGAGACATACATTTCTCACACAGGTGTACAAACAATTTCGTGATGCGTACTCTAATTGCGGACACGTGACTAATGTTTCAATATATCAGGTTATGTTTAATCAAATCCACCGTCTTCAAACCTTCGCTTCAGCTTTTTCCGTGAAACATTCGAAACAATTATATGTAGGAGATCACTACCTCCAATTTCATAGCTTTTTTCACTTCTTGTGTACCTTTCTCGAAATACGTAGATTACCTTATGGAAATCAAAATTTTAATCCAAACTTCGAAAAGTGCATGTTTTCAACAAATATCCTCCTTCAAAATTATTTAAATAAAGACCAAAATTCATTTATTTGGTGTACTTACATTATTCAAAATTAAAAGTGAATATTTAAAAAATATTATGATTAATTAGTTTAATTTTAATTTTATAATTAATTTTTAAATATGTATTTATCTTAAAATTTAAATATTAAATTATCCCACAAAATAGCGAATTCTGTATGCTGTTTAACATTCGTTTCCAGTTTCAGACATAAAAGTGTTTATTTTATGAATGATAAATGCACGTAAACACAAGAAAGATATTTCAGTCTGGAAATAGCAGACCATCCTCAGTGGTATTGCAAGAACAGTTTAAAAAAAAAAAAAAGAAGCTAGAATACTAACAATAGATCGTTAAAAATAGAACACTCCTCGTGATGTTATATCACTAAGTATGAAACGGAATATTTTGAAGTAGCGACATGATTGGAAAAAAAAAAATTTTAAATATTAATGAGTAATCATTGATTAGACTTTCCCAGATTTTTGATATAGATATACAGTCATTACGATTTAGGTTGGGACGATGGAGCAAGACCTCCACGCTTTCCTTGAACAAACGTTCAAACCTATAACGGGATCTGTGCAAGAGGCGAGTCCTGGACCAAAGGATGTTGTGGTTAGTTTCAATCCCGTGCTGAGCCAATCCAGACTTTTCAGGTTTGTTGTGAAGAATGGAGGATTGATGTTCTTGGATTCTTTTTTCAAGAGAGGAGATTAGAGGAGCGTGGAGGCCTTGCTCCATCGTCCCAACCCGAATCGTAATGACTGTATATCTATATCAAAAATCTGGGAAAGTCTAATCAAGTTTACTCATTAATTAATGAGTAAACTTGATTAAGACATGATTTAAAAAAATTTTTTTTAATCATGTCTCTACTTCAAAATATTCCGTTTTGAAGTAGAGACATGATATATATACTTAATATATAGACAAAATATATATAGAGAGACAAAATTTATATAGACAAAATATATACTTAGCGATATAACATCACGCGGCTTGTTCTATTTTAAACACGCTATTGTTAATATTCTAGCTTGTATTTTTTATAACTGTTCTTGTAATACCAGTGAGGTGAGGATGGTCTGCTATTTCCAGACCGAAATATCTGGTTAATTAAATATCTTTCTTGTGTTTACGTGCATTTATCATTCAGTCTTATGTCACAAGTATCCTTAAAACAGCAAATGTTTATTTTATATATTCCACTGTCACCACTATGTGGCGCTGGAATAGTAACAGCACCACGTAGTGGTGAATCTACAAGAAGAATCGGTGAAGATATAAAGAAATTAGTAATTACTGAGTACGAAAAAATTTCAGACTAAATAAAATAATAAATATCTAAATATTTCCATTACACATGGGGTGGGGAGAAAAATTTCTGTTGATTTCAAAATATTTCTTTTAAGTTCATCATATCATCTGTATACGATTTCCGATCTATTCCAGAAATTGTTCCCAACGCTGTTTGCACCTTAATGTGAATCTTAGCTACCTTTCTTATTGTTACCCCTCTACTATTGAACTATGGTAGACTCACGACCTCGTTCCACGTGCTCAACAATGCGGATAGATCCAGAATCCCTTCAAATAACAGTGACCCATTTTTAATTTAATATAATGACAATTGTATCTAAATAATGTTAGTTAGTAATATAAATATAACAACTAAAAAGAGGAAACTTACCAACATGGATATACAAACTGGCCCAGAAATGATCCATGAGTATATGCTGTCATCCATCCAACAGCTTACGAGTCGTGAAAAAAAAAAAAAAAGGCCCAGTTAGTTTTCATAAATGTGCTGGCATGACTTTTGCTGTCTTTATAAAAAAAAAAAAATTAAAAATAAAATAAACTTGATTTTTATAATTAGGAATGTAGCTTACTTTCATTATGGATAGAATTAATATAAAAACTGCTTAACAAGTGGCATACATCTTTATGTGTATTTTAAGGTAAATTTATGGGATATAAATTCTATTTTAAGAATTATACAAGTGTCACACTGCCAACAGCACACTTCTGTTCGGGATCGCTGTACTATTCGCATAAATTGATAAATTCTACCTACTAATAAACCAATATATATTAAATCATAAAATATCCTAAGAATATTCTGCAAACAATCTTTCGACTCTAGATTAAAGTGAATTTAAAGATAGTACGAAACAGACTTATTACATTTTTCAAAAAAAAAAAAAAAAAACTTTCAAGGAAAACAACATAAAACATTTTGCTATTCGAAGTGATGCATTGAAATACACACTGCGCGCCCATTAAATAACGAGACAAATTCGTATAAATAGAAATAAAGTTACATATTTAAGGAGAGTTCAGAGTGAAGTGTGTAAGCAGACGTATTTTTGTTTTTGTTATATGATAGTAAGAATGTATTCTCTTTAACGTTGATCATACATTTAGAATAATGTATATTCATCATTTTCCGATATTTTTCAATGTACCTTCATAATATACAGAATACTGCAATATTATATTATAACTATTGTTCTAATTTGGTATCATTACTATCTTCCTATCAACCATTTTGTTAATGTGATTTTGCTACTGATACCACTGGTGTCACCCCCCCCCGTCCAATTTTTCTCATAACGTCCATATCTGTAGTCTCCCATCTTTGTTCAACTGCTTTATTTATAATCTAATTCTCACTTCAAACTGGTTTGAACGCAGTCAAACAGAAATATAGTTTTTTTTCCTTCCTCCAGGAAACGTTTTTGCATATTTAATCTCACAACTGAAATCTATAGTATCCTAATCCCGATAGGAATAAAACGAATCAGAGAGGCTAGGTTCTTCATTGAGAATTTGTTGACGATTTATTTGTTTGCTGATTTATTTACCGATTTTCATAGCGAATTTTTAACAGCCGATGATGTTATGATATCGTCTGCACAAAGTAAAAACTCTCTTTAGCATCTCCGATTTGATTTTGATATGTGATCCATCTTGATGACGAATGGCAGTGGAAATGATGTGCATCTTGCATTACACATGATTTAACATTTTTTAAATGATCTTTCTGTAGCCTCCTTCAGTTTGTTGCTGACTTCCAACTATTTAAGAGTATTGGCTATATACAGCTTTGTATTATGTCCCATTCCAGTGGTGACTCGTGGCTTGAAATCGTGGGGGTGCTGCAACTTTCGAAATATACATACACACTGTAAGTACAGTGTGTATGTCTATTACCATGGTTAGTGTGTACACATAAATCAAATCACTAACTGGTTAACCGAAAACGGCATATATATAAACCCTGGAAAAACAAAGCTAATGATATTCAAAAATCCCCAAACCCTGCCCATAGAAACTAAATATCTCACTATCAAACATTCATCCTCCTATACACAAAGTGCAGAACCTAAAATCACAACCATCACACAGGTGAAAACAACACGCTATCTTGAACTTCACTTCGATGCTGATCAAAGTTGGAATAGCCATACAAACTATCTACATACCAAGCTTAGGATAATAGCAAGCAAACTATACAGATTAAAAGATATTGCCCTAACCCACATAAAAATACTAATCTATAAAGCATTATGTGAAAACATTTTAAGATACGCAATCACATCATACGCATTCTGCGCAGACTACAGACTTAACAGGCTACAATGGTTGCAAGATAAAATGATAAAACTGATATTCTGGGAACAACCTACTCTTATGCAGGAAGCACGGACAAAACACAAAATATTTAAGATGAAGTACTTATGCCACTACACAGTCATGTTAAAACATTACTACAGCCCAACATATAGAGTAACCAGAACAACATATCAAATAACAAGACCACAGTCAACAAACTACATAACATATAAGTACAACAATCACCACGGCAAAGCCACCCGAAACTTCCACGTACCTGACATGATAAACAAACTGCCGTTCGACAACAAAAACCTAGGAACATACAGAGAGCTGAAACAGGCACTATATAAATATTATAGCGAGAATGAAAATTAGAGCAATCCTGTTTCTCTCTCCCCCACCACACATGCACACACACACACACACAAACCTATGACAAACCCCCCCCCCTCTCAAAAACTATCACTACAAGAACACAAAGAAACAAACACACCATGTCTAAATCCAACCCTATTTGCACAAAAAAAAAGAAAAAAAAAAGTTAAACTGTAATAGCAGTCGAAGTCTTCCAAGCACGTACCAACAAACAGTAAAATCAACACTTGGCTTGTGACCAGTATAGGAACATAACCATGAAACCACCATCATCTATTATCTTCCTCAGATAAGTTCTGCTAAGCTTCGAGGAAGAAAATTATTAACTTGCAAGTATCTGTTATACACAATTGTAATGCGTTATAAATATTATATATATATAATTACTACAGCAACTATGTATGCAATTCATCTGAGACATAAAAAAAATAATAAATAAATAAATAAATAAATATAATAAATAAATTATTACTATTATTATTATTATTATAATTATGTATATTCTAAATTCAAAAATTCTATATAATCCTTATTGTAAATATTGTAAATATTATTATTGTATGTAATTTATACTGAGACATAATAAAATGTTTTAAAAAATATATTATTATTATTATTATTATTATTATTATTATTATTATTATTATTATTATTATTATTATTATTATTATTAAATGAAAAATATCTATTTGGCTACTTAAATAAACAGAGAGGGCGCTGTGTAGGCATACGAACGGTTGCATGGTTGTATCGCTGGTCCCGTTTTTATAGTTTTAATGTGGTTCTAACTCCTGTTTTCAATTTAAAAGTGTCATAAAGTAACTCTACTTGTCACGCTGAAGACAGTGACATATAATTTACCGAAATCGGCCAAGTGGAATCCAAAATATGAGTGTGCTAAAAATTGAAGCGTACACCGCGGTTGCTAACGAGTATAGAACAAAGGACGTCGCCATCTTTGCAGAAACCCTCAGCCTCGAAATCATTAATACCATGAATACACAGCATCCCATAATACTAAATGCTATTTACAGGCCACCAAACCTAAACATGATAAAATTCTTGCACGAACTCAATTGCTGGCTTTCAAGCAAGAAATATGCTCAACGGAACACCTAATGATAATTGGCGACATAAACATAAATATTGCAAATGAAAACCAGAACAACACTGTACAATACCTAGACACACTATCCATGTATAATCTAATACCAATAATAACAACATGTACTGGAGAAGAAATATTCAGAAATACTATCACTGCCTCCTGTCTAGATCATATAAACGCCCGAGCACCACCAAACAGTTACACTGCATCAGTCATAAAGTGCAAAGTAGCAGACCATTACTTCACCGCTCTAAACCTGCACACCAAGACAATGTCCATGCAATGTCCCCCAGAAGAAAATCGACAAAAAATAATAATAAACGAAGAAATATTCAACCACGAAATAAGAAAAACAGACTGGGAACACCTGCCTTCAGATTCAGCAGATACTTTATATAACAACATTAAACTCACACTGGAGGAAATATATAAGAAAGCTACAAAAAAAGTCCGAATTCGTTCAAAAACAACACAAAATCCTTGGATAACACAAAACTTAATCCTAGAAATACACAGAAAGGACGCTTTATGGAAAGAATTAAAGCGGTATCCAAATAACACAGCTTTAAAAACTGAATATAAAATAACAAGGAATCGCCTTACAACACAAATCATAAATGCAAAAAGAAGCTACTACAGAGACAAACTAACCTCCGCACAAAACAACATGAAACAAACCATCTCATCTGATCAATGAGATGCTAGATTTTGTTCCCAACACCACCGCCTCCGAAACCATAAAACGCAGCTTCATGAAAGACGCAAAACCTATCCAACAACTAGCAAATAACTTTAACTAATACTTTGCAGACTACATCCACGAATTTCACAGAAATATTCCCCAATTACAAAACGAGACCCTCCACTTGGACCGCAATCAAAACAGACATTATGGTTCCCAACCATAAAAGAATCAGAACTTCTCTCAGCAATACATCAAATCAAACCAAACAAAGGCCCATGAATAGATGGTATCAGACCTAAAGATATAAAGCAACATGCAACTAATTTAAGTCCTATCCTACTAAAACTAATAAATAAAATATTTAAAACAGGACAGATACCAAGTGTGCTAAAGACCGTCATAATCACACCCATATACAAACAAGGAAAAAGAAATTTAATCAGCAATTACAGACCCATTATTATTATTATTATTATCATCATCATGACGCACTAAAATGTGCTATATTTTCTCGCTTGAGACTATTTAAACAAAAAAAACGTTTTGTGACTTCTAAACAAACGTATAACATGGTGTTAATGCTGGTGGGGGAAAAGGACTTTTATTTAATCATATGGAATTAATTATATATATATATATATATATATATATATTTAAACTATTAATTGTTTTGTATAATACTTTTCTGAGCGTTTCAAAATAAACAAATAAAAATTATATTTATATTATTCATTTAAAAATTTTATAATACACGAATTATAATATTAAGTAATTTAAATATAAATAATATATTAAATAAACTGATAGGATGTGATCTTGATTAATCGACCGTGAAATGCGGTGATTAATACCCTTGGAGGGTAACGAATGGCAATGCTGTAGCCATTGAAGTTCTAACTGAGGCTCAGCTATTGCTGTTACCCTCCTGCCATGATCAGAGCTTTAATAGCTCAATAACGCCTTATTCCTACACTGTCCTCTACAGATAACGGGGAAGATGAAAAGCATTCTTGCTTCGCCCCTTTAAGCCAGTCCTTTTAAGGACATATTTATAATGAGTAGATAATAAGAGTCCATTTTAGGACTTCCAGGGTAACGAATGGCAATGATGTAGCCAATGAAGTTTTAACTGAGGCTCAGCTATTGCCCGTTACTTAGCCGTGACTAGAGCTTTTAGCTCAATAAAACCCCTTCCACACACAGATTTTCTTCATTCAGATGACGGGATAAAGAGTCAAGGACTCAGTCCATCGCCCAGTTCTTTTAAGAACATATTTATAAGATTGGGGAGGTTGTTATAATCGACCGTGAGATGCGGTGATTAAAACCCTTGGAGGGTAATGGATGGCAATGCTGTAGCCAATGAAGTCTTAACTGAGGGTTATCTATTGCTGTTACCCTCCTGCCATGATCAGAGCCGTATAGCTCAATAACACCTTATCCCTACACTGTCCTCTACAGATAACGGGGAAGATGAAAACCATTCTTGCTTCGCCCCTTTAAGCCAGTCCTTATATAAGGACATATTTATAAATGAAAGGAAAAAAGTCCTTTTTTCCTTTCATTCGGCCATTAGTCCAAGGTAACTAATGGCAATGCTGTAGCCAATGAAGTTTTAATTGAGGCTCGGCTATTGCCGTTACCCAGCCATGACTAGAGCTTTTTAGCTCGATAACACTCCATTAAAACAGATTTTCTTCATTCAGATGACGAGATAAATTGTCACCATTACCGCTCCCGTTCAAGCCAACCTGCTCCCAGAAGAGATTCTAAAGCTCATCCAGCAAAAACAGGATCAAACGCCGTTACCATACAACACTGTCCCCCCCCAGGAAAGACAAGAGCTAAACAGGGCAACAAACCTAGTCCGATATGCGAATAAAGATCACAAGAACCAGCTGTGGGAGAGGAAGCTAAGCTCCTTAAACACCGAAGACAACTCATTGTGGAAAATGACTAAAGCCCTTCGCAGCGACCTCCCCGACATTCAACCAATCCACGGAGAAAGGGGAATAGCCTACCGAGACGACGAGAAAGCAGTAGCCTTTGCGGACGCCCTGGAACTGCAATTCAGGCCAAACTATGCGCATGCGGACTTGCACTTCATTGAAAAAGTGCACTCTATCAAACCAGCAGCCAAGAAAACACAAGCTATGCTACACCAAATCATCAAGAGCCTCAACAACAGAAAGGCTCCAGGTCCTGACGAGATTTCAAACCAAACCAAAAAGCACTCCCCCATAAAACAGTTATGCATCTAGTGGCTATCATCTACGCGATACTAAGACTCAACTACTTCCTCACTGGCTGGAAGCAGGCAGATGTAATCCTCATCCACAAACCAGGAAAAGCACCTCAATTCCCCCAGAATTACAGACCTATCAGCCTTCTATCAAATCTGGGAAAAATCGCGGAAAAGATAATTCTGAACCACCTACAAAACGAAACGGACAAGATCGACCTAATCCCAAAAGAACAAATCGGATTTTGCAAAGGCCACTGCACTACCCAACAGGTCCACAGACTTATAGAATTCATAACTACTGGATACAACATGCAGGTGCAATCTTCCTGGATGTGGCGAAAGCCTTTGACAAAGTATAGCTGCAAAATACCCAATAAACCTCGCCAAAATCATAGAATCCTACCTGAAAGACCGAACATTTCAAGTTAAGCTACGTGGCCTGAGATCCTCCATGAGAAGCATCACAGCAGGTGTTCCACAAGGCGTTCCTATCGCCGCTACTCTTCAACATTTTCATCTCAGACGTACCAAGCACAGCATCAATCACCATGGCTTTCTATGCAGACGACATGGCAATACTGACCAGATCACTCAGGCCACACTAAGCCATACAACGACTACAAGACGCAGCAACAAATCTTGAAGAATGATTTCAGAAATGGAGGATAGATGTCAACGCCGATAAGAGCACGGCCATACTTTTTACAAGAAGGAAAGCAACCCACCACGGAGCAGTCACGATGTTCAACACTGATATTCCATGGCAAAAAGAAGTAAAATACCTGGGAATCAAACTGGATAATCGACTCAACTTCAACCCCCACATCTCACATGCCTGCAACAAAGCCAATTCAGCAATAGCTGAACTCTACCCTCTACTCAACCGGAGAAGCAAAGTCAGTACAGAAAACAAACTAACAATATACAAAACAATCATCAGATCCATACTAGCATATGAATCGCCGGCATGGAACCACACCTCCCCCAGCAACTTCAAAATACTACAGGTACTACAAAATAAATGCCTCCGAATGATCTTTGACGCCCCGTGGTTTGTTAGGAATGCTCTCCTCCACCAAGATGGAAACATGCTAGACATACATACGTATCTCAACCAGACTGCTACTAAGTACTTCGCCCAGGCATTACTCCATCCCAACCTACGTTTTCGAGATTCATCAAATTATGATGAAAACGACAGATGGAGACACAAACGCCCGAAGGCAGCGCTGATCATCGTTTCAAACGATTCTACACACCCTAATTCGGGCGAGCCAGGCGCTCAAAAATTTCTCTCTAATAATAATCACAATCTAGTGACGAAGGGATGAAAATCCAAGGGATTGACGTCAACAACATATTTATTGCAAATGTATATGATATGCTTGTCTTTCATAACATACTAGTTCTAACAAGCAATCCCTAAAATAAAATGTATTAAGCGAAAAAAATCGCCTAAATTGTTGATAATAGATAATATAAAATGCTTATGATACTTAAAAAAAAAATCTTGGCTGCAGCATAATTTTTGGGAAACGTAAACTACGATATATTAGTAGAGTGTGGTAAAATGACCTTAGCCTAAGGTATTTTATTTTGTTATTTTTATATATTTTATTTAATCTTGAAACTCTCTAGATCTAGACCAATTATGGAACCCTTTCAATCCACTTCAGGCCTCTAGTGGGTGTTTTTAGTTTAGTTTCAACGACCAGCAAAAATATACATTGCTCATAACATATACGTTTATCATAACAGATAAATCAAAATAGTCATATAAAGGGGTTCAATAATCTGTATCTGTAGAAATACAAGATCATAATAATATATATATATATATATATATATATATATATATATATATATATATATATATATATATATATATATATATATAATATTCATCAAAGCTTGATTTGCTTCCTCAGTCTTAAGAAAAGGCTGGTTATATTCCACTAATTCGGGCCCTACCCAAGGGCCTATGAGTTGTGGAAATACTTTCTGAAAATGAAAGCTGTGCCGAACAAAGCGGCCTTTTGCAGCTGCCCAATTTTTAATCCATCTAACTCGAGTGCTTCTAGATGTTTTGTCTATATATATTTTTTTTCTTATATATATTTATTTATTTAAAAAATAGATTTAATGACTTAAACCGAGATAACTTATAAAGTTTAATGAGAATAATACAACTAGGTTCGGCTTATAACAGCCTTCCTCAGGTATACATTAAAGGAAGAGAATAGTAATAAACATTGAAGTATCTAAAAAACTGGGAATCACAGGTAAAAATTGCAACACATAATTGAAACAAAAAACGTTGTATTTTTTAAGTTGTTCTAACTGGCGCGCTATTGTTTATTGCGTGTGTGCGTGCAGGCTCTCGTGAACGCCAATATCGAATAACTGCAGCATGGCTATCTGGGATGTTATAACTCAAATTGTTGTTTAAGTGGACAGGATTCAGAAGGATTTCCCTTGATTCTACGATTTTCCTCTCAAACTCATCATCACATCGAAAGATATTTTCTGATCTATCCCAGCAAACGGAGTGGCTTTGTTGATCATCATTAGGATTATTTGAAAAAAGAACATGACTGGATAACGCAGTTGCGTGAGATCTTTTGTAAGAGATGTCTCTCTTATGCTCTTCTATACGTTGTTCAATAGATTTGTTGGTTTGTCCAAAATAAGGGATATTGCAATCACACCATAATTTATATACACCTGGATATTTTAGGTTGTGATGAGGAGGCTTTGGATGGGTGATTAGAGAACGGATTTTTGGAAGTGTGGTGAAGAACGTCTTGATGTTATATTTTTTAAGGACTTTTGCTAATTTGTTAGAGAATGTGCTAATGTATGGGATGGAGATGCTACCTTTAAAATTATTATTAATTTCTGTGGTGCACTGCCTAGGAGGATCCAGAAGAAATTTCTTAATCGTTTTTTTGGGGTATCCATTTTGTTTAAAGATAAGAGAGAGGTGATTTATTTCTTTTTGTAGTTCATCTGGTTCATTCAAGAGAGAGCGTGCTCTGTGTCCTGAGGTAGATATAGTTCCAAGCTTCTGTGGTGGGAAATGATGAGAAAGATTATGCAGATATCTATTGGTATGAGTAGGTTTCCTGTATATAGAGATTTTTAATCTTTCAGAGCATCGAGTAATTATTACATCCAGGAAAGGTAAGGAGTTATTTTGTTCTAGATCAGCAGTAAATTTTATATTAGGATGTTGGTTGTTAAGATGACGAAGAAAATCTATGACAGATGCGCGTCCGTGACTACATATAATGAAATTATCATCAACATAACGTTTCCAAAGTAAAATTTACTTTGAGATTTAAAATTTAATTTCGGTTTAATATATATATATATATATATATATATTTTTTTTTTTCTAATACATAACAGATACTATAAAGAATACATGGACATACTATAATGTCTGATCAGGAAAGGAATTCCTCACAGCGCCATAGATACAGATTAAGATGACTGGAATACCTGAAAAAATAAAATAAATAAATAAATATATCTCACTTCAAATTCTGTTAGTTTGCTTTTCCAAGATCTTAAATATTCGTTAGTTTAATGTTAGACTAAGCTAGTGATCAAACTAATGCATTTATGTTATGATTCTATCAAAAATATATATTGGAATTATTAACCCTTATTTATACATCAATACAGTACTCAGTTTGTACTAACACTTCAATGAAAACTTCTCTGCTTCTTACACAGACAATTAAGTGATTGTATTTTGTAAAAAAAATAAATAAATCGGCTGTGACTTACCCCACCCGACTACATAAAACCATTTCATTATCTTATCTTCGGCTACAAAAGCCACAACAAGAAGAGTGTGTAGGTAGAGGCCCTCACAAAACATCCAGAAGTAATTTGATACAAGAAAATAATGAACTAGGATGTGGAGAACTTGACAAGCTGGCTAGATTAAAAGAAAAAGAGAGAGGGAAAAAAATTACCTAAAGTGAGTAAGTGATGATAGTTAATAAAGTGAGAGAAAAAAAGGGGGAAAAAAAAAATATATATATATATACTGTATATATAATCTAAGCTTTTCAGTGTAGTATAAAGCATACCTTATTATTCATGAGAACATTTGGTTTTTGTACCACTTCTTTGTTCCATATAATCCACATGATGTTATTGATAATGAAGGAAACAAACAGATTCTTGTGTATTGTAATGCGAGTACATTGCAAAGATCTAAGACAAAATTAAATAATAATTATCAATTAAAATACGTCTTCTTTTTATTTTAAATTATATTAATTCTTTGAAATTTTATAAAAAAAAATTAGAATTTCTTCGTACACCCATTTACAATATTAAGATAAATATTATAACAAAGATTTGACAAAACAATGTACAAATATGGAGCGGACTGTCAATCCAATACCCTTGGAGGGTAATGGATGGCAATGCTGTAGCTAATGAAGTTCTAACTGAGGATCGGTTATTGCTGTTATTACCCTCCTGTCATGATCAGAGCTTTAATAGCTCAATAACACTTTATCTCTACACTGTCCTCTACAGATAACGGGGAAGATGAAAAGCATTCTTGCTTCGCCCCTTTAAGCCAGTCCTTATAAGGATAAGGAATGTACAAATATATATATATATACAAATACTGCATTGCCATTTGTTACCCTGGAAGTCCTAAAAAGGGCTTTCGGCTTACCTTGTAACTCAAATAACTCAAACTCTTCTTTATCTTGCTTCACCCTTCTGGCCAATGATGTTATGTTATGTACAAATACAAAGAAGAGTTTGAGTTACAAGGTAAGCCTAAAGCCATTTTTAGGACTTCCAGGGTAACAAATGGTAATGCAATAGCCAATGAAGGTTTAACTGAGGCTCGGCTATTGCCGTTACCCAGCCATGACTAGAGCTTTTAGCTCAATATCATCCCATCCACGCAGATTTTCTTCATTCAGATGACGGGATAAAGAGTCAAGGACTTATTCCATGGCCCAGTTTCTTTTTAGAACTTTTATTTAATGTACAAAGAAGAATTCGGATTTTGTGCGAACTGTATATACTTTGACATTCCCGATACGTGATTGGGAATGCTTGAATGAATGTTATATAGTCTTTTATCACGGCTGAGATATAGTAAAATGTGATTTAAGAAGTGTTTGATTAGTTAATTTACTAGTAGATAATTGTTTTGCTACCATAATACCAGACGGTTTATTTTTCAAAGAGGTTTACCCAGGTAAGTAAACTGAATTTACAAGGGCGATACGCTAGGCCTACTGCCGTTAGTATCGCCATTGTTTCATATACTGTACTCGATAAACAAGTGTCTATTTATTATTGTGATAAGGGCAAGGTATGTCCTGCCCCACAGAACAAAGTTTGGGACTAACCATGGAGGCACCATATGAAGAACTTAATTTCAAAGAACTTCTGGCTACTTTCAAACATGTAGGCAACCTCATGCACACTGAATGGCCAGGAAAAGTCGTGATTCATCAAATAAAAGAGATTGATACAGATAACTCTCAACTCTCACAACTTATTCCCAGTATCCATCAAGATAGAACCAGCGTAATAGAAACAACTGCTGATGATAATTTCCTTGCAGATCACAGTGATTATCAGGAGGGTTGCGCTCGCAAAACTGCAGCCTCTGGACCACCCAAAGCGGATCGAATGGAAGAAGATGGTCCTGTCCCGGACTCTCCTACCTCCTCAAGGGAAAAGATACCTCCGATTATTCTGCGAGAAAAGAAAAAAAAATGGATGTCCCTAAGGACTATGATGTCCAATCTAAGATTTCATACAGTCAAGCGAAGAATGTCACAGATGGTATTAAAATCCAACCTAGGTCAGTAATGGATTATCGAAGGTTAACTGTTGAATTAAATGCAAAGGTATACAGCATTTAATTCACACCATTTCACTAGGATCAGAGAAAAACCTCAAGGTAGTGATTAGAGGTGATTCGGAAGACGTATCCACAGAAGAAGTGGCTGCGGATCTACATCAGCAAGACCTACCACCCGTTAAGTTCAGCATAATGACCAAAAAAAGACAAGACTCCAATGCCACTGGTTCTAGTAGAGATCAGTCAAGCTCATAAGCACACCACAGATGGATGTCAGGTCATATACGACCTAACATCCATCTGTGGACTCAAATTTACTATAGAATCACTAAAAAAAAAGGGTTTCAACAGGGCAATGCCATAGATGTCAAAGGTTTGCCCACGCCCAGAAAATGCGCAAGGCTGAATTGAAATGTTTAAAATGTGGGGTCGCCCACCCAACAAATACATGCACTAAACCAAAATTTACCCCGGCTAAATGTGCCAATTGTGGCGGTCCTCACACTGCTAACTACAAAGGATGCGCTCACGATCAAAGAAATCGAAAATCAGAAGTAGAAACATTTTCTTCCTCACTCAGCACACCTACGTCAGAGATTACTTCACACCCTCCTGAAGATATAAAGGGTCAGACGCCCATCTGCCGAAGCCAGAGGTTCCCAAAAGAGCAACTCCGCAAAGAGTCTAGGACATATGCGGATGTAACCTGTCCTAAACAGTCATCCCGGGAACAGCCAACACCACATACAAATCTGACAGCTATCATTATCTCTTCTCTCGCAAATATGCTGTTGGATTTTAGCAGATCCAACCCTTCGCCAAGTTCTACTAATAGATTTCTAAAGGATACACAAGCCATTATCTCAGCGCTCGCCAATGGACATAAATAAATTAAAATCAGATTCTTTGCAGATCATAGCATGAAATGCGAACGGCCTAAGGGATAAGATCTTGGAGCTCCAGGAGTTTGCCCAAAGACATCAGCCGGATCTACTCTTGCTAAGTGAAACCCATATGCGACCATCAGATAATACCAAAATTAATGGATACCAGCTGTATAGAACAGACAGATTATCCTGCAGAGGCGGTGGCACTGCTATTTACATAAAGAATTACATCAATCATCACTCTATAAATGTTCCACCCACTATTAATCTCGAGATTACAGGAATGGAGATTCCCACGTGTTCGGTGGGCAACCTAATGATTTACGCAGTTTATAATCCTCCACAAAAAAAACATTACTCTTCTCAGATCTGAATTCTGTACTGGTCAACAGGGAGCCTGTCATCATGGCCGGCGACTTTAATGCTAAGCACCCTACCTGGAATAGCCGTTCCACCAATAAAAATGGTCACATCCTAGCTAACTACTCAGGATCTAACAATGTGGTTGTGGCAGGTCCCACAGTGCCTACTCATCACAGCACATACGGACGGGCTGATGTTTTAGACATAACTATCCTACAGAATGTAAGACTCCAGTACAGTTTAGTGACACTTAATGATCTATCATCTGATCACAATCCCAGTCTATGAAAGCTGGGAAACCAGGACAATCTGTCTCCCCCCTCCCCACTCATATATACCTTGGGATAAGCTATCCAAGGTATTCCCAAAATATATTGGTCCTGTGTCGTTGATCAATTCCATAAAGGAAATTGAAACAGCTATACAGGATCTAACTAAACAAATCAACACAGCCGTTGCAGCAGTTTCTATTTCCACAACTACTTGCAGACCTAACCATTTGCCAGAAGATATCATGAACTTGATCATAGAGAAGAACAGGGCAAGAAAAAGATATCACAACACTCACTCGAGCATCTGAAGATAAACGAATCTTAAATAGACTCAACTCTGAAGTAAGAGATGCCCTCGCAGCGCACAGAAGTCAAATATGGGAAGAAAAATTGACTTCCATTTCTCCTGACAACCACGCCATATGGAATCTAATCAGAAACATCAAGAACAAAAACAAACTTTCTTCCCCCTTCTCCAAACAGATCTTGACCTTATCCATACTGATGCAGACAAAGCCGAAGCGATAGCAAAAACTCTAGAAAAGCAATGTAAACCCACTTATGACCATCTCGACTTCAATCACATATAAGATCCATCGACATGTTAGATCTCCGCTCAAATCTTCTGTCACATGCTCTAGTCAAATTGCACCCGCATCACCTGCAGAAATATATGACAGAATAAAAAGGTTCCTGGACTGACGGAATCACCATCAAGGTGATAAAACTACTACCTCGCACAGCTATTGTACATCTGACTAACATAATAAACTCCATCCTACACTACAAATATTTCCCTTCCCACTGGAAGCTGGCGGACATAATCCCAATCCATAAAACAGGAAAAGATCCGCGATTACCTCAAAGTTACAGACCTATCAGCCTTATCTCTAATCTGAGCAAAATTGCTGAGAAAGTTATTCTCACCAGACTCCAAGAATCAGTATGCAAGCTAAACATTCTTCCTGAGGAGCAGTTTGGGTTCCGTCAATTACACAGCACCACACAACAGATTTTCAGAATTGTGGAATATGTCACCACGGGATTTAACTAGTGTCAATGCACTGGGGCTGTTTTACTTGACATAGCCATTGGACAAAGTTTGGCATTATGGCTTGCTATACAAAACGATAACATCCGGAATACCATTGGAAGTGGTTCATCTGATCAATCAGATCATACCTCCATGATAAGAGCATGCAAGTTAAGTTAAATGGCACACTCTCAACTAAAAAACGCATCATAGCTGGAGTCCCACAAGGATCCCTACTGGCGCCGACTCTCTTCTCCATATCTATCAATCAAAGTCATCTATCAAAGCCCTATATGCAAATGATACAACAATATTAACCAGATCTTTAAAGCCGCACCTAGCAATAAAAAAACTGCAGGAAGATCTACTGCTAATCGAACAATACTTCGCGAAATGGCGACTTCAAGTAAATCCCCAGAAGAGCGTAGCCGTGCTATTCGCCAGAAGAACAATGCTTCCTACTGGAGACGTCCTCTTGTTCAACACAAAAATTCCATGGCAAACCGAGATCAAATATCTTGGCGTATTGCTGGACAGAAAGTTGACCTTCAGCTCTAATATCAAAACTCTATGTCTAAAGACGTCAATTGCACAGTTCTATCCACTAATCAACAGGAACAGCAAATTGAGCACCAGAATCAAGCTACTTATATAATGATGATTCGTCCTATACTCATCTACGCTTCTGCAGCTTGGAGCCATACTGCTGATACCAATATCCTAAAATTACAACTTGTGCAAAATAAATGTCTCAGAATGATCCTCAAAGCACCATGGTTCGTATGCACTGTGCAACTTCATCGGGACATAAATATCCCCTACATTTACACCTTCATGCAGACTATAGCAACTAAGTTTTTCTGAAAAGCATCTGTGCATCCTAGTAATCTAATTCAACTAGCGGCAAATTACGACCCAACAGACTACTCCAAGCACAAACGTCCAAAAGCTATTTTAAACCCAAACTCCAATGACTAATCCTTAGGGCGAGCCACAGGCTTTTCCCACTCACAGTTTTCCACATCAGATAGCGGGGAATATGAAAAGCATCTGCATTTCATTTAAATATGCCAGTAATGTTGACAGTTGACATGTACAAAGAATTAATAACTAGCTTAATTTAATGTGATATGTTTGAGGAAAATATTGTACAAAGTAATGCTAATTATCATAAGAAATAAAAGGATTGAATATTACATTTGAGGAGAGAGGATTAGGCTGGTAATATGTCCTTTTTTTAATGCATTTTGTATGGGATGATTAACATTTCAGAAACCTCTTTGAATTTTTGGATATAATTATTAGGCAATATAGACCATTTCGGTCTGCTGCAATACATTTGAGGATCTTTATTTGTTATGTGAAAGGCTAGACCTGACATGTGTTCTAAAATTACTTTTCGCCCTTATTTACAGGTTTCGTTGCTAGAGTAGTTAGCGTATCCACTCTCCGTTTGGTATGAGACCGCCTCCCTGCTTATAAGAAGCCTGAATTAGCTTAAAAAAGTTCCATGTTTGGTCTCTAGAGCAGAGTTTCTGATTTGGTAAACACTTGAATAAAATACAAAAAGGCCTCTTTCGCCGAGTAGATAGGATTCTCTCTCTCTCTCCAAGCATACGAGATAGCTGATCTGATCCTGAGACTCCTCTCTTTGAGAGGGTTGCAGCTGATTACTAGGGAGATAATGAGTTAGCCTTCCTTGCCGTATTTATTATAACTGTACCTGTGTGTGTTCACGGGTCCGGTTTGCCTGCTTTCAGTATGAAACCCCCCCCCCCAGATAAACTGTCGGAAAAAAACCTGCTGTCCACCCCCAAGACCGGCTAACTTGGCTATGGCTGAGGAAGATCCTTAAGCTCCTCACGTCGGCAACTGGAATCAAACCCAGGACACTCCTTCCCCAAGCATATGGTTGCGAAGCGCAAAGCCACGAGGCTAACCGCTCGGACGTGTGGGATATATATCTCCTTTATTCTCCACACTTTCCTGTCCAATAGTTATAATGCAAAAATGTCAAGATATTAATTGTTCCTTCTATCTCCTCGTATTCCTTTTATCATGCTGTTCCATGTTGTTCCTTACATCCGGGGTACCTTCGAAAAATAGCCAGCACTCGAAAAAAAAAGTGCAACCTTATCTGAAGCTGTCCACCCTCAATCGCTCTCCCAAGGATCCTTTACCACCTCTCTCCTTCTGTTCCAAGGGTTTACAAGGTTCCTTGCTCTTGCAACTTATCATATTATGGCCATGATGCCAATTTTTAATTTAAATGCTCAGTTTCGAGAAAGTTTAGAAAACATTACATCTTATAATTATTTATTAAATTATCGGAAAAAATACAGAGAGATTTTATTTTTAAATTACTTATTCCATAAATTATTATTATTATTATTATTATTTTTATATCATTTGCACAACTACCTCTTATACTTCAGTTCTAACTTATTCAGCAACAAAGCACAGCTTACTCTGGTAATCCTTTCTATTCATTCTCTACTCTCCAAGCAAAAACTCTAGTCCTTACGCTCATAATAACGACACTCTCTAACTTAATTCCAAGGATCTTAATCTTAATGAATAATCCATAATTCTTTCCACAGCTCATATAATGAAAGATTCCTTCTATCAATTCCATAAAAAGGTTTGAAGTAACTTACATGTCGCTGGTATTAATTATTGCTGCCTTACCTTAATTATTAAAGTGAACATTGGCACTTTGAACAGTTTATTTCGTTATCATTATGATACGAATCCTCAAAAGCGAAAAAAAATTAAAGTTCTAATCTGAAATTAAAGAATTTTTAACAGCTATTTTATATAACATTTTGATGTAAATATTTAAAGGCTTGGTTTTAAAAGATTTGAAAATATTTTAACTAAACATTTTTTCTTCAAAATTAATTAAAATTTTTAAGGTATAATATAAATTACATCATTATTTCTAATAAAAATTTATAAAATTTACAATTATAAATTAATCGTCAAAATTAGCACTTCACATACTATTCAAATAACATATTAGAATTTTAATACATTGATATAAAAATTCCTGAAATTCCAGAAATAGTTAATTGATGTAAAAATATAAAAGTCAAGAGAAAAACATTGTTCCTACATAACACTTACTTGAAGTAACAAAAAATAACCAACGATATGGTCAGAACTATCACAGAAGTAGAATATCCAGCAATTTGGATATTATTAATACGCTGGCGGAACTGAAATTGAAAAAAATAATCACAATATTAAATGGATAAGTGCAATAAAATCGTAATGGATGAATAAGTTTATCAGTTTAATATAAATACTAATTATAAACATTTAAATTACATTCCACTTTCAATTATTTTGATATAAACAGAATAATTCGTTCACTAATGGGTTTGTAACATTTAATGCAATTCTCAATATATATTTTTTTTCTGAAATTATTAAACAATTTTGATAACTGAAGATAGATGGCAGCACATAAATTCTTACGTTTAAATCATCTTTATCGACGCAAGTAGTATAGTTCGACCACGTCCTATTAGTGTCAGGATGACGAAACCAGGACCCATCTTTGTTACAGAATTTATGAGCATATCCTATTAAAAATATAAATAAAAAATAAGAGAAAAGAAACTGCGTTAAACAGAAAGCTTAATGCTTTCTGATATGGCAGGGTGGTCTGAAAAGTTATCGGCTTAACAATGAAAAAAAGGAATTTACAATTTCAAAATTATTTTTCACATAATCTCCCTTAAGACTAATACATTTATTCCAGCGATGCTCCAACGCCATTATCCCGTCACAGTAGTGGTTTTCAGTAAGATCAGCAAAATACCCATCTACAGCTACAATCACCTCTTGATTCAAAGAAAAATGCTGACCAGCAAGGAAGAGTTTTAGTTTTGGGAAGAGATTGAAGCCAGAGGGAGCCAAATCTGGGGAATAGGGTGGATGTTCCAGCAATTCATAGTGCAGATCCCTTAATTTTCCCATTGTTAAAACACTTTGGTGGGCAGGTGCAGTGTCCTGATGAAAGATGATTTTTTCTTCTGCAAACTGGGTTTTTTCTCACGAATTTTTACGTCTAGCCTGGTTAAAATATTGGAATAATATTCCCCGGTTATTGTTTTACCCTTTTTAAAATAATTAATAAACTAAATGCCTTTAGCATCGCAATAACACCGATGCCATGACCTTTCCTGCTAATGAAACTGACTTTGCCTTCTTTGGCGCTGAACAACCAACTTCTGTCCACTATTTTGACTGCTGTTTGGATTCTAGTGTGTAATGGTGAATCCAAGTCTCATCCGTAGTAATTAATTGACGCACAAAATCAATTTTATTCTTGTTAAAACGCTCCAAGCACTGTTCAGAGATTTTCATGCGAGTGCGTTTTTGATCTGCTGTGTACCCATCTTGCGCAAAGCCTTTTCATATGCAATTCTTCATGCAAAATATATCCTACACGTTCTTTTGAAATGACTATAGTCTCAGCAATTTCACGCACTTTGACTCTCCGGTCATCCAATAACATATCGTGCACTTGATCAATGATTTCTGATGTTGTTATTCTTTTTGGAAGTCCTTCCCGTGGATCATCTTCAAGGCTGGTATGGCAACGTTTAAACTCGGCAGCCCATTTCTTAATTGTCGACAACGAAGGAGAAAAGTGCCCATAAACCTTCTTGAACTTCGAATGAATTTATTTTGGCGTTAAGCCTTCTTTTACAAAAAATTTTAAAACCGCACAATACTCAATTTTATCCATTTCAATGGATACAGACAACACTTTTGCTTCAGATAAAGTTTAGTTTAGCTATATAAAACATACTACTTGATAGAATAACTTGCAATTTCACATGGATGCTTATGACAGATGTACCAACTTAGAACAAAAATCTTGCCGATAGTGTTACCATCTATGGTCGAGGCGGAGAACTTTTCGGACCACCATCATAAAATATCATAAACCAGTATCTGTACCTATGTATATTGAACCCCTAAATTATTATCGTAATAACTTTTCAAAGCCTTTAAACGTAAAGTAAGAAGATATACTATCTGATCAAAAAGATATAGATGCATGCTCATCCCAGCTGTCATTCTAATATGAATCTAATTGCTGTTATCACAGCTTCCAATATTTTGGGAAAGTTTTCGACTATATTTTGGTATACTGTTGCAGTAATTATTTTCGATTCTTCCAAAAGAGCATTTTGAGAATGTCACTGATGTCAGGAGTTTCGGCATGGTTCGCAATCGACGTACCAAATCATTGCAGGTATTTGATGGGGTTGAGATCGAGCTCGGCGCACACCAGTTGATTTCTTCGATACGCATCTCGTGTCGAAGAACTCGACTGATATTGTCGTGTTGATACAGGAAAGGGCCTTCATCGAACTATTGCCACAAAGTTGGAAGCATAGATTTGTCTCAAATATGCTTATTGGCTGCAGGGTTAGGATTTCCCTTCATTGGAACTAGGAGACCCAGTCCGCACCATCATGCCTCCTCCGCCAAATTTCACAGTTGGCAATTCCACTTTTCCAGAGTCCAACAGTTCGCGAGTTTTGCATCACTGCATCCGACGTTTGGCGTTATCATTGTTCGTGTTAGGCTTATGTTCGGCGCCGCAGCCATGATAACCCATGTTCTTCAGTCCCGACGAACAGTCGTGGTGCTAGCGCAGCTTTAGTTAACAATAACATCGCTTACAGTTGATCGAAAAGTTGCAAAAGGGCAGAAATTTCCCGAAATGAGTTGTTGAAAGGTAACATCCGATGACAGTGCCACTGATTTCTTCAGTACATCCCGTTTTACTTTAGTGTTTCTCAGTGAACATTGTAAGACCGGATGCTTCCATTTTTACCAGTATGAGTCGTGGTTGTAATGTATAAAGCCATATCCACTACAACGAAGTGATGTCCGGATATTTTTGATCACATATTTAGGTACTGCTTCAAGATAATAAACACCTCGTCTACAGTTATGTTTATAATGTTCTCCACTAGACGTGCAGTTTTAGGTTCGTCTATACCAGGACTTCTTCCTCAAAAAATTTCTATTTAAATATTTAAATTTAAATTTACTGTATATCATGGCAGGAGGGTAACAGCAACAGCTGAGCCTTAGTTAGAACTTCATTGGCTACAGCATTGCCATCCACTACTCTTCCTGAGTGCCAATTTTAGTCGCCTCGTGCGACATGCATGAGCTACATTGGGACTATTCTTATCCCGGCCACTACACGGAGTAAATTTAAATTTAAATTTAGTTCTTAAGTTCTTAAAAGAACTGGGCGATGGACTGAGTCCTTGACTCTTTATCCCGTCATCTGAATGAAGAAAATCTGTGTGGATGGAATTTTATTGAGCTAAAAAGCTCTAGTCATGGCTGAGTCTATATCCCTCCTAAATTTAAATTTATTTAGGTTTTAATTTAAAATTTTAAATTTAAATTTAAATTCATGATTTTATTTATAGATGCATTATTCTAAATATGAAATGGTTTATTTAATTTGGTGCATTTAATTTTTTATTTTTTGTTCATTTTAAAATAATTTTAAAAATATGTTTTATTATTTGTGTTGAAATTATACTTTATATATTATTTTCATCTTTTTGTTATGTAATTTAAATAAAAATGATTTGAAATGCGTTTATTACCAACTTAGTCGAAATGATTTATATTAAACGTACAATGATAGTCTTGTCAAAAAAATGAGCGGGTGAATGATTTTACATACTTGAAAATGTGAACCATCTGTACGGGATCACTAAGGATCATAGTACGTGAATATCTACGTACATGCACAGAAAAAAATCCGTTGTTTTCAACATCTAAGTCAGGGCTTCTCAAATTGGGGCCCACTGACCACTTCTGGCACGCTAGTTTGTGGCTGAAGAGTATGGAAATTGTGAGAAAAAGCGTTAGTACAAATTTAATAAATATGAATTCGTTTTCATAAAATTTAGTTTCAATTTTCCTCCAAGATAAACAACTAAGTTGTAGTAATTATCGATATTACCAAGAGAGTAAGATTTCTCTCTCTTTTTGGAATTAAGTGTAAATGTTTATAAAATCCAATTATTTTTCAATGCAACCATTAAAATCTCTTCATTAAAAAGAATTATAATACATAAAATATATATAAAATATATTTTAAGTTTTAAAATATTTTAATTTTTAATATATTTTCTATATACTATTTTATATAAGGTGTACAATTTAATTACGTATTAGTTTTAATCTGTGTAAGATATTTTATTAATTTTTATTTTAGATTTTTAAAATATTACTTATGTTTTATTTTTATTAATAAATTTATAATTTTTATTACAAAGTACTACTTCTCCCACTGAACTACTGATTAGTCCACCAGAGATTAAACATTCAAGGTGACGCTTCACTTAATTGAAAAGTACTGATCGAACTGTGTTTACTTTCTCTACTCAATTATGGTCACATACGTTGCAAGTGCTAAGAAAGTAAATAGATGGCGCTGCACAACAATTGTCTAGTAAGTTATCTGTGATTGTTTTATTTTACATTCTCAATGCAGTGACAATAAAAGCAAGTGATCGCATCGATACGAGCCTATCACTTTCGATGGCAATGAAATAAATGTAACAAAGATCGTTCTAAGTTATGTATCAAGGAGATAATGGTGATACAGAAAACAAAGATCGCTTCTTACGGAAAAAAAAAGCAGAATTAAGCCTCTCTGGTCAATGAATAAACAATGAATAATGAAAACCGTTCAAATTTACGAATAAAATAATGTAATAAAAATAAATTACTGGCTTAATTACTCTACTAAATACTCGATACGAGCCTATCACTTTCGATGGCAATGAAATAAATGTAACAAAGATCGTTCTAAGTTATGTATCAAGGAGATAATGGTGATACAGAAAACAAAGATCGCTTCTTACGGAAAAAAAAAGCAGAATTAAGCCTCTCTGGTCAATGAATAAACAATGAATAATGAAAACCGTTCAAATTTACGAATAAAATAATGTAATAAAAATAAATTACTGGCTTAATTACTCTACTAAATTGCTAAACGTGCATTTAATAAGGAAGTAAACTAATATTGGAAAAATTTAGTTGTTTATCCACTAATATATAAATATTTATTCTCTTTTTTATCACTTATTTTTCTGTTATTGGAAGTAGCAACTGGTGGCTATCGTGTACGAGAGATTTGGATTTCTTCGGTGAAAAACATACGAGAGAAAAGGTTGATAAGTGGCTACTCACCTTCAGTTGAAAAGTCCTTAAAAATTCTTCGCGTCCTTTATGGATTCGAACTCCGGTCTTTCCAACCAAAGGATGACGTTTATAAATAAGTTTCGTGTTATAAAGTTGTTAAAGAAATGAATGAAGAACTAAATTAAAATAATTTTTCCCGGGAAATGCATACCAGAAGTAGCAGTAAGTAAAACTTGAGGAAGTATTTGTTTAGGAAAAGTTCAGTCACACATTGGAATAGTTCCCAAAGTACTGTAGTTTAGTTTAAAGTTTAAACAAATACAAGGGGAAAAAACTCTTAAGATATTTGGGGGGGAAGGAAATAGGTTAGTCACACTGGTATACCTTGAGTTTGATAATTTTCTCCTGAGAATTATGTCTGTTAATGATGCCGATTATATTAATATTGAATTTTATCTCCTTGTATTCAAATGAATGCTAATATTAATTATCTAGAGCCGAGAAAGGATCATAATGGAAACAGAGAGAGAGAGAGGCCTCTACGATCGATTATGATAAAGTGATTTAGTTTGCTTTAAACTCCGAAAGATTCACTTTAATCTACTGCTCTGTTTGATTATTTGGTAGATGACTTGTTGATTCTAATAAGTTACAAATATTGATTTGGTAATGAGAACATTTTTTTTTTAAAAAATAATAATTAATATCGGAAGTAACTTCAGACAGACTTAGGTAGCAAAAATGGGCTTCGTGCTCTTAGGGAGTTAAGCCTGACTTAACTCTATAATTTCCTCTTATGAAAGAATCCTCGAGCTTCATTTATAGCGATGTTCTAAAGTTTTAGTATTGAAATAACTTCCAGTGGTCGTAATTATTGTAAAATTAGTTTCATTATGTCATCGCGAGTGTTCTTAAAGTTCAGTACTCCCTGTATTATTACTGTATTATGTATTGTTAAATGGTAATAGTCATTGTTATTATGGATCTCCTATAGCGAAGTGTCACATTGGGCTCCTTCATCTTTTAAGCCGCACGCATGAAATTTAGTCCTTACTACTTCATATTTATCGAAAATCATATGTGCCCGCTCATGAATTAAAAAAAAAAAAACTGTTTTTCGTAGTTAATTGTATGCAATGAAAGCATACCTACCTTCTTCACCGCTAGCTAATCATTGAATCCATGTACTCATACTTTCATTCACTGAAGTTGAACAGCAGAGCTTTTTTTTTTATCTCCAGCTCTGATCATGTTCAACGCAAAAGCACTGAAATCCAACCAAGAAATTTGATTGGATCTCTTTCTTTCTTTCTTTCTTACAAAAATAAATAATAATAATAATAATCCTACTTCACCATTCCCTTTTCTTTCATAAAATAATGATCATCCACGCAAGATCAACTTTTGTTGATGCAGATGTGATTGTTTGTACATACATCATACAAAATTGTATCTTCACCATCTTCTAGACACTCAAAAAAAAAAAAAAAACTGCAACTTCATCTTTTACTCCTGATGTTGCATTTTTTGTTCTGAAAATCCAAATCTGCCTTTATTTAGATTTTTTTTTCTCAAACTTGGACTGATAGCAAAAACTTCCGAAGAGAACTATTTGGCTAGTTGACGATCTTTCGATTCTTATACTAATTCGCGTCTCTCTTAATCACAAAGATTAGGAGAGAGTCCATACTTCTGCACATCCTTTAAACCCATAATCATACCAGAGTAAGGTGGTGAACATTTATACTTGAGACAAATGAACAAATGAAAGAAGACCAATTCATTCTTTTTGTAGACATGTAATGAGGTCCTTGAATGTCGTGGGGCGGACGTTTCTTCACCTCACTCGACGTTTCAGTTCGTTCCACAGATGTTCAATCGGGTTGGGATCAAGGTTCTGTGGAGGTCAGTCAAGTCTAGTGACGTTCATGTCCACAAACTACACAGTTATAACAGCAGCCTTATGACACGCTGCATTGTCTTGCTGAAAGACAAAATGGTTAGTTCCGTAGAAACACCACAAAGTAGGAAGCATTGCATTGCCAAGAATATTCAGATACCTCTTGGAATTCAACGTTCGTGGCACCACAAACAGAGATCCGAGAGCCAGTAATTACTTAGTGAAGCAAACAACTATCATGAGTATAATAAACACAATTATTAAGTGAAAAATATAAAACTTTCACTCATGTATTCAATTGGAATTGCATAGGAATCCTATCCAAATGCCAACCTTAGTTAAGAATTAATGTATCGTAGCTATAATTTATGGTATTTGCTTTTCCCTTGTCGGTTTAGTTTGCTGTAGTCGTAATCAACCACACATACTCATAATTTACATATATTTCTAGGATCAGTATTTGTATCTACTGGCAGTGACTCTGATTGGGTAGTTTGCTATTACGTCACCTGACGTAATATAACATTGTTGCTACTACGCAACGCATGATCAAACATAACTATAAAAGAACGTACGTTATTCTTCGTGAGGGAACGGGATTTTAGATGCAGTGATTGATTCATTGATCAATCAATTAATCAATATTGATCAATTGGATTGATCAATATTGATCAATCCAATACCCTTGGAGGGTAATGGATGGCAATGCTGTAGCCAATGAAGTTTTAACTGAGGCTCGGCTATTGCTGTTACCCTCCTGCCATGATCAGAGCTTTAATTGCTCAATAACACCTTATCCCTACACTGTCCTCTACAGATAACGGGGAAGATGAAAAGCATTCTTGCTTCGCCCCTTTAAGCCAGTCCTTATAAGGACTATAAGGCTCGTGAGGGAACAGGCGAATAACAGTTGCACAATCATGTCAACAAAAGAGATATTAGCATGCATCGGTGTAGAGATGCTCATTGCGTTTGTTAATCAGGTTTCTTCTCACTTAATTATCAAGCCTTGCTTCATGCGCCACTGGCAATTTCCGCTAACCATTGGGAATTCCAAAGGTCATTATTATACTTCCGTCTTAAGATAGTTTAGTAATCAAAACATTGTAACTAGAAGTCACAGGCGAATGGCAAGGGCTGTATTCTACCTTGTTAAGTAGTTCTTCGCCAAATAGCTAATTCATCATTTACGTTCAAATCCCCAAGCTGATGACTGACGCAATTAAACAAATTGCAGCTATGCCACTGATCGATGTTCTTTCGGACAGAGCGTACAGTCACAGACAAACGATTCTTTACAAGCACAATTCGAAAAAAATGTACTCATTAAAATAATTTTTCTATTAATTAACACATGGGAAACTAAATATATAAAATTTTATGATTGATAATGTATTTTATAAATATTCGAACACTACCGTGCTGCTTTATCATACATCTGAAGTAGTAGCATAAAATTATATAAGTAATCAACATTTTAATTCTCTTACACTAAGGTAAGCTAACAACTTGTCAGAGGACAGCAGCTGATAAATAATATTATTAACTCATTAAACTACGAATGACAGATAAACAAAATTTAAATTTATAAGAATGTGAAGCTATTTTTTTTTAAATGTGATAAAAGTTTATATTTGATATTTTTTTTAAATGTTAAAAGCTTATATTTCATTTAAAATATAATAAAAATATTTGTAATCTTAATAATCTATTTCTCATTAAACATGTATTTCTTACAGTCCTTATAAGGACTGGCTTAAAGGGCCGAATCAAGAATGCTTTTTATTTTCCCCGTTATCTGTAGAGGATAGTGTAGGGATAAGGTGTTATTGAGCTATTAAAGCTCTGATCACGGCAAGAGGGTAACAGCAATAGCCGAGCCTCAGTTAGAACTTCATTGGCTACAGCATTGCCATCCATTATCCTCCAAGGGTATTGGATTGAATGAATCAATCACCGACTATGTAAGTAAAGGTGAAATCTCAAAAAATCGGATGATCTCTAGGCCACTCCATAGTGGGCAAAAGACCGTCCATATTTCAGCGTTGGTTCCACTCAATGACGGCTCCCCAATCACCGAGCAGAACCACTCAAATTCCAAAGAAAATCATTCACCGACAAAGCCCCTCAGCGGGCCGTGCCGGAAAACAGTTTCCCCGGAGACTCAAATTGCTCCCTTAAGGCAAAAACCTCAAGAGAACAAACTCTCGAAACTCATCACCCAAGGGGGTAACAGCAACAGCCGAACCTCAGTTAAACTTCATTGGTTCAGCATTGCCATCCATTACCCTCCAAGGGTATAATGAATCAATCACCGACTGTTTAAGTAAAGGTGATATCTCAAAAATACGGACGATCTCTAGGCCACTCCATAATGGGCGAAAGACCGTCCAAATCTCCGCGTTGGTTCCACTCAGTGAAACCCACCACCGAGCAGAACCACTCAAATTCCGAAGAAAATAATTCACCGACAAAGCCCCTCACCGGACCGTGCCGAAGAACACTTTCCCCGGAGACTCAAAGTGCTCCCTTAAGGCAAAAACCTTAAGAGAGCGAACTCAAAACTCATCACCCAAGGGGGTACAGCAACAGCCGAACCTCAGTTAAACTTCATTGGTACAGCATTGCATTGCCATTCATTCCCTTCAAGGGCATTAATGAATCAATCACCGCATCTCGCGGTCGATTGTTTTCCAATTCACCCAAACATGTATTTCTTAAAGTTCTTAAAAGAACTGGGCGATGGACTGAGTCCTTGACTCTTTATCCCGTCATCTGAATGAAGAAAATCTGTGTGGATGGAGTGTTGTTGAGCTAAAAAGCTCTAATGATATAATCACGTAATCACAAGAAAGATATTTATTTAACCAAATATTTCGGTCTGGAAATAGCAGACCATCGTCGGTGGTATTACAAGAACAGTTTAAAAAAAATATACAAGCTAGAATGCTAACAATAGATCGTTGAAATTAGAACATGCCGCGTGATGTTATATCACTAAGTATGAAACGAAATATTTTGAAGTAGAAACATGATTAAATTTGCTATAAAAAAAAAAAATAAATAAAAAAAAATTAATGAGTAATCTTGATTAGGCTTTCCCAGATTTTTGATATAGATATGCAGTCATTACGATTCAGGTTGGGATGATGGAGCAAGGCCTCCACGCTTTCCTTGAACAAACGTTCGAACCTATAACGGGATCTATGTAAGAGGCGAGTTTTGGACCAAAGGATACTGTGGTCAGTTTCAATCCCGTGTTGAGCCAAACCAGACTTTTCAGGTTTATTGTGAAGAATGGATGATTGATGTTCTTGGATTCTTTTTTCAAGAGAACGTCCAGTCTGTCCAAAGTAAGAGAGATCGCAGTTGCAAGTATCCTTAAAACAACTAAAAAGCTCTAGTCATGACTGGGTAACGGCAATAACCCGTCATCTGATTGAAGAGGATCTGTGTGGATGGGGTATTATTGAGCTAAAAGCTCTAGTCATGGCTGGGTAACGGCAATAGCCTAGCCCCAGTTAAACCTTCATTGGCTACAGCATTGCCATTTGTTACTCTGGAGTCCTAAAAAGGACTTTAAACCCATGTATTCCCCAAACATGTATTTCCTTATCCTTATAAGGACTGGCTTTAATAAAGGGGCGAAGCAAGAATGCTTTTCATCTTCCCCGTTATCTGTATAGGACGGTGTAGGGATAAGGTGTTATTGAGCTATTAAAACTCTGATCATGGCAGGAGCGTAACAGCAATAGCTGAGCCTCAGTTAGAACTTCACTGGCTACAGCATTGCCATTCCATTACCCTCCAAGGGTATTGGATTGAGTGAATCAATCACCGCATCTCACGGTCGATTGAATCAATTCGTTTGAACTTGAACTTAATTGGTTGATGGACTGAGTCCTTGACTCTTTATCCCTTCATCTGGATTTTAGATTGTGGGTGATGAGATTATTGTGGGTAATTTACCCGCTCATTGTGAGCATTGAGGCTGTATCAGCTTTCTCTTGCGATGGAGGATTTCGGTTTTTTATGTTTGAAACGATCTGTGGGCTTGTAGTCCGCTGCCTGTCGAACTAACTGATTTGGGTGATTATCAGTGATTGTGAAGAATTTCTCTGCAATGCTTGTCATGTAGGTCTTTATAGTCCTTATAAGGACTGGATTAAAGGGGCGAAGCAAGAATGCTTTTCATATTCCCCGTTATCTGTAGAGGACAGTGTAGGGATAAGGTGTTATTGAGCTATTGATTAAAGCTCTGATCATGGCAGGAGGGTAACAGCAATAGCCGAGCCTCAGTTAGAACTTCATTGGCTATAGCATTGCTATCCATTACCCTCCAAGGGTATTGGATTGAATGAATCAATCACCGCATCTCACGGTCGATTGATTCACGTAGGTCTTTCCTTATAAGGACTGGCTTGAAGGGGCGAAGCAAGAATGCTTTTCATCTTCCCCGTTATCTGTAGAGGACAGTGTAGGAATAAGGTGTTATTGAGCTATTAAAGCTCTGATCATGGCAGGAGGGTAACAGCAATAGCCGAGCCTCAGTTACAACTTCATTGGCTACAGCATTGCCATCCATTACCCTCCAAGGGTATGGTGGTTCTCACCTCCACCTCAACCCCGTACGTAGGTCTTTGATTTCATTTCTAATATTTATAAAAAAATATTATTTATTATTAAAGGTGTACGAATGACAGATAAACAAAATTTAAATTTATCAGAAATTGGAGCTATTTTTTTTTAAATTTGATAAAAGTTTATATTTAATTTAAAATATAATAAAAATATTTGTAATCTTAATAATCTATTTCGAATGGTGCATCGATATTCAAACTAAAGGCTTTAGAGATTTGAACTCAGGTGAGTTCAGATTTAGGGTTTCTTATGCAATTTTGGATATAAGCAAACAAGATAATACTATTGAAGGTAAAGACTGAAATCAAAATATTTAATAAAAATGGGAATATTGAAAAATATATAAAAAAAGAAAAATGCGAAATAATATAAAACATTGTAAAGATATAAGTATAATATAATCGAAAAGGTGCATTTTAAATGTCATGCTTAGATTACGAGTTTTTACTTGTTGCTGCCTTAGCTTTGCGCATGCGTGATAGGTAACAGCCAATCAAATACAGCAAAATCACACACATCTGAATGAGAGCAGTTAGGGATCAGTTGTATATTGAAAAAAAATATTATCTTAATAGAGAGGCCTGTACTTACTCTCTGGAAGAAATCCTGTGATGAAACCAGGACATGTGACGAATGCAATGTCACCAGCTAAGGTATCATTCCAGCATCTCCAGCCATCAAATGTTCGAGGACAGTAGAGATTTCCTGCAAGGGAAAACAGGTAAGCAAAGATTTTTTTATTCACACGTAATAAACAAAGCAAACCTTCTTTAGACGAGGGGCATCGGAGAAACTTTCAATAGAATGATCATCGATTTACACATACGGAAAATGAAATTACTTGCAAATACAACATGTTCATTTGTTTAATTGTAACAGTGCATTTAATAATAATATATATTGTGAAGATTTAAATATAATAGAATCGAAAAAATGCATATCTTAAATGTCTTGCTCAGATCAGTAGTTATTAATAATTGCAACTTCGCGCATGCGTGTTAGGATAACAGCCAATCAATGAAATATAAGACATCAAATATTAAGAGAGATTAAAAATATTAAGTAATTCAATTCTAGCTAATTTCAGTTCAACATTAAAAAAAGTTATTTTTATATTAACTAAATATTTTAATGTTTTTATATAAAAACTATAAATAAAAATAAATTAAAAAATTGAGAAAAGAAAAAAAATTACCTGAATTTTATCGTTTTTGTTAATACATACTATTTGGACAGAAAACATAACGCTCTTACAAAAACAAAAACAAAATCTGCAGTTGTTTTTGCCTAATTTGAAACAACTAAAGTTTTATTGGGTAGTGTATTTATGTTACATAAAATGGATTCTTATTTTTATTCAAACAGCGACGTTTTTGACCCTCAATACTGACTTTTATTCTTTTTTTTTTTTCCTGAAAAAGTGTTTCAACTAGAATATTATTTTAATAACATGATACTTAGAAATTCACAGAATACAACAAATTACTCTCAGTTTATTAAAAGTAAGAACAGTGCCTATTCCTTTTTATGTCCCCTATCCACGAAAGTTGTAAACCTATTTTATCAATTCTTTTTTCTTTTTTTTTACATGGTCCAGAAATCCTGCTCTAGAGACCAAACAGAATCTTTTCAATTCACTTGAGGCCTCAAATAAGCGAAGAGGTCTCATACCGGAAATGGAATTCACCTACCAGCGAAAGATGACCGTAAACATCCAAACTTAGGACGGAAATCAACCCCTCCACCTGTTGGTGGTAGAACGAGTACCTTAACCACTCGGCCAACCCGTAGGCAAGACTATATTACACAGAAAATAATAAGTTTAAATTACAAAGATAAGAAATTCACTACATATCATGTTACTTAGAGGAAAAATATAATTTATTATTTAATATATTTTATTTATTTATTTTTATTTGGGTAAAGAAATGTAACATGTTTATTGAGTCCTGTAGACATATGGAGATGTCTTTGGCATCTAATGATAATAAAGTTCCTTACCTTCATTACTTTTCTTATCTTCATGTATTGTATACACTGTCTTGCAAAAAATATTTGAACGTCAGAGTTACACAGATGCTTTATTTTCAGACACCTCAAAACCGCAGTTGGTCCACTTTTGCCCACAGTTACGTATGCGACTGTTAGGAAGACTGAAAAGTAATGGTTGACTAAAGGATGCATGCAGTTTGGCCCATTTCTCCTCCAAAATCACAGTCAGCTCTTGTAATGAAGTTGAATGTGTTGCTCTCTCTCTCTCTCTCCAAAGATGTTTTGTAAGGTTTACATCAGGACTCTGCACTCCAATTTTCTCAAACCAATTCACCACAGCCTTTATAGTATTACATGTTGCATCTTTGTGTTGATTCAATCTGACGGTTTCCAAATACTACAGTATAGTCACCAACGTAATTGTCTAGAACAGGGTTTCCCCCCCCCCAAAAAAAAAAAACTGTGTTCCGCGGAACACCAGTGTTCCCCGAGAAGCTCTCTTGGGATTTGTCATTCTAGTTTACCATACATTTTTCATGAATAAATATTTTATAGTGGAAATATTCTGAGGAGAATAATATTCGTGAATATGTCGAAAAGCTCAGACCCAGAACGCCTAATAACGTCTGTGTAGCAAATGTTAGTGACCAAGCCGTGTATTTTTAAAAGTGGAAGTATTCATGAATTAACGTTAATTCTCACACATCGAAACCTTTCAACATTTGGGAGAGGGAATATCGCTGTTTATGACTGATCACAAAAATTTCCTGTAAGCCGATTACAACAATGGGCGGCGTATCCTCTGTTCTCAAAACTGAAAGAAATAACATCCGTTGCAAATGTTAGTGACCAATCAGCAAGGAAGTAGAAAGAAAATTTTTCCACTAAAATTAAAGATCAAGGTAGTCTGTATCCGGCTCTCAAATCTGGTAATACTGAATACTTTCTTCGCAAGTTCGTATTGCAGGGTGAAAGTTTCGAAACCGTAGTGCCGTAATTTTTTAAAAGTAATAGGCCTGCAGATTTAAATTTTAATATGAATAAGAGACAAGGGACTTTGTTTAATTTTAGTATTAAGAAATCTCTCATTGAAGATGTTTGTGCCGCAAAAGATAGTGAGTCATCTACCACCAGCCTCCAGGATGTACAAAAGACGGGGAAAACTACCAGCACACAGGAGAAAAAGTCTGCATTCACTCGTAAGTACGTATAATAATATTATAAATGTTTGGTGATCAGAATGGGATATGTCAATGAAAATCAGCACAAATTAATTTAATGATGTTTATGTTTAATTTACGTTTAATTAATTATTAATTAATAAATTACAAAATAACCAAGGTGTTCTGTGAAAATTTCAGGATTTGTGAAGAGTTTGGGAAAGTTTCGTAGGAAAAGTTTGGGAAACGCTGGTCTAGAACATCGATATACAGTACTGAGTTAATTGTTACTTTTTCGTGGAACTACGACAAGGGAACTAGTTCCTACACGTCCATCTTTTCGCTTCTTTACGTATTAGCATATCGGAAAACCACGTTGACAGACAAACTCTGAAACAAGTGGTCCGAGTAGTAAATATTATTAGAAAAACCGTTAACTGTGCAGTTTTATTAGACGGGATAGTTGCTGGTGCAACAAGTAGAAAATGCTTGGGTCTATACATTCCCACGTGAATATCAAAATAAGATGGCTACACTACTGTAGAGCTTTACAAACATAGTAAAGCTGTACGGTAGTGTAGGGCTTTACAAACACGGTGAGAGGTTTGGTTCGTTTCCTGAATGCAAAATAGCTGAACCACTGACCTAAATTCACACTGAGCTGTTAGAGCGTGTAGTGGTGAGCACGTGATGAGCAAGGAAACGTATATGTGTAGTGTGGTGCATACTAAATGGATATGTTGTCTCAAAGACTGCATTCGTCCATTACTGATATCTGATTTATCTGGTGTTCGCAAGCCACGCTAACAAACTCAGGGTGAAATTAGTTTGGTTTACACTTCTATGCAGAAAACGAATCACTTCTTTGTTTATCCAACACTCCAGACGTGTAGCTTTTTTTATAAAAAAAAATTCTCATGTGCGCATGTACAGACCGAGAGCATTCTTTTGTTCGTTTCAACAACTATTAGGGTCACGTGTGTGTGTTGTAATAAGAACGAGATTGTAAGATTTTTCCTGACATTTGAAAACTGTGCTTTTTGCACGGTAATAGAGACTACATTCCATGTAGGAATTTTATCGGCAACTTTCCTCCTCGATGTACACCATGCTGGCAATTCAATTAGAAACTTTCCTACAGATGTATGTAAACGTCACTTACGCAGCGTATATGCAAACTATTTAGTCACCTGTGTAGTCACGTGTTCCATGTAACTATTTACGAATGCTGCTGGTCCGTAATCGTCAATAGTGTTAATCACAATTAGAAAAAAAAAAAAAAAAGGATCTTTCGGAGTTCGATAACGAATTTATTGCGGATCCCGTCTGGCTGGAACTACGATTTTGTAAACAGCAGAGCTGATTGGTTTCTTAAAAGGTAAAATATCCAGGGTGTTTAATCAGTGGGAAAATAACCCACGTTGCTTGTCTAAGAGGCCTAACTGGGTCTTAAGAACGAGATTGCAGTCGTCTGAGAAGGCTTATACGGACAAACAGAACTTCCTGTGAGCAGTACTTGATCTATTCTTCTCGCCTCAAATGCAGACTGCTTGGAAAGAAGTCAACAGATACCGCCCCCCCCCATGGGCAAGGCGAAATGTACCATGTAGCTGGTATAAATTGGAGGAGGAATATGATACTTCCGAGTCAGTGAAACAGGTGAACTGGCTGAGAGAACGAAACTGACGGAATTTAAAAGAGGCGATGTGATAGGATGGTACGTTTCAGGCCTATCTGTTCGGAAAATTGTTGACAAATTGAGCCATCCCAGGACAATAATCAGCGATACCACATTCAGATAGAAGCGCAGCAAGTACTACCCGCAATGAATCGCCCATCACACTCACCGAATGTGACCGTAGGGTACCACGAAAGACAATACGTAAAAATCTCCATTCGTTGGCCGACACGTTGAATGCGGAGTTCCGGCCAACGACTGGAACACCAATCTGCACAAAAACATTCAGAACCGAAACTTACAACATGGGTTTCAATGGCAGGACTGCAATATGCAACCCTACATTACCCAACCCAACATGTAGCGTCATCTTTAGCGGTGCAAAGAGCGTGTACAGCGAGACGTGGAAACTTGAAATGCTGTGTCATGAAGCTACGAATCACACTACATCCTATTGAGCAGATGGACGAGTGCGGGTGTGGCGGATGACCGTGAACATCTCTTACTAGACTGCATAGCCCCAACTATGAAATTTGGAGGTGGCTGCATGATGGTCCAATCTTTCCTGGTTTGGCCTCTGAACTCTGTTTGTGGTGCCACGAACACTGAACTCGCACAGGTATCTGAACATTCTGGACATTGCAATGCTTCCTACTTTGTCGCATTTCTATGGAAATGACCATCTCCTTTAGCAAGACAATGCATCGTGTCATAGAGTTGCTGTTGTCACTGCTTGTGGACATCAACGTCACCACACTTGACTGGCCTCCACAGAGCCCTGATCTCAATCCTACTGAACATCTGTGGGATGAACTGAAGCATCGGGTGAGATCAGGAGACGCCCACATCACAACAGTCCAGGACCTCGCTACATTCCTACAGAAGAATGGTCCAAACTTCCCACTAATCGCTAGCGTACGCTTGTGGGAAGTATGCCCCGTAGGAATGCTGCAGTCATCGCAGCGAAAGTAAGTCCTACATCTTATTAATCTGGGCGCCATGGCTATTTGTTTTCCACACTATGGTGTCCGTTGACTTCTTTCCAAGCAGTGTACATACGTACAGTTTTCAGTAATGTACTCATCAGCCCAAAACATTGTGACCTAACAGTGTGTTTTTAAGTCTTGGCATTCACTCCTCTACATCAATCACAGAAAGTGTACTGAGGTATTCTGGACCACTGGACAATAACGCCCCGGAATTCTTCCACTAACATCAACCGGAGGATGCTGCTTTCCACCTGGTCCACAAATGTTCGACAGAAGTCAAATCAGAAGAATTAGGCTCTAAGGGAGCACGCTCAATATTTGGATATGCTCTTCGAACGATGGTTGCACAATGCGAGCTTGCCAACACGAGACGTTGTCTTGTTGGAAGAGTCTATATCCATCGGACTACATTGCCACCTTTTATCCGATCTGAAACAATTCCCAAGGTAAGAATTAGTGGGCGAGGTGTATTAGTTGAAGATGAGAGGACTCCATTAATGTCCACGAGAACAATCTCCATACCAGGTCATCGTTATCACCTGCTTGTGGCTGGCCAACCGTACCGTCTCTGCCGGAAACAGGCCAGATGGTCATAATGATTTGGCTGACGAGATACTGCATGTTAAATTTACGTATTTACCGCATCAGTATTAAGAATAGCCCATACTTGTCCTATGGTATATGTCGCTATGTATTTGCATTTCGGGGAATGTTGTTTCTGGTTGTTGCGCAAATCAGTTCTGCTATCTTAAATAGAAATAGGACAGCTTGAGGGATAAACGAAACAGAAATATATATACAGGGTGTTCGGGATAAATTTGACATATTATAATTAATTATATTTTTCCGTAAGTTACATGTATTAACACACACTTCTCTTCATTTAAAAGTTTGGACCCTTCTTCATTCATATACAAGATGTCAGAAAGGATGGATAGCTGGAACCCACCTGAATCATGGAAGAGAATAACTTGTATCATGATGATTCGTGCCCGCCATCAAAATAAGGATATTACGACTGCTGCCCAATGCTCCCTGAATACAGTAAAAACAATCAGGCATGAACTAGAGACTTGCAATGGTGACTACGAGGATGTAGCAAGAAGAAAGATCCCTAGCAGACGATCTGATTGCGTTCGTACAGCAGAATTCCTCGCAAATCTGCAGGAACAGGTGTTGAAGAACCCTGGCATTGGAATTCGGGCTTTGTTCGTGGAGTTGCTAACTGTAGTCAAGCCCTGGATAACAAGGGTAGCCAATGGTAGGCCGTATGTATGGCAGCAGGATTCGGCCCCTTGCCACACCTCTGGGAAAAGTCAAAAATGGTTGTCTGAAAATTTCTACGACTTCACCAGTCCAAATGTTTGGCCTCCAAACTCCCCAGACCTTAACCCCATGGTTTATTTTGTATGGGGCGCAGTTGAAAAAGACACCAATCGCACTTCCAGTAATACAAAAGCCCAGTTAATGGATAAAATTAAAACAGTTTTTGCGGCCCTTCCCAGGGAGACTGTAGCATCAGCTTGTTCGAGGTTCCGAAGCAGAATTGAAGCTGTGATCGATGCTAATGGTGGTTATTTTGAGTAAATCTTGTTGATAGTATTGTAATTAACTCTGCCTGTAATGTTTTTTTGTCAATTCATTAAATTTAATAGATACAAAAAAGATTTTCTTTTTCCTTACGAAACTGTCAAATTTATCCCGAACACCCTGTAAATATGATTTTCAAAATATTTTATATAAAAAAGAAACATTTTACAATTTTTACATAAATTTAATTCATACATAATAAAATTATATTATATGATATATAAAATATTAAATGTTTTGATTGATTTCAGATGACTTTTTAATATCATTTTCATAGGTCAGCATTTGTTTAAGTGCGTTTTGATTGTAGTAAAAATTCAAGGAAGAACATCCAATCAAAATACCAAATAAGCAAGATTACTTTTACTGAATCCCTTTTAGATCACTTAGTGTTGCAGCTAAAATCACCAAATGCACATTTGAGTAGTAAAAATCTGATTGTGAGTAAAGGTAAAAAAAATCAGTAAACATTTTGTAGACCTGTAACGTATCTGAATTACTTGATATCCGATTTGGTGAAATTTGTTTTCTCCTGTAAATTCGGTTCTTTTTTAATTCATTCAAAACAGACAAACGTCTTGAGAATATGAGGTATTTGGACACAAATTCAGCCATGCCTCATGACCTCAAATTTATCGGCAATAATTCTAAAGCGCAATTTGGAACATGTCTTGCAAGTTATAATTAATAAATCTTTATTATATAGTGAAATCTTTAATAAATATCATTACAATGTTTACTTAGTTCTGGAAAATTCTAGCTCAGACAAGAGACCCAAATTTTTGCTCCGGTTTATTAGTTCCATTTTTTTTTCGTTTTTTTTATATTAGTTCCTTTTTTGGGGGATTTTGTTTTTAATTCTAAATCCATCTGTTGTATTTTTTTTTTTTTATCGTATATCTATTTTTACCTTGCAGAAGTCCAACCCCACGTCCGAGGCATTTGTCCACGTTCAAGGGGGAAGTGGCAAGAAGTAGGGCTTTATACAGGGTGTCCCAAAATTCACGCAAGATTTAAATTTAGCGCCATTTGTGCGGTAAAGTGTTGCCAACGAGAAAAAAAAGACAGCGTGACAGCTGACAGTTCAGGGTTATTAAAAATGACCACACACAGCGAAGAGAGTTCGTTGAATGGATTATGGAACAACAACAAGTGGATGCTTATATTTCGAACAAAAATCATCTTCAGCAATGAGGCTCATTTTCATCTTGATGGCTTCGTTAATCGATAAAATTGTCGCATTTGGGGTTCAGAAAATCCACGAGTGATCGTTGAGAAACAAATGCATCCACAACGTGTCACTGTTTGGTGCGGATTTTGGGCTGGAGGCATCATCGGTCCATTCTTCTTCGAAAATGCGGCTGGTAATGCAATAACAGTTAATGGTGCTCGCTATCCCGACATGATAATCCAGTTTTTTGTGCCTAAATTGCAAGATATGGATGTGGACGACATGTGGTTTCAACAAGACGGTGCCACATGCCATACAGCCCGAGAAACAATTCAATTACTGCATGAGTCATTTCCTGGTCGTGTAATTTCCCGTTTTGGTGATCAGAATTGGCCGCCCAGATCATGTCACTTAACGCCGTTGGACTTTTTTCTTTGGGATTTTTTGAAATCTAAGGTTTATGCCAACAAGCCCACGACCGCCCTCGCCTTGAAGGGGGAAATTGATCGCTGGATCAACGAAATTCAGCCACATTTATGCAAAACGGTCGTGGAAAATTTCGACAAAAGAGTGCGTATGTGCCAGCAAAGCCGTGGAGGCCATTTACCCGATATGCTATTCCATGCATAACCCTATACTGTATACTTTATGAATCAATAAGAAATTACAATTTTTAATTAAAAACCTGTGTTTTCTATCAAAATTACTTCTTTCGTGAATTTTGGGACACCCTGTAGTTTGTTTTATAGGGTTTAGCGCCAATACGGTAGCATGATTTTTTTTTCTTTTTTTGCTTAATCCTACCTCCACCTTCTTTCTTTTTTTTAAGAGTTGGATGGTTACATCAAACCCAGAAAACTTTCTAGTATCTTACCAAAGTTTTCTTTTGTCTAATCCTGCTACCACTTTTTTTTTCTCCACTTGGATTGTTACATCAAGCCCTGCAGAGAACCCTGAAAATTGCTGGTTAACGGGGCTCTGACAAACCCAATTCCACGAAGAAGCATCTGTTCTGATCACAAACTTACTACCTCGTCCTGGGTAGCCGATGCATCGAGAACTGCAGTCCGGGATCTCGATGAGAAATATGCTACGAGGACTCTCAACATACTTCAGCTAAACATCAATCGCACTCAAAAAAAAGATGGGCGATCTTAAGAACATTCAATACAAAAATAACATCCATATTACATGCTTACAAGAAACAAAACTAAATCAAAATCTGAAGCTTCAAATCAAAGGCTATTCAACATTAAGGAAAGATAGACCGGATCGATCTGGCGGAGGTCTAGCTATGTTCCTATTGACCAAACAAATCAAATATAAAGAAATCGTATCACAATTACTACAAAGAGCAGTATAAATAGTCACAGAGGCTCAAGCAGTCAAGATATTTTTACCAAAATGCATTATTACAATAGTAAAAATGCAATTGAAGTAATAGCAATTACTTCAACAACTAAGTCAAACAACGTCAGACACCCTTTTAGAAGATCTAAATGCCAAAAGCCCAACTTGGGGATCCCCATAACGAGATTGGAAAGGAGCACAAAAAGAAGACATAATTGATGATCTAAACCTTGAGATAACAACCTGCAAAATACATACCTGCCAAAATAACAGGCACAGAATCAGCATTAAACATCACAGCAGTAGATTATGAAACTGCGAGTCTTACCCAGCGGAAAATACTAAAGAATGCCATCAGTGATCATAGAGCTATTATCACAACTTAATTTGCAGTTAGACCAAAAACCACAGACAAAGAGATCTTGGAACTTCAGAAAAGCAAATTGGCCTAAATACACACAACTACTAGAAGCATATTGTACTGGCACACTCACTGGTAAAGAACTTGATCAGCAAGTACTAGAACTATCTAACAACATACAGGAAGCTGCAAAAAATTCAATTCCCAGAGGACTCAGGAAAAACAATTGGGTTCCATTTTGGAAAGATCATAATATCAATGTGATCACTGAAAGAGATATTATCAATGAACAGTTAAAACTAAATAATACAGAAGACAACAGAAAGAAGTTAATAGAATTAACTAAAAACATAGAAGATGAAATTTCTAGCTGCAAGCAAAAAAAATTGTGAAGAATTCTGCAATAGACCAGATTCAATAAAAGACTCACAACACTGGGACATCATCGGATTATTAAACAACGCAACACTCCTGGATACTGATCGCTCTTCAAACACAGTCTCCTCAGTAACCAACAAACAAACAGATGGCAAATTTACTTGTCAAACGTTACTCTAATGCAGGCAAGCTGCAATACAATAAAGAAGACAAAAAAGTGCAGGAAAATTGCAAAACATCTGCTAATACAATTCAGAACTTATCCCTCTTAAGACATCTTTACTCAAGACCTCACAATGACAGAATTAGAAACAGCAATTAGTCAAATTGATCCCGACAAATCACCCGGAATTGATCTTATCTTTGGACATATGATTAAAAACATGGATGAAACTGCCTTCTGAAGATATTTAACACCTCCTGGAATGTAGGTAAACTACCAAAATTGTGGAAAACATCAGTCATTACGCCCCTTACCAAAACCTAACAAAACCCCTAGTGACTATAAAAGCTACAGACTAGCTTTGACTAGCGCTCTCTGTAAACTAAACGAAAGATAATACATACCAGACTTATGAATTAGCTCTTAGAAAATAACAAGACCAACTTCTATCAAACTGCATACAGGTCTCAATACAGCACAGAAGATCAATTATTTTATCTTTGCCAATCAGTCATAGATGGCTTTCAAGAAAAACCACCAAAGAAGACAACAGTAATATTCTTGGATCTCACAACTGCCTACGATCGCGACTGGAGACAAAAGGTAATAAAAATTGCATACGATACTGGAATAAAGGGGAATGCATTAATTAGAATTTCAGATTTCATGAAAGGAAGAAAAATGAAAGTAAAAGTTAGTGAAATTTATTCCAACATGCTTCGAACTTGCGCTGGAGTCCCGAGGTTCTGTTTTAAGCCCACTCCTATTTCTCATCTGTATGAACAATATCCATCCTCACATAATAAATGACACAAAAATAGCATGCTATGTAGACGTTTAGTAATCTGGCACACAAGCAGTAATCCTCAATGAAAGGCTTAGAAAGATGAGCAAAGGAACTTAAACTACAGATAAATCCAGAAAAAATAAAACTGAACATCTTCCCTACTGATAGAAAAAATAGACACCATTACAATCCTCAAATCAAAATATATAATACCAAAATAGAAAACACAGAGTCTCCAAAATACTTAGGCCTAAGCCTAGATACTGAACTCAGATTTACAACTCATATTACAATTATATCTAATAAAGCTCTTAAAAAGCTTAATATCATCAAAAGGCTTTGTGGAACAAAGTGGGGTGAACCGAAGACACTCCAAACTACATATACGGCACTAATACGACCCACTATGGAATATGTCTCATCAATCTGGGCTCCAGCTTTTACTAGCTCAAAAGAAAAACTTGACAGAGTACAATCAAGATCAGTAAAAATTATCATAGGTGCAGTCTCATCCTCCAATAATTTAAAAGCTCAAGAAGAGTGTAGGATTCACATACTAGAAGACAGAAGAAAAGTCTCCACAGTTAAATTCACAAACAGAATCAGGAGCCAACCACAGGATCACATCTCACTCAGGACTTTCGATGCCTGGACAAGAAAATCTACACTAAAGAGATCATCTACATTACAAAATGATCATGAAATTAGAAAACAGATTGACTTAGCGCACCTATTCCATTGAAATAAGCAAAGAGTCATTCTTTTCCACTATTCTACCACAATGATAAACTTAAATCTCCCTGAACCTTGTTCAAAAAAGGATTCACAGCAAGAAAATAAAAGAAAAGGACTTAACACTATACATCACTTAAATAATCTAGACTATGTCATTGCCTACACTGATGGATCATCTGATGACGCACTCAACCAAGGAGGTTCAGGGGTTTTTCTAACTCTACCTGGAGGCGAGGAAATGCAAACCAAAACCACAACTGGCAAAACAGCTTCAAACTTCACTTGTGAATTAACAGCCATACAAACAGCTTTCAAATTCTATCTCTCAAATCCAGTACAGTCACTCAAAATCTGCACTTGAGGCATTAAACAAAAATGGAAAAACAAAACTCACATAGGAAATTCATGAACTACTAACAACAACCTTAAATTTGAAAAATAAAAATTGCACACTGCAATGGATACCAGCCCATGTTAATATTGAAGGCAATGAAAGAGCAGACAGACTAGCCCAAAAAGGAAAATACGTACCTCAAAAATTACACCCACTATCACTAACTGATGCTAACTCTGTCGCCAAAATAAGATTGGTAAAATAAACTATCAAGAAGAGAACGAAATTAATGAAAATAGAGAAATAACCACAGTCATTACCAGACTAAGGTTGGAACATGAAAATTTGTCCAGACGGTAGTAGGAGCTATGAAACATGCAAAAACTATCCAGGAGTTGAACTAACACCTGTCCATATTTATTCTTGTCCAGCAATTGCTCCTGCTCTACAGAAAATTGAGAATAACCCTAGAGTAAAGTTTTACTCCATCAAAGTTCAACAGATTGACAAAGCAGTTCTACAGATCCAAGGTCATTTAGGTTTAAGTATCATTAATTATTAGAATTGTTAGTGTTATTTATATTATTAACTAAAACATTAAAGTATTATTAATTACCCTCTTCTGGTTCTGGCAAAGTAAGAACATTGTCTATGCAGTCCTCAAATACGTCTGAAGTTTCAGGTTTTTCATATGGAGAAAAGTCAAGATATGTGAAATCATTGATCAGACGAAATAATATCGGTTTGTTGCCATTCTGAAAATAAAATCAAATGTTTAGTACTTAATGTTCGCAATTTAAATTATTTTGAGTATTTTAATGCTCAAAATTGAAAAGAAGTATAGTTGATATTAGAAAAAATGATAATGCATGTAACATGATAAGTTTTTATTTTATTTTATTATTATTATTATTATTATTTTATTATTGTATACATTTTAAAAAAGCTTAGTATGATCACAGTTCATAAAACAGAAGTAATTTTTGATTTAATTAAACTTTTAATTAAAAAATTAATTTGTATATAGTTTACATTAATTAATTTAAACATCACGTTTGGGCTAGATAACACCAATTAGATTTTGTTTTAAATGTTTTTTTTTTTTTTTTAATTATGGATTGCATTCGTCTGCCATCAGATGTCGCTTCTAAGCAACAAACCTGCACAGCTAACAGTTGTCTGTTCATTCGATTCTTCTGAGAGATCTATTTAAATTGGCTCGAATTTCCCTTCAAGGAGAACAGTAGCACTTTAAAATAGGATACATTCAGGGACATTAAACCTAAGAAAAGGCAAATTTTAAGAATAGATACCTCCTTTGTAATGGAAACGAAGTAAATTGCACTATGTAGTTTGAGTACTTTAGCTATTTCTTGGTATGAAATTGCTCTTATACAAATAGCAGGCTATAAACAATGAGAAATGGAACATTAGAAGGATACAAAAAAAAATGCAATTTTTGTTTGGAGAGTTAATGTACGGGGAGGGGGGGGATAATTAAGGAGCTAGAACTTTGTTTCACTTGAATCTTACCAAATGCTGAAATAGTTCACAGTTGAATGTATAAATCTCATTTCGTTTTATGCCTTTTCGTGCAAAAAAAGAATTCTTCGAACTTTTAAGAGTACTTTTCTCTAGTACTCAATATGTACGGGGGGGGGTCTTGTTGAATCATAGAAGAAAAAAAAGTGCGTTTACTTAAAGTGTGCATTTTACCGAATAATTCTAAGACATCTTAGTTTCCAGATCGTTCTAAAATTATCTTGAGTGGAAAATAATTAACTTCATGCCTTTATTATCTTGTTCACTCTTAAACTTTTAGTTACATGCATTAGTCAGCGCACATAAAAAGAAATAGAGAGAGAGAGAGAGAGAGAATGAATTAGAACGTCAGAAGGTTTTTTTTTTTTTTTTTTTTTTTTGGAAAAAGTTAAGTTTATTGTTAATTCTCATAATATATTATGTTAAGTTTAATTTTTGTGAATTTCTGAAAATACTTCGTAATTAAATTTAGATCTTCCAACAAAATAAGAAAAAAATTAATTAATACAGTATCGAATTAGAATTAAGAAGAATACTTAATTTTTCATTTTTATTAAATATTCATATCTGGGCGGTACGAAGTCGGATTTAAAAAAGGCTTGTTATTAATATAAATTTTGATACTTTACAAAAGTCTTGGAAGGAGTGGATTAATCTTTTGGTAGGTGGGCACCTTCTGTGCGTTTGTTCCAACGCTACTCAGCATCTTTCACTTGCACGTTTTTCACACATTAGCTGAGGGTGAGGGGGGAGTCATGTTCCCGAATATGATGGGTGTTGCATTAATAGAATAAAACGTCAACAGTTTCATTACAAATTCATATGATTGCAGTCCACTTCGCTGAATGTGCAGGAGCATTGTCATAGTGAAGTTTTTATTTATCCGATGTTTAGTTTTAAACTATATTTCAAAGTATCTTATCGGACATTCCAAAACATTCAAATACAAATATTCGGTTATTTTTTAGTAGAGGGTGTATTCGGGTAAGTGATATTTTATTTCTAAATAGTTGAAGATCTCAATCGTTTAAACTGAAATTCGTGCAAGCTTATATGTGCCATTGCCAAATGTTATTGCTAATCATGTAAGTCTTTCGGTTTTTGTATCACTGATTTTAACAAACTCAACATCTTTCACTTGCACGTTTTTCACAGATTAACTGAGGGTGGGCGTGCCTCACTTTTTGAGACACGACCGCCCGACAAACACTAGTTTGTTTCAATTGTTTTAAAGGGTCGGGAAAACTAGTATCTCGATACTTTATGACCTCGTAAGTTATGGTTTATTTTGATAATATAAAAAAAAATGGAAATTAACTCATTGATCTTGAGGCGTGGAAAATTCATCACGTCTAGGCAGAATTCATGTGATCGGCCTGCTAACGTTTTAACCTTGAGATGTAAAGGCTAACATTTCTGCTGAGTTCATAAAAATAGTTCTGCTTTCTTGCTTGATGCGATTAAAAATGTTTAATCAGGTGAAATACATTGTTTTCATGATTATTAGTTTGACTCAAGATTAAAATTCATGGAAATGTTAACTGGATAGGAATAGGACCGGAGTATGACTCAGAGAGAGAGCGAAGGGTTGGCGAAACGAACATAGCAGAAATCGAAACATTATAGTTCCAGGAAAGCTCTAATTTTGCTGTACAATAATATTATATACAAAAAATAAAATAATAAATAAATAAATAAAATAAGTGGCGCAATTTCACTGATAACCAGTCAGTTAACTTGCGTACATTAAAGTGTGTATGCTATTGAAAAAATACAAAGATATTAATAAAATGACGTCGAACTTACTGTGACATCGAAGTTACATAAACTGTAATTTCCAATTTCTTCATCTGTGTTAGGATTTCTTTCCCAAGATCCATTTTTAAGGCACGGTTTAGTGGCGAACTCTATTGGAGAGAAAACGAAATATAATTTATTCTCGAACTTACTTGTTGCATTTCTTTCACAATATCAGTTGAGGTTAAACTCAATTCAAACAGTAAGAGAGCCTGAATAAGACGATGGATTAATTTTCTTTAAACAAAGGTAAAATTTACCTTATCATAATTGTATTTTTTTCCTAATAAAATAATATTTTTTCTCACGTTCCTAAATTTTTATTATGGAATTCGATCCTAAAATCAATTTATTTAGCAATTTTCATCTGTACAGCAATCGTATTGACAGATACGATATTGTACAATTATTTAGAAATAGGCAAAGTCACATTTCTGAAAGCGATCATATTATTATGCATATCGGCCATTGAAATACAAACTTTTATTTAATACCGTGTTGGACCTCCTTTAACCCGAATTACAGCACATGTCCGGTTTTCACCACTATGGTGAACACCAGGTTTTCACCATAGTCCTTTAAGTGGCTCAGATTTGATGGAAAAGGACTTTGCTCCCGGATCTCTTTTTAAAGCCTCCCCCATACATTCAGAAAATGGCGAAAGTCAACATTGCAGGATGGACTTGATCAGCAACAACGTTCAGATATTCTTGGAGGATACGATACCCGACCTTCAGCAACATCAGGGGGACCCGTTCCCCATTCTGGAGGTCAGACATGACCTCCAGAACCTTGAGTTGTGTTTACAAGGCAAGCTGGGTTCATTACTCATAAAGTTCCTGCTAAACTCTCGACCTACCGTACATCGGACCACATGACGTTTTTCTTGTGTCCAGTCACGGTGTTCCTGACACCACTGTAGACGACCTTTCCGGTTCTTCGCAGAAATCAGTGGTTTCATATATGCATGCGACTACCAATACCGATCGGCTTCAGTTCCCTGCGCATAGTTCGGTGAGAAATGAGTCGGGAACAGCCTTCATCAAATGTTTTGATCAATTGCTGCAAAAAGAAGTTCTCTTTGTCCATACAAGCCTTCTTAGAAGACGGCGATCTCGTTCCTGACAGACTACCTTAGGATCACAGTTACGCCTCTTAGGCATGTGCACGTGGGTTATTTTTCCACTGATTAAACACCTGGGATATGTCAACTTTTGAGAAACCAGTCAGCTCTGCTGTTTGTTGGTCATAAAGATTTCTAATTCAGTGGCCAGTGTGTATAAAGTATGAAGCTTGGGCCACCTTTGCATGAGTTGCCTCGGTATTGTGACTGATGGATGACCTCTCAAAACGTCCTTCGGTATTGTCATGAAACAGTACACTTCTCGAGGCAAAAGTGGAGCAAGTTCATAAGACAGACTGATATTTCATCCCGCATGCCATAATCCGGTTTGTTTGTTTTAGGCAGTTAAGAGTTGTGTTTATGAATAAACTCTCCTTGGATTGCATTTTGAAATTAAAAAAGCAATAAGATATTCCGAATTTTAAATATAAACTTAAATTTGATTAAACAAATTGAAATTAATTGAAATAAAAACAAATTTAAGTTTATATTTAAATTTTAAATATAAACTTAAATTTGATTAAACAAATTTAAATTAATTGAAATAAAAATAATAATTAAATTTAATTATATGATATTCCTTTAGAAAATTTTAATTAATTACATCTAAATTAATACACCATAGATTAAATTACATAAGTTTGTTATATGAATTTTTATTGTCGAAAATGCATAGTGCTTATATGCGATGATCTGCATATTGCATTGTGAATAAAATGAATGATCTGTAATGCCATCAGCAATAAATATTATTATGAATAGGAGAGAAACACAATGATTTATGCGATAAAGATTGTTAGTGGTAGCAACCTTGGAATACTCCGCATTGATGGATAAATCAGAACCACGGGGAACCATCCAACACGACCACAATTCTTCAAATCTTTCCATGGTAGGGTCCAAAGGTGAATAAGATTAGCGAGGAGGTCTGTTGTAGAATAAGAATGGAAGAATCTACACTAGTGATCACTAATTAACCAATGGGTCTCTAGGTTGTGAAGAAGTTCATGGATTACCTCCATTTGACAATATTACGATGGGAAAGCAGTTTGATGGCTAACTTTTATCTCCCTTTTTAGGAGAAAGCCGGAAAAAAGCTTACTTCCATGTTATTGATAGATGCCAAATGAGTAGGATGACTTGTAAAGACGATACAGGATGGATTTATAAGAGTTTTTCTCGAGAATTATCTGAACTAAAAGTCTCTTAGTACAAATGAAAGGATATCATCTTGTCGGAGGACTTTTTTTTAATATCAAGACTACTGAATATTTTTCTGTTGTCATTCTGTCTTCAGAGGAGATATACCAATGGTGGTTTGTGGAGGAACAGGGGAGATTTTCTCTTGTCATCTAAACAAGAGTTGGCGAAAAATAGTCGATGCAAAGAGATTTGCCTTATCTTTAGCAGATGTTACTATTGTTCCGTCAGGATAAGAGGAATGGGAAAACAATAGGACAAACATTTTCCCAACAGTCAAGGGACTATAAATCTCGATTGCCATTTGAGCAGGAGACAAGCTTAGCGTATTTGGTCCTTACCAAATCTGTTTGATGATTTCTTGCAGCTGTTCCAGGCAGTAGGTAAGCTGAGTAAGAGGCTAGAGCAAGGGTCGCCAAAGTCATTTGCCCGTCGTCCCCTTCAAGCGTTTCTTGACTTTTTATCGACCCCTATATTTTATTATTACGTAATTATAATAGGACAAGCAAAAAAAGACGCTTGTGTGAGTTTTTAGATTGTTTATTTTATAGTTACAGTGTTTATTGTATGTATAATATAGTATATATTATTATATTACTATTACTACTACTATTACTATCACTAGTAATATCACTGGTATTACTAGTGATATTAATAAATTAATGGTATTAATATCACTGGTATTACTACCAGCGCTGTTCAACTCTTCGACATAGAGAAGTTTAGTTCGTGAATGAATAACGATTGAATTATAATATGTATGTTGATGAATTTTAGAACATTAACGCTCACTTGTATGTCGATGCGCAGAAATGAGACTGGGATCGAAAACTTGTAAGTATCAGTAAATACGAACCACGCACGTGTTGCAATCTCGTTCCCAGGTGCGCCGGCCGGCAGGAACCACCAACATCCGTTTATTGATAAATACGTCATTCTGGCCTACTTGATTGGCCTCAGTAACTATTTTCATGACCTTACTCCATCTTACAGGTCCTATTCATGGACCTGTAAGATGGAGGTACTGATCCCACGATTCACTCTTAATTGCGTTGTCATTACCTCCATGTCTTTTGTCATGGAGGTAATCCAAGTTAACCGAATTAAATATTACCCATACAATGATGTCTTATATTTTTCTGTCGACCCCTGAGCCCGAATCGACCCCTAACAATGTCATATCGACCCCAGGGAGGGGTCGATATCGCCCCTTTGGCGACCACTGGGCTAGAGTCTTTAGATTGGGTCATTGAGTGTATGCTGCAAAAGGCACTCATCCCCACAAAAATAACTTCAGTTATCAGATCAGAGCAAGTACTTAGATTGAGACAGCAAAAGCAGTAATCAGACAATGGAAAAGGACCGTAGAAATTCTAGTTATCCCAGTTAGCAATATTGTAGTGCCATAATTACAATGCCAAGATTGGCTATGAGAAGGAAGAGCAGTAGAAAACGAAACATTTTGTAAACATGATCAGAGCTAATATTAACAGTGGATTTGAATAGAGGAAGTTAAGAAAAAGTCTAAGGTGTTGGGAAAATGATGGGCATCTGGAATTTTGGTAGGTAAATTAACAATTTGCGCTTCATAATTACTGACAGTAAACAGTTCAGTTGCTCTTCTACTTTTGTGTGTGAAGTAAGAAAGCCAGTTGGAATGGTGGACCTTGAAATCTACAAGGAAAATTACCTCACTGTTTGGGTGATTATTCTTGTTGAGAGGCTTATACGCTGGTTAAACATGATAACTAATATTTAAGGAATTGGCAGCGTATACTAGAAATATAGATTAAATAAACTTTAATATATACTTTCCGATATTTCGGCAAACGTCACGTTGCCATCTTCTTGGGAACTTACTACAAAGACACGTGCACACAAGTACTAATAACAGCAAATGAGACTGAAGCTAGGAAGGTAGCGTTTTCCTAAAGTCCTGATGGTGGTATATACGCTGTCAATTCCTGAAATATTAGTTATCATGTTTGGGTGATTAGATTTATGTGACTAACTTTCAGATATAAATAATCAAAATATAATCAGAAATAGGAAGGGGCGGTAATTATATTTAATTAATGTAATAATAATAATTTAATTTTCAGTATTTGTAACAAGACAGTTTTGTAACAGAACTAGAAAAGGATATATCTAAGCCACAACCCAAAACCTATAAAATAATAAAATAAAAGAACAAAGAAATAAAAGAAAAGGTAAAAATACAAACAATAGATTGAGAAAAATGGGTAACTTATTTTTAAAATCTCTGGACCGATGATAATAAGTAAACGTCTATAAAACAAAGAATGACCTAAAAGAAAATTTTATGTCAGAACTAAGAAATATAATAAATAAGATGAAAAATAGGAAAATACCCGGAAACGACAATGTATACATTGAACTGCCCAAAAATACAGGTCAAAATTTTAATGAAAGACTACTAAAATTCTATAATATTGTCTGGATTTCTGGAAACTCTTCAAACTATTGAAAAAAAGCACTGGCTGTTCCAATTTATATATATATATATATATATATATATATATATATGAATATCAAGAGGAGTACGAGAAGAATGTACTCTATCACCTCGTTTTAATAATTATAACGATCAATTCTGTATACAAATACACCCACAAATAAAGATCGATACATTATTATCTACAGATGATCAAATTGTATTAGCTACATCAGAATATGATCTATAGAGATCAGTGAGATCATTAATTGAAATTTCAGGGCAATTTGATATGAGAATATCAAAATGAAAGGCAAAAATAATAGTTTTCAAAGGAGAAAACCCAGAAAGAATTAAAATAGTGATAGATTATAAAATGTTAGACCAAGTAAACACTTCCAAATACCTGAGATGCGACCTATCATATGAAGATGAGAAAGATATAGACATTAATATATCAAATTTTGTAAAAGTAAACGGCATGCCGGACTGGTTAGCGTATTCGTTGGTGGATTGAGTGGTGGAGACAGAGAGTTGTAGAGTAGGTGCCCTCCTTCGATGAGTCTTTGGACTCCCTGGAGTTGTCAGATTGCAATTGTTAATATAATTAACAATATATTTAAGCCATCCCTGCTACAAAGACACAACAGAATCAGACTATATAACCTTCTGTCTAAGCCAGGGGTCAGCAAACGTACTGTATAAAAATACTGTACGGATATAAAATAAACGGGAAAAGAATACTTGGAAACCAAGAAAGCGACGGTATGAGACTGGAACAGGCCACTTGGCCTATAATTCATGATAGGAAGAAGAGGAATATTCATTTTTTTTTAAAATTAATTTAATGTGCTAATCCTGACAACACTTGAGGAGAAAAAGTGTCATCTTTCGCTTTTATTACAAGCGTTTAGAATTGTCTTGTAAACGTTTATAACCTCTATCAATGGCAGATGTAGTTTTCGATAATGTAAATTGCTTAAACTTGGAAGCTTGCCAATAAAATGTATGATTAAAAAGCCACGTGGATGTCACTCAACTTTACGCAACTGTATTTTCAACTAACGATAAACATTTTTATGAGGATAGAATTGCCTTCCACGTTTGGAAACAAAACTCAGTGTGGGATAAAACTTGGGAAGCTTATCGTGAACTATATACGCAGTGATTTTTTAGGATCGCCCAATAAAATAATTAAAAATAAATATTAACAATATGTTAAGGCTTATTAATATAACAGAATAATACTAAAGTAGACATAAATTTTTAATCACTCTTCATATGCAAATTAAATGAAGTATGCTGTGGTTAATATTACTTCAGCAACACTAATCAACTGTCCACATTAAATAAATATTTAAGCATTTAATTTAAATATTTTAAATTATTATTTTTTAGATTTTCTTAATTTTTAAAATATTTAAAAAAGCGCCTGTGTAATCCAGTACACACCACGGCGCTTGGCCGCACGAAAGAAGACTTGGTTTCAAATCTAGTCGGCGACTAGAGGATATTTTTCTACGCCTTTTTTCGACCAGTTCCCGAGTTAGTCGATCTCTGGCACGGGCAAGCGGGTTTTTTTTCCGAAAATTTGAGGTTTTGGTCCCGTAAATTCAAGAAAATCGACCCCACACTAGTTTTGACGTTAAATATACTGTGGTAGGGTTAGGGACCACGAGATGGCGGCACTTGTTGAGCCTTCTCTTCACTGCGTGCCGTTCAACTTAGTGATAGCCCTCGGCTAGCTCTGATTGGCTACCAGTGGAGACCGAACTGCCCACTCATTCTCCAAAAGTTAGATAGGGCTGAAACGGCCTCGTCTACTCCCTATACGGGAATAAAAAAGCGTTAGCTGATATTTTAAAAAAAATAAAAAATAAATAAAATAATAATTTTAAATAATTAAATATTTAAAATTGTTTGATAAATAAGTAAATAAACAAACGTATTTCTCGATCTTCCTTTCCCAAACTGAAATCTAGATCAAACGATATTTGTGGTCACATTCCATATGAACATGGAATTGAATCCAGACATTGACTCAATCCTAGTTGTTCAGTCAAAAAGAAGCAAGAATATCCGAAGCTATTATGCGATTAGCTGAATGTAATATCTGACTGAGATAAAATAATATTTTACTGTCAAATTCAGTTTGTCCTTCCACAAGGAGCCTCCATAACTCACTCAGTATTGACCTTTAATTGAAAACACCTGGATTCGAATTCGGTTTAGTACTTGATGAATCTTTATCTCAGATTTTCAATTCAAGAGGAGTTAGCTGGACTCGTATATAGGCGGAAGGTATTTTCCTTCCCAAAACTCGGTTTTCATTCCACTATAACAGACAAACCGTCCTGAGTTGCTTCCAAACAGCAATAACTTCTGAAGAGGCGAACACCCTGGAACATTGCAACCGGCAAAATTAAGCACCCGAAATATCTGAAATATTCAATACTACTAATAATAATAATACTACTACTAATAATAATACTGCCTGTGCAACTCTGTGGAAATGACCTTTGCATCCATAAAGCCAGACTGCCTGCAGAAAGAACAGGTTAAGAACAATTCTAATCACCAATTAGCAGAACTTTTTCCAAGCTTTGTTCGACCGGTTACCAAGTTAGTCGATCTTGCACAGGCAAGTATTTTTTTTTTATCTACCAGAAACGTGGGCTTTTAATTACACAACTTAAGACTGTGGAAATCGCGCTGTTTCAGACAATAATACATTGCGTTGGGGACCATTAGAGAGACCTCCTGTCAGACGTACTCCTTTTATGGAATAAAATGCGCTATAATAATAATAATAATAATAATAATAATAATAATAATAATAATAATAATAATAATAATAATAATAATAATAATAGCTGAAATATTTTAATTAATCACTTATTAGCTATTTAGTAATAATTTCCTGCAGCTGTGACTGTTTAGTTATAGTTCTTTATTTACAGTCTTCCAAAAATAAACAAATAACAATAAAAAAAATCCTTGCACTTTTTTTCTAGAGGATTGAAACAAACTTCACAGTCTCACCTTCTAAAATGCACGTGTACTAACTATCCTTTATGTCACTTATTCTGCATCTCACTTATCATCATTCTATGCCCGTAAGATTAATTATCGCATCCAAGTTGACAATGATAATCCTCTTAGAAATGTTAATCTTAGCGTTTCCAGTGAAAAAGGGTGTTTAAATTACTCACTGGTGGAATAATGTAATTATAGTTCACTTGCTTAATAACGGTAATTACTACACACAGAAGCATTCTAATTCTTGCCAGCTCCAAGCACTAGTCGTGGACGTGTACAATTAGGCGTATTTATGGCACTGTAATTAGTTGCTGTCTATGCCAGTGCACTTCAGCAGAGTCCCAGGTGAGCCTTGAGTCCTTGTCCTAATTGTAGTTGCAGAAAATTGGGAAGATTTACCTTCAAGATCACTCGGAGAATTCTAATTGGTATTCTTACGATGTGGGGCTATACCTTAAGAACCCAGAAAAGATATAAACAAACGCGGGGAGGCCATCGTTAAAAGAGAACTTCGCCGTATATGCAGAATATTTCTGGGCAGTTTTGTGATAGTTCTTTATTTGTTCACCAGATGGCGCTGGCTCGCACCATAACTATACAGTGTGTTGATTTAGCTTTAAAAATATTCCTAAAGTTATCATTTCTGTTAATATACTCTCCAATAAAATGCTTAACTGATTTTTATACTTACTATTAGGTTCTGATCCAGGAACAAATGAAGGGCATGGTATGCTAGCCACGTGACCTGCAGCAACTGCATCCCAACATCCCCATCCATCAAATGTTGCTGGACAATAAAGATCGCCTGAAATACAAAAAAAAAAAAAAAAAAAAAAAAAAATAGAATAATATTTTTTACCTTAAGACGAGTTCATACTCTTTCAAAGAAATTGCATTCACACGGAAGTATATAATTACAAGCATTCCAGTACAATACAACATACAACTTTAAGTCCCGAGTACTGCTTGCATTTTTTTTACAATACATGGAAACAATTAGTAGTAAGTGCATACTTTTTATTCCTGTTTAATTTAATAATAATAGTAGTAAATGTTTTATAGTTGCAATAAGAAAATATAGATCTGAGATTAGTACTTAAGCCATTGTAACTTAGCTCTCATCCTATTATACTTCCAACACTTTAAACATTAATCCGAAGAACTGACTGTCATAGAAACAGAATTAAAGCCGATTGCTCCACAAAGATCACTTCAATAATTTCTTGTAGGATGCCTTATCGGTATTACTGTCATGGCAATAAATGCGATAGAACTGTTCACGAAGTTCCTACCGAACTCAGACTTTTGTCATAAAGATAACTTTATTGTACCTAAAAGATCTACCTCGTACAGCATTAAATTATAGCAAATCTTATTAAATAGAGGAATCGACGCTGTATCTGATAGTCACAAATCTTTTATGATGAAATTTGAGAAGCATTGTGAATATCCAAACTGCATTTTAATCTGCTTGTTTGATATTTAGCCTTCGTGAAAAGTCAACGATTACCTTTTGTTTACTACAATTTCTGGATCTACTAATTCCCTTCTCCAAGGCAACAGTTAGAGACATTTGTAATCAATGAAAGTTTTAACTCACATTCAAACGATGTTCTTGTCATTTTATAATGTTTTAATCTCCTAAATTTTAATCAGTATGTCCCAAAGAGACAACAAACCGAATCACAATAATTTCCTTCGTGTAAGGGTATTATAGCAGCCCTTGGCGACACTATTCGTGCATGTAAAATATTTCCCTTGTTATTGGCTGGGATTTCTTAAGCTGTCTTCTGCCAACTGTGAAATTATGTATACGTTGGGCTCTGAAAGGCGGATTTCATTGTTTATCTTCTGGCACTGTGAGCCATCTGGTGGCCAGCTACAAATACAAATGAATAAATTCCTGCAAGATATTAATTCGGCATTTTTGTGATTGACATTTCACTGTCTTTAAAAATAAAATTTGACATTTAGACGCAGAAAAAAAATGCCGTATCTTTTCTTTTGCGATTTTGTATAGAATTATAAAATATAAAACATATCCTCCTAAAATATTTTATGAAGTTTTCCAAACTTAAATGTTTAATTTGCCTGTACATTATAAATGATGTACATAATTATAAATGAAAGCAAAATATCTTGAAATAATTTTAGTAATCCAAAAATGTATTATTATTGTTATTGTTTTTCTGGAATTTGCAACAGTTATAATTCTTATATTGTATACGTTTATATACACATAAATTTCGAAAACCCGTATGAATTTGATCTTCCTTGATCTTATGGCTTGTAAAAGAAGTCATGGAAGGGATTGGAAAAATTTGTATTGGAAAGATTTTTTGTTCATATAAACAAAAAAATTCGTCATATCCCAAGTGGATATGACGAATCTTTTTTCTTGCACTACGGTTATCTTTTCTTTAACTTCAATAACAATCACAAAATATAACGAACACAATCCTGTGCTCAGATGTCTGTTCATGAGTGTTTTGACCATAAAAAAATGATAAAAGTAGAGCCTTTCTTTGCGTTTCAATTTCTTTTAACTTCGTGAAGTAGAAAAAAAAAATCGTGAGTTAATATTTTTTTTTTTTATTGCATTATCGTGAACGTTCCAACCATGAAAAATTATAACCTATAGCACGTGTTATTACTATCGTGGACAAGCTAATGTTTAAAAAATCTAGAAACTATATTCTGGAGATCAAATGGAATTTTTAAAGTCACTTCAGGCTTCCAGTAAGTTGGGTTCTTGTTTAACTCGTAGCCAGTTCGTTGAAGAACCAAGACACTATTTATATCTACTTTTAATACTTTCGTATTTTTTAGAATAATTAATAAAATATAAATCAAATTTATCATCTACATTAATCACTCAAATAGAGAAATCTTGAAAAATGTAAATATTAAAACTTACCAACTTGTAGATTTTCTGGAATACGGACAGCTCTGTGATAGCAACCCCAATACGCCCTTAATTGATTTCCCAGCAGGCTGGTATTGCCGCTCTTATCCCACCTACCTGGTTTTTGATCAATCACACTCACATGCAAACTAGCCTATAAAAACAAATTAAATATACTGTAAAGACGTTTCCTGTTTTGCTTTTATAAATAGAATACATTGAAGTCAATATTGAGTTATATTAAATCCAATTTAAGACGATATAAATTAATTTTAAAGTGAATTGCAAGTCAACATCACATTCTTCAGAATAATATAAAGACTAATATGAAATGCTTGTTATCAATTTCTGTCACCAGGGGGAAAATTTCTGCCACCAGTGTACGATTGCTATTGTAATCGTACACTGGTGGTGGAAATTCCAAGGAACAACACTCTTTCTGAAGATTTACAATCGCACATTTAGATGAATCAGCTTGTGGCAATTTCCATAACGATTTCGAGCAGAAAGCGGGTTCGCATTCAAATTTTCGAATTGTGCCCAAAAGGACTCACGTGGTTGCACTGAGCAGGATAAAAGGAAAAAGGCTGCGTAAAGCAAATTGTGTTTGAAGGAAGTTCTTTTCGTGAAGGAGTAAACTTGCAAACTTCAATATGTTGTAATGTCTCAAAGACGTCACCTGGATTATAATAAATTTAGTTTAATCCTTTATCCAAGTGTGAGCAAACAAAGTTTGCACCTGAAAATATCTTCTGGACTGGGGTGAGATAGTACAACACCGGGCTTCTGCTTGGTATCTCCACCTCTGGGCCTGAGTCCCACTGAAGAGACCTCAACAAAGGTCGAAACAAGTCTGGGTAGTGGCCCTTCCCTTAATGCATAACATTAGACATATCCGCAAGGAGATGTGTTTTGCATTATGGGAGATACTGAGACAGGAGTGATGTTAGCTTGCTCCACCTTTGCTACGAGTTTCTCGGTGCTGTACTACCTTACCCCAGTCCTGAAAAAAATTGAGGCGCAAACTTTGTTTGCTCACACTTGGATAAAGGATTAAACTAAATTTATTACAGTCTAACCAAGTGAAAAATAAACTTTCAACGTCAACTAGATTATTTCACGTGAGGAAGAATTATTGGAAAGCCTTGAAGCCGCAGAATTAATGATATTGCCACAGAGTTTGGAATCTCACACAGCGTTGTATCCAGGCAGCATTTTAAACCAATGGAATGCGTTCCAGACGTTTGCTAACAGGTCTTTATCGCCCTACCACGGAGTATGAAGACACATTTTTGGTTATAACAGCAAAATGTAATCGACCACCACGACTGGTGAGCTTGCAAGGCGGCTCCATTCAAGCACAGGTACAGGGATATCTCAACAAACTGTGGCAATACGTGGTGGTGTTACATCCAGAAAAATTGGACAAGACACCAATGGGCTAATGTACTCTTTACAGATGAAAGTCGTTTTAATCTTTCCTCCGATTCTAGACGACACTTGATCTGGCGTGAAAGTGGTACCGCTTACAATCGCGAGAATGTGTTTCAAAAGGATAAATACGGAGGTACTGCGATCATGGCGTGGGGAGGCAATGGACACTACCAGTTCCTGAAAAAAGGGACTATGATTGGTTAACGATATTGGCACGAAGTTCTTCAACGTCATATTCGATTGTTCTGTGGTGTTGTAGGGAAAGCATTTTTATAGATGAAAATGTCACACCACATCGCACACGAGCAGTGGAAATACTTCTGAAGGCAGGAGATATTAATCCAATCGAGTGGCCATCATGCTCCCTAGATCTCAATCCTATAGAACACGTTTGGGATGCAATAGGAAGATACATTGCTTTCGAAATTCGCTCAGCAGAAAACAAAAAAAAAAAAAAAACTCCTCTGAAGGAGGAGTGGAGCAGTTTGCCTCAAGAACTCCTGAATCACTTGGTGCTAAGCATGGTACGACGTTGCAATATGCCGTAAGCACCGGACATTAATTCCTAAACTACGTCCTTAGGAAAATTTTATAACACTTTTTTGTGTAATATAATTTATTAGTAAGCTAGGAATAAATTTAAGTCCACATTTGCTGTAATCGTGAAAATGTTTTCATATTACAGGTAAAAATATAGTTAATCCTTAGCTTTTTGGATGCCAGTGTAGTAATGGATATCACGAAGTGAAAGTAAAGATCACAATCGAGGAACATCTTTAATGGCCCAACATCTGACATCTGGTGCGAAGCTGCACTATACATGAATATTAGCGCTCTCTCTCTCTCTCTCTCTCTCTCTCTCTCTCTCTCTCTGTAAATGTCGCTTACGATTTCTGTAGATGGCATCGTGAAATGCAAATTTCCATTAAATTCCCATTTGGAGTAGGAAGTGTTTCCATAAACTAGGCGTTTTCTAAACGATTTTATTTCACTTTTATGGTCACTAAAAGTCGGTAAGTTTTTAACGTTATCCAAAGTTTAGGCTGTTAATTGTATGTGAATGGGTGGCTACGAAAAACACTTCTTTTTAAGTTTATCTCGTCTATCTTTAGTTGTGAGCCGTTCTCGTCTTCGTGTACCACTTCGCTTTGATTTCCAACACTTTAGTCATCGCCTTTTCTCCGTAAAGATGTTTCGTCCTCCGCTACCATCACCGTGTAACCATGGCAACGGTCCGCTTAATGCCTGAGGTTATACGACGATGGAGTGCAGACTTCCATTTAGACATCAGTCACGAAGTGCGATAAATTTTTATGAATAAATGTTTTAAAGTGTAATCAGTTTTTACGAGAAATTCTCAAGAGGCCTTCGAAAATTACCGATGCATAATTCGAACGATAAAATGCACCTGGTAAGACCTTGTTTGTAGGATTTCATTGATAGAAGGAAAGAGAGAGAGAGAGAGAGAGAGAGAGAGAGAGAGAGAGAGAGAGATGAAATGGAACGTGGACAGAGAAGTTCCCACTTTCTTGTTAATAAAATTCCCATATCCCGTACACCAGCTCTATAAAGACAGCCTAAACACCTCTGATTTTTCGTATTTTTCTCCTGCAGTGTTGTTATGCATATAACTACAAATGTGGTTGCTCAATGGCCATCATCTGTCCGTGTGTGATTATTGACGGTTTGGAATGGTTGAAATTATGCCGAAGGACTATGGTTTTCGAGGCATTAAGTGCATTCTGATCATTTTGTATGTTTGAATAATGAAAAAACCCGCAAGGAAAAACCTGCTACTTCCATAAAACCAGCTAACTCATTGTAACTTGAAATATCTTGTAACGGTTCCGATTGTCTTATACGAAGTACAAGCTAAATGATTAGACGAAGCACTGGTATATCAGGAAGAATCCTTGCCTACAATAAATGAAGTGGCAAGAACTAGCAAGCAGAAACTAATTCCCCAAATTAAAATTAATACATGTGATCCTAAAGCCCAAATATGTTTTAGTATAACGGTAAACAAAAAGCACATTTTCCCCAACTTCATTGTCCACTAATTGAGCAAGTAAATTCCCACTAGTTTCGATACTCATAATTATCATCGCCTATCTAATCAAGTTTGTCATCGATTACAGAGGCAATATAATAATATAAAACGAATACAAAAACGAAATAACTTGTGCAAAAAATCTCTGTGTTATCTATTGGCCAAGCGTCGAACTATATTGTACACGTTCTATTGAAATATATTTAACAATCGCTTATAATTCGTCTGATCAAATATCAGTCTATCTATGAAAATAATAACAACAGTCCTTATAAGGACAGGCTTAAAGGGGCGAAGCAAGAATGCTTTTCATCTTCCCCGTTATCTGTAAAGGACAGTGTATGGATAAGGTGTTATTGAGCTACTAAATTGAGCTACTAATAAGGTGTTATTGAGCTACTAAATTGAGCTACTAAAGCTCTGATCATGGCAGGAGGGTAACAGCAATAGCCGAGCTTCAGTTAGAACTTCATTGGCTACAGCATTGCCATCCATTACCCTCCAAGGGTATTGGATTGAATGAATCCAGCTATCTCCAATATCCATATCCATAATAACCTAATATATATAACAGAAGTCATCTTTCATTATAAAAAAATAAAAATGGTTTTGGAAATATTTTATAATTAAATTAAATTTTAAGAAATTTATTCACATTTTTCATGAAAAATAATTTATTATAATATATATACTAATTATATATATTCATATAAAAACAAACAGAAGATGTATTCTTGTTCTATTTCATGTTTTTAGTTTAACCTAAAGAAAGAAGTTTGTATATGAAATCATATTCACTATTTTGTACTTTTTTTTATGGAAAGGTAAACAGTTATAAACAAAGTTATCAATTAAGCAAACGACTTTGCCTCATTAATACGAGTTTTTAAGTCAATAAAGTAAATGCTAATAGCAGGAGTTAAAACACAATAGCTGATTCAATGCCCGATATTATATGCTGGTCTTATATTCTAAAAAATAGTAAAGAATACTATTTCTTAGCAGCGGACACACCATAAATTAGATAATCACTCCTATACTTTATAACACCTTCGTCAGCTTGCGTAAGAATTCTAGCATATCATATCTCGATAATTAATCTATTATTTTCACAATAATTAAATATTATTAAGTTATTTAAATGCAGCTGTTTGAAACTTGTTATTTAAATGCAGCTGTTTGAAACTTGGGATTTTAATTGATACCATTCGCGCGAAAGTAAAGCTATTGAGGTAATCAACTTTTTTTTTTTTTTTTTTAGCCGTCATTAGGTGGCAATGTTGGTATAAAGTTTCGCCAATTATGCCTACGCGTGAGGATGAAAGAATAATGCTATCCCATCTTTCAAAATATGCATTTTTTTATGTGAAGCGTCACATAAAAAAAATCTTAAGGAATTAGAAACCTCTCTCGCTTGAGACAGAAGGAACAGTTATAAATTATCTTTTTTTTTTTTGTAATTACTTGCAGTAATTACAAAAAAAAAAACATCCTTATAAATTTATTCAGCCTACTTCCCATTAGACTAGTCTTACCTCTTCTATTCATTTTATATTCGATTGGTTACCTTTACGAAAACTTGTATCTATATGATTGAAATATATTATCTTTTATCAATTGTTTCTCCCAGTGACAATCTCTAGGCTCCTTTTAAATCAAAAGACCATTTGTTTTCTCCTTAATCACTTATTCAGCTAAGGCATTCTTGATGGTATATATTTTGTAAAGTTTCCATGTGGAAATGATATAAAATATTTAAATATGTTCAGATATTGTTAAAATTTAAATTAAAAAATGAGGAAAATGTACAAATCTTCCGACACCCTTTACTAATTAACATAAATAAAGTATTATAATAATTCAGAGTAGTTTTACAACAAATAAGGATGTTTTTTTTTTTTTTGTAATTACTGCAAGTAATTACAAAAAAAAAGATAATTTATAACTGTTCCTTCTGTCTCAAGCGAGAGAGGTTTCTAATTCCTTAAGATTTTTTTTATGTGACGCTTCACATAAAAAAATGCATATTTTGAAAGATGGGATTGCATTATTCTTTCATCCTCACGAGACCACCATACCCTTGGAGGGTAATGGATGGCAATGCTGTAGCCAAGGAGGGAAGATGAAAAGCATTCTTGCTTCGCCCCTTTAAGCCAGTCCTTATAAGGAATATAAGGACTTTACAACAAAAAGGAATTATATGAAGTTTTGAATCAATCGACCGTGAGGTGCGGTGATTGATTTTATATGAGATGCCCATATAGGGTAACGGATGGCAATGCTGAACCAATGAAGTTTAACTGAGGTTCGGCTGTTGCTGTTATCCTGGGTTAATGAGTTCGCTCTCTTAGGTTTTGCCCTAAGGGAGCAATTGAGTCACCGGGGAAAGTGTTCTCCGGCAAGGCCCGCTGAGGGGTGCTTGCCTGTGAATTATTTTCTTCGGAATGAGCGGTTCTGCTCGGTGGTCCAGTTTCAATGAGTAGAACCAACGCGGAGATTTGGACGGTCTTTCGCCCACGAATGAGTGGCCTAGAGATCGTCCGATATTTTTGAGATATCACCTTTACTTACACATACGGTGATTGATTCATTCAATCCAATACCCTTGGAGGGTAATGGATCGCAATGCTGTAGCGAATGAAGTTCTAACTGAGGCTCGGCTATTGCTGTTACCCTCCTGCCATGATCAGAGCTTTAATAGCTCAATAACACCTTATCCCTACACTGTCCTCTACAGATAACGGGGAATATGAAAAGCATTCTTGCTTCGCCCCTTTAAGCCAGTCCTTATAAGGACTTACAACAAAAGAGGATGAAGGATTGAAAAAAGTCCTTTTTAGGACTTCCAGGGTAACAAATGGCAATGCTGTAGCCAATGAAGTTTTAACTGAGGCTCGGCTACTGCCGTTACCCAGCCATGACTAGAGCTTTTTAGCTCAGTAACACTCCATCCACACAGATTTTCTTCATTCAGATGACGGGATAAAGAGTCAAGGACTCAGTCATTTCTCCCAGTTCCTTTATGAACTTTCAATAAACGAGGATGTTTTATATGTCATGTTAGGACATAACATAATGTACTGATTTGTGTTATGTTATGTTATACATTTTGTACTGTATTGTTCCTTGGTTTCGATGTATCCTTTGGGTGAAAAGACATAGATTCAAATCCTACAGGACTTAAAGAACCTTCATCATGCTTACAATTGAAGGCGAATTATCTGATCTCACACAGAGGTAGCAAGGATATTTTCTCCCAGAAACAAGAAAATTAGTTGGGAAAATATACGCAGTCTACACACAAAATTTAGGCGAAAGGTGTTGGACCTTAAGGGATTAATATTATTATTAGAATACATACTAGGATGTCCCCCTCCCATTTCAAACAAGGAATACAAACGATCACCAATGTAGATTTCATTACTGTCGATCAAAAATGGGTGTTCTTACTTCATACACCTTCGGAATATATTTATGTTGCCCGTGATATTTTTATAGATTTGCCAATAGTGAAGTAGGGCAAGTTACAAAACTACGAGAATGCAAACAGATTACATTGTTTTATTACCGATTCCATATGCGGTTCTACCTACAAAATTTCTACATTTTGTAGAAAATGTAAATTCTATATTTTGTACAAAATGCTGGTCACTCTCTTTCTTCTGTTTAAAAAAATCCGCAGAATTTCTCTCAAGCCTAAAAGTTATAAAACCCGAACATTCAGGTATTATTATCTGCTTGTAAGTTGTCTTTTTTCAGAAATTGTACAATTTGTATCCCCGAATATTTCTATCTGACGTTATAGACATTCAAAGTTACGATCACTGGGATATTTTATCTAGATGAAAAGACAAAACCTTACAGCTCAAGTCGAATGCAATACGATGGATCAACTCTACCCTCAAAGATGGCTTCTTTTTTTTTTTATTTAGAACGTCCTGAAGATAAAATCTTGAGTTTCCATCCTAAACGTTCTCTCTGACTATGCTACTTGCTATTTGTAGTGGAATTGAAACAGCGATTCTATCTTTTTAGAATAAAATTAATAATTTACATCTAGAACCAAATTTATTTTGGAGAATGGATGACTTTTAACTTCTAACTACAATAACGTTTCCTATTTCATCTGTACACCAACCATCTGAAAAATACAGAATAAGAAATTGAAAGCAATTAAGCAAACTGGTCTTCTAAAAGCTTAGAATTACGCATCAAATCATTAACATTTTTTCTCATTATTCTCTTCTTCTTCTTCATTAAGACCAATTTTCTTCAAAGCTTATAGAAATAAACTAGAAAACAAATGGCTTCAGAGAATTGCTAGAAAATCAAGAAATAAAACATAAAATGGAGATAAATAATGTGGAAAGAATAAATGAAAAAAGAATTAAAAAAGGGTAGACTCGAGAAAAAATAAATGTCTTGAAATAAACTAAGGTAAATTTGTGAAAATAAAAAATATGAAAGAACTAAAAGGTGCACGCAAGAAAAGAACAAAAGGATGTTGAGAATAATCACTTTGGAATCTTCAGAAATACGCGCGCAAGTTTTTTTTCTGAAGGATCTCTGACTAAAAGTGGAAAGCAAAATTTCGTAATTGGGACGCATTCCAATTTTTTCATAATTCGAAACGTTTGTAAGTTAAAATGCTGATTGATACTATGAATTCTCAGCGCAATTGACGATTAACATTTCTGACATAAAGGGTGAAGCCAAATGCTTTTCATACTCCCCGCTATCTGATAGGGAAACAGTGAGTGGAAAAAAATTTGAGCCAATGGCTCGCCCTGAGCGGGCTTGAAGATTAGACATCAGAGTTGGAGTTTAAGATGGCTTTTGGTCTTTGATGTTTGAAGTAATCTGTTGCATCGTAGTTTTCAGCTAGGTGAACCAATTTTGGGATGTACAGATGCTTTTGAAAACAACTTTGTTGCTATAGTCTGCAGGAAAGTGTAAATATAAGGGACATCTGTGTCCCGGTGGAGTTGCATTTCTCACGAACCATGGGGGCGTTTAGAATCATTCGCAGACATTTATTTTGCACACACGTTGTAACTTGAGAATATTAGAACCAGCGGTATAGCTCCAAGTGGAGAAGTGTAAGTGAGTATAGGACGAACCACCAGTTTGTAGATAAGTAATTTAATTGTGGTGTTCTGCTTACTGTTCCTGTTGATCTAGAGCTGAGCAATGGCTTTTGAAGTCAGCCTTCTATCCAGCAGTACACCAAGGTTTTTGACTTCTGTTTGACACGGTATTTTTGTGTTAAACAGGAAGATATCCCACTTTTGGAGGTATCGGTCTTCTGGTGAATAGCATGGCTATGCTCTTCTTGGAATTCACTTGCAATCTCCATTTGAAGAACCATTTTTCAATTAGTAGTAGGTTTTCTTGCAGTTTCTTGATGTAGAGATGCTGCTGTAGAGATCTGGCTAATATCGTTGTATCATTCGCGTAAATGACCATGATATATGACAATGGATTGTGTGGAATATCACACATGTATATGGAAAACAGAATCGGTGCCAATAAGGATCCTTATGGGACTCCAGCGAAGAGACGTTTCTGTGCTGATATCGCACCGTTGATCTTAATTTGCATACGCTTTTCCAAAAGGTATGATTTAATTAGGTGAACCATTTCCAATGGTATTCCTGTTGAAATCAGATTATTCAGTAATCCGAAATGCCAGATTTTATCAAATGCACTGGCTATGTCAAAGGAAACAGCCCCAGTGCATTGATGCCAATTGAATCTCGTGGAGATGTATTCGAGTAGTCTATGTATATGTTGTGTGGTACTATGGAATTGACGAAACCCAAACTGCTCTTTAGGAAGAATGTTTAACTTATGTAGGGAGGCTTGGAGTTTAGTAAGAATAACTTTCTCTACAGTTTTTCCCAGATTTGAGATGAGGCTGATTGGCCTATAACTTTGAGGCAGGTGCGGGTTTTTTTCGGTCTTATGGATTGGAATTATATCCGTCACCTTCCAGCAGGAAGGAAAATGTTTGAAGCGGAGGATGGAATTCATTATGTTGATCAGGTGGACAATAGCTATACGATGCAGTAGCTTTATCACCTTGTTGGTAATGCCATCAGGTCCAGGAGCCTTTTTGTTTTTTTTAATTTCTTGATTATATCATATATTTATGCTGGTGATGTGGGTGTAATTTGATTGGAGGAGATTACAAAAGATTTCAGTGAACATCTGACATATCGATGGATGTTGTAGATGTCAACACAATTTACATTAACATTTCTGGCATAAAGGGTGAAGCAAAATGCTTTTCATACTTCCAGATCTCTGATAGGTAAACGTTCAGTGGAAAAATTTATAAGCCAATTGGAGTTTAAGGTGGCTTTTGGTCCTTTATGTTTGAAATAATCTGTTGCGTTGTAGTTTGCAGCTAGTTGAACCAATTTGTTGGGGTGTACAGATGCTTTTGAAAAGAACTTTGTTGATATAGTCTGCAAGAAAGTGTAGATATAGGGGACATCTGTGTACCGATGGAGTTGCACACGAACCATGGTGCGTTTAAGATCATTCGTAGACATTTATTTTACACACGTTGTAACTTGAGAATATTAGTATCAGTAGTATGGCTAAGTGAGTATAGGACGAACCATCAGTTTGTAGATAAGTAATTTGATTACGGTGTTCAACTTACTGTTCCTGTTGATTAGAGGATAGAGCTAGTCAATGACATTTGATATAATTACACAGAGAGTCTTGATATGGCAGTAGAAAGTCAGCCTTCTGTGCAGCAGTACACCAACGTATTACACCTCTGTTTTCCACGGGATTTTTGTGTTAAACAGGAGGATATCCCCTTTAGGAAGTATCGGTCTTCTGGTGAATAGCATGGCTATGCTCTTCGGGGGATTCACTTGCAGTCTTCATTTGGCGAAGCATTTTTCAATCAATATTAGGTTTTCTTGCATTTTCTTGATGGCAACATGCAGTTAGATATCTCGTTGATATCGCTGTATCATCCGCGTAAAGGGCTTTGATAGATGACAATGCATTGTGTGGGATGTATATGGAAAACAGAATCGGTGCCAGTGAACGCAATTTTACCGATGTTAAAGGCGAACTATAAAAATTCGGACGATCTCTATACCACTCCATAGTGGCCGAAAGGCCGTCTATATCTCATCTCAGCATCGGTTCCACTCAGTGACGGGATCCACCACCACCGTGCCGAACCACTCATATTCCGAAGAAAAGCATTCACCGAAAAAGCCCCTCACCGTACCGGAAAACACTTTCCCCCGGAGACTCAAATTTCTCCCTCAAGGCAAAAACCAAAAACCTTTAAGAGAGCAAACTCTCGAATCTCTCCGTCCCATGGGGACACTTGCTACTTTAGGAAATAATAATAATTTGTGAGTTCAACAAATCTTCATCATCAGCCTGTAGAGTAAGATAGGCTGAGAGTCAGCAGATAGTACGAGAGGAAATAAAGATAGAGTGCATAGTGGTAGAGTAGGTTAAAGAGGCCTCAGTTGACCTGTTTTAGCTGTTTGCCCCCCAGGGGCGTTTCTAAAACGGTCGTTGATTTTTCACTTTACAAAAAAGGAAAAATCCTAAAAAGGAAACATGTAACAAAACAAAAACGTACACAGAAAAGCAAAAATTGAAAGTTAAACTTAGAGGTGGAGGAAGGATCTGGCCCGAGTGATGCAGCTCACAAGGAACTGCACCGCCTCGCTGTAAGCCTTCGCCGCTCGGGTTCTCAGGTCCTCCCCCACCTGTGATAGCTGAAACCGGTGAAGCTGTGTACAGAAACCCCACAAGGTGGTTACTGTGTCTTTCTTTTGTTGTGGGCAGTTATTATTCTTTTGGCCACCTCACTTCCTTTGGCCATGTCTAGTTTGCAGAGAGCTATGAAGAACGCCGAAGCTGCCTCCTCGTCTAAATCCTGGGCTACCTCTACCTGCTCAGGGGTGACTTTGCTGATGTCATCAACGAAGATGTCACCCCATTTTGCACTGACGATGTCAGATCCATGTTCCCCTGTGAGGAGGAGTTCAGGTTCTCCTATTTTTTTTATCGCTTCTTTGAATTTTTCCGCCATCCCTGGGATACCTCTGATGAGATGGCTGAGAGTCTCCCCTGCTTTTGGCCACCTCACTTCCTTTGGCCATGTCTAGTTTGCAGAGAGCTATGAAGAACGCCGAAGCTGCCTCCTCGTCTAAATCCTGGGCTACCTCTACCTGCTCAGGGGTGACTTTGCTGATGTCATCAACGAAGATGTCACCCCATTTTGCACTGACGATGTCAGATCCATGTTCCCCTGTGAGGAGGAGTTCAGGTTCTCCTATTTTTTTTATCGCTTCTTTGAATTTTTCCGCCATCCCTGGGATACCTCTGATGAGATGGCTGAGAGTCTCCCCTGCTTTCGCGTGAGGGACTTCTGGGAGGGCGGTCTCAGATACTTTTGCTGTTTTGGGCGTTACCAACTCTTCTTCCTGTGGGCTTAATAGCCGTTTGGAGGTGTTGGTGTTCACCTCCATCTTTCCTTCTTCCCTATCTATATCTGTATTAGTATCTATATTGGTATTGATCGTTTCAATAGCGACTGTTTCTTCTTGTTGGATTTTACTGCTTGTGGAAGTTTTTTCCCCTTTCGATTTTTCTTAGACGTGGAGGTATGGATTTCTGTTATATCAGGAGCAGCCTCGAAAGGAGGAGAAGCTTCCTGTGGTGCGTCATTTCCATTGCTTGGTGGAGTTGCTGGCGTGATTGCACCACCCATCCTCTCAGCAAGGGTTCTGGATGGGCATGTGTCCACTTTGTGGTCAATTACCCCACATTTCAGGCAAGCTGACTCACAGTTTTCTTGGTTGTGGCCTGCTTTGAGGCAGTTTTTACATTTCACTCTAGGACAGTCCGCCCCAAGGTGAGTGAAAGCACCACATCTAAAACATTGTTTTTTTACACCAGGGTAATTTATCATTACTCTGGCGGATCCAATAATAATGAAGTTGGGAACGGGCGTTTTCTTCTCGAGGGAAATGTGGACTTCACCCGACTTCCATTTGGGGTTTTCTGCGTCATTTAGGACTTCCACCTTGTGTACAACGCCCCATTTCCCGAATATTTCGTGGATGATCTTTACATCCGTTTCAATATATTCTAAAGGGAATCTGGGGATTCTAAATAGTTTGGTAATGCTCCCTACTGTTGCAGGAACTATTGTTTTTCCATTACATTCGAATCCTGCAAGTAGTTTGTCTCTTGTTTGCTCACTCCTTACTACTACTTGGAAGCGGCCACCACCAAAGGGAGTAAACCCAAAAATCTGCTCAGCGCCGACGCTTTCGATGAGGGCTTTGGCCAAACATCGAGGTCGTAGATCAGCTTCCACTTCGATTCCAAGGGTGCGCGTACGCGGCAAAGCCATGCTGGTGAGGGGGGGGACTAAGCTATTCCCACCACCGAGTGTGTTGTTCTTGCCCCAGTCTGAGGTTTATTCTGTATCTGCTGCTGTAGTTTATTATCAAGTGCCTCTATGAGACGCTTTGCCGATAATAACTGAGCTAACATATACTATACTACAATTTGCGTTTATCTAAACAATTTGCTAATCACTTATGGGGAAAGTTCACAAAAATGAACTACACACTTGATCTAAGCTAAAAGGCCGAGAGTCTATGGTAAAGGTTGGATGTATACAAAATTCCATTACCCTCCAAGGGTATGGTGGTTCTGTCCAAACAGTATTTACCGAAGTTAATACACAATTTATTTTGTCATCATATTGAATATATTAAATTTATGTATATTTCTAATGGGTGTGAAACACTTTGATTTCATTCATTGCCTAATTTCTGAAAAGAGAAAAATAAAATTTATGGATTATTCTATAAAATTAAATAAGATTTTAAAATAAAAATATAACTGTTTAACAAAAAGGAAAGATAATTGTAAATTTTTGGTTTTACAGAGTTTTGTTCAAAAATTGCACTCAATTACCGTTTGAATCAATTTGATATAGGACTACCATCTACGCATATCATCAACCACATCATCACGAATCATGGGCTCACTGCCCGTTGATGTCTGATGCCTGTTTCACTATCTTCTTCCACCTTTCTTTGTCCAGTGCACAGTGTCGCAGTTTCTGTACACCCATTCCACACCAGTCCTTTATATCGCCTATCCATTCTCTGTATGGTCTACCTGTTCTGTTTAAACCATCCAAAATGCCAAACATAAATGTCTTTATCTTCCGGTCCTCACTCATTCCACAGCTGTGTCCAAATAATTGCAGCTTCCATTTTATAATCTTCTGCATTAGATTCTGTTTTGGTGTATCTTCTGATAGAGCTCTTCATTGGTGATTTTCTGTACCCATCCTATTCTTAGAATCTTCCTGTAACAAGTTCTTTCAAATGACAAAATTCTTTTTCTTGATTCCTTATTTATTACCCACGTTTCAGATCCGTACAGTACATCGCTGAAGATGCATGTTTCCAATACTCTTAGTTTTGTTTGCAGACTGATCACTTTACTTTTCCAGATGTTATCCATGGCCTTCAGATTTGTTCTTCCCTTTGCAATCCTGATCTTTATTTCTTTTTTTACTGTCCAAGTTATATGTCAGTTTACTTCCCAAATATGTGAATTGTTCTACATTTTCTATATCATTTCCATCCACTTGTATCTTTTGTTTCATGTTCTTCTCACCAAATACCATTGTCTTTGTTTTTTCCAAGTTCATAACAAGTCCAAATCTCTTCCCTTCCTCATTTAACAGTTTCAGTGCTTTTTGTAGTTGTCTTTCGTCTTCTTCAATAATAACAATGTCATCTGCAAATCTCAGATTGTTAATTCTCATTCCGTGTACAGATATTCCTTTGGCATCTTCTTTCATTTTATCCATTGCTCTTTCTAAATGTGCGATGAAAATGCTTCGTGATATTGGGTCTCCCTGTCTAGTACCTCTGCTTGTTTTAAACCATTTCCCCAAATCATCACCTATTCTAACTGCTGCAACTGCATTCTGGTAAACATCTTTTAATATAGCTATTAGTTTTTTTATCAATTCCATAGTATTCCAGAACTGCTAATGTCACTTTCTGGTCAATACTGTCAAATGCTTTCTGAAAGTCAACAAAGCAAGTATATATGTTTTTGTTTTTTCTCCTAGATTTCTCTGCTATTAACCTCAATGTCAAGATCTGTTGAATTGTAGTTCTATCCTTCCTAAATCCTGCTTGCTCGTCTGCAAGGCATGCCTCCTCCAATTGTGTTCTCAATCTTTCTGTCAATATGATCATCATCACTTTACCAAGGTGACTTATCAAGGCAATTGTTCTATAATTTTTACATTCTAGCTTATTTCCTTTCTTGTATAATGTTACTAATATTGATTTCACCCACTCCTCTGGCATTTTCCCTTCTTTCCATACCATATTGCATAGTTGGTGCATTTCTGTAACCATACTTTCACCACCATATTTAATCATTTCTCCAGTAATGTTATCGTTACCAGGACTCTTGTTGTGTTTTAGCCGTCCTATTGCTTTTTCTACTTCTCCTCTTAAAATGTCCATATCATGCTCATTACCTGGTGGTGATATCTGCTTCAATTCTTCAGTGAGTTTCTCAATGCTATCTGAATCTAGTTTTTCTTCATATAACTCACTACAGTATCTTGTCCACCGCTGTACAATTTTTTCTTTATTCATCAATACTTTGCTATAGAGACAATATAAACAATACCAAAGCAAGATGTGCTAATTATTGAAGGAGATTGGAATGCCAAAGTTGGAATAGATAATGATGGTTGGGAAAAAGTCATGGGAAAATATGGTTTCGGAGAAAGAAATGAACGAGGTGAAAAATTGTTAGAATTTGCTGTGGACCACGAGATCATGATCTGTAACACAAGATTCCAACAAAAGGAGTGTTGAAAATGGACGTGGCGATCAAAGGATGGGAAAACCAAAAACATTATTGATATGATTATGATTAAAAGAAGATGAATAACATCAGTACAGCAATGTCGGACTTTTCAAGGAGCGGATATAGACTTGGACCATAGCTTAGTGATTGCAAACATCAAGATGAAATTGAAAAAGAAATATAAACCCCAACATCAGAATAGAAGAGATACAGCACGAATAATTGAAGTAGAAATAGGAAGAAGGTACAGAACAGTGTTAGCAGAGAAACTTAAAAGTGTGGAGAAAGAAAAAAACTCGAATTTAAGAGTGAAAAGAGTAGAAGGCGATAGAAGATGCAGTTGAAGAAACAGTACCAGAAGAAGAGAAGATCAAGAAGAAATTGATTACACAAGAAACATTGAAGTTAGTACAGAAGAAAAGAATGTTGAAGATAAGAAGGGATACATCAGAACAAATAGAAGAGCAATATAGAAGAAAGTGTAATGAGGTGAAAAAAGCAGTCAGAATGGATAAAATGAAATGGTTAGAAGCCCAATGCAACAATATAGAACAGTACTATGGAGAGTATAAAACAAGGGAGGTATACAAAATGATCAGAACCATTAATAGAAAGTGGCAACCAAAACAGACCACAATTAAAGATGAAAAGGGCAAAGTATTGATGAATAAATTGCTCTTCTATTTGTTCTTTATTATTAGTATTGATGGTTTCAATAATAACTGTTTCTTCTTGTTGGATTTTACTGCTTGTGGAAGTTTTTTTTTCCCTCACGGTTTTTCTTAGACGTGGTGGTAGAAACTTCCTGTACTGTGTCATTTCCATTGCTTGGTGGAGTTGCTGGCATGATTGCACCACCCATCCTCTCAGCAAGGGTTCTGGATGGGCATGTGTCCACTTTGTGGTCAATGACCCCACATTTCAGGCAGGCTGCCTCACACTTATCCTGGTTGTGGCCTGCTTTGAGGCAGTTCTTACACTTCGATTTTCGGCAGTTTACTCCTAGGTAATCGAAGGATCCGCATCGGAAACATTGCTTCTTCACACCAGGATAGTTTATCATTACACGTGCGGATCCTATTTGGACAAAGTTAGGGACTTCGGTTCACATTTCGAGAGAGATGGTTACTTCTCCTGACTTCCATGTGGGATTTTCTGCATCATTTAACACTTCCACGTTGCGTACTATGTCCCATTTCCCGAATATGTCGTGGATGATCTTTAGATCAGTTTCAACATATTCCAAGGGGAATCTCGGGATTCTGAGTAACTTGGTGATACTTCCCACCACAAATGGGACTATTTTTTCCGCTTACAATCAAAACCTCCAAGTAGTTTATCTCTGGTTTGTATACTTCTAACGACTACTTGGAAACGACCTCCGCCGAAAGGAATAAATCCGAAAATCCTGTCGGCGCCGAGTGTTTCGATGAGAGCTTTAACTAACATCGGGGCTGCAGGTCGGCATCCACTTCTATTCCGAGTGTCCGCGTAAGCGGCAAAGCCATAGCTGGCGAGGAACGCCTTAACTAATCCCACCACCAAGTGTTTATTATTCCCTGGTCCGGGGTTTACTTTATCTGTGCTGGTCAGTTAATACCGCGAACGCCTGGTGGAGTCCGTGTTCGTTATTAACCTTGCAACACAGATACTGCGTTTAGCTCTTAGGTTCCAAGGGTATTGGATTGAATGAATCAATCTAATCAGCTAATCACACTACAGAAATGATCCTGTGAAGTATATATATTTTGTGAGTTCAACAAACTTCATCATTGGGCTGTAGAGTAAGATAGGCTGAGAGTCAGCAGATAGTAGGAGAGGAAATAAAGATAGAGTGCATAGTGGTAGAGTAGGTAAAGGAGGCCTCAGGTGACCTGTTTTAGATGTTTGCCCCCCCCCAGGGGCGCTTCTAAAATGGTCGTTGATTTTTCACTTTAAAAAAAAAAGAAAAATCCTAAAAAGGAAACATGTAACAAAACAAAGAGAGAATAAATATGAAGAAGGAATGGAAAGGTAAACTTAGAGGTGGAGGAAGGATCTGGCCCGAGTGATGCAGCTCACAAGGAACTGCACCGCCTCGCTGTAAGCCTTCGCCGCTCGGGTTCTCAGGTCCTCCCCCACCTGCGGGAGCTAAAAACCAGTGAAGCTGAGTATAGAAATGCACAAGGTGGTTACTGTTCCTTTCTTTTGTTGTGGGCTGTTATGATTCTTTTGGCCACCTCACTTCCCTTGGCCATGTCTAGTTTGCAGAGAGCTATGTAGAACGCCGAAGCTGTCTCCTCGTCTATATCCAGGGCTACCTCTACTTGCTCAGGGGTGATTTTGCGGATGTCATCAACAAAGAGGTCACCCCATTTTGCACTGATGATGCCGGGTCCATATTTCCCTGTGAGGAGGAATTCAGGTTCTCCTACTTTATCTATTGCCTCTTTAAACTTTTCTGCCACCCCGGGCATACCTCTAAGGAGATGTTTTAGAGTCTCCCCTGCTTTTGCATGAGGGACTTCTGGGTGTTCGGTTTCAGATACTTTTGCTGTTTTGAGAATTGTCAGCTCTTCTTCCTGCGGACTTAATGGCCGTTTGGAAGTTTTGGTGTTCGTCTCCATCTCTACTACAGCTTCTTCTACTGTATCTGAATTGGCGATGTCTATATTGGCAGTGGTAGCTTCGCTTTCGTCCGTGGGAGTTACCATGATGGTTTCTGCATTGTCAGTCTCTTCTGTTGGGATCGTATTACTGGTTTCTGCAATTCTGGTAGGTTTCCCTCCCTTACGGGACCTTTTCGTTGTGTTAGACATGGCGGCATGATCAGGAGTGGCCTCAAGAGGCGGAAACTCTTCCTGTGTTGTGACCTTTTCATTACTTGGTTTTGTTGTTGATGTGATTGCACCACCCATCCTCTCTGCGAAGGTTCTGGATGGGCATGTGTCGACTTTGTGGTCAGTGACCGCACATTTCAAACAAGCTGCCTCACATTTTTCTTGGTTGTGGCCAATTTTTAGGCAGTTCTTGCATTTTATGTGAGGGCAGTCTGCCCCAAGATGATTGAAGGCACCACATCTAAAGCATTGCTTTTTGACGCCTGGGTAATTTCCCATTACCCTGGCAGATCCTATGAGGACAAAGTTAGGAACTTCTGTCCTCATTTCAAGAGAGATGGTTACCTCCCCTGACTTCCACTCAGGATTGTCGGCGTCATTGTGAACCTGGATTTCCCGTACAACTCCCCACTTAGAGAATACGCTATGAATTATATCGTTGTTCTCTGCATATTCTAGGGGAAATCGTGGTATCTTAAGGGTTCTCAGGATGCTCCCAACCATGAAGCGAGATACTTTTACTTTACCACAGTCAAAAAACCCTTGGAAAAGCGCTTCTCTGGTCTCCACATTTTTGGTCACTACCTGGTATCTTCCTCCCCCATAAGGGGTAAATCCAAAAATGTTCTCTGCGCCGACGCAGTCAATGATAGCTTTCGCCATCGTCCTTGCCGGTATTGTGGCGTTAACCTCAATTCCGAGGGTACGCACACGCGGCAGAATGGAGGGCATGATCAGATGGGGGGGAGCCTAACTATTCCCACCACCAAGTGTTGGATATTTCCCCAGTCCGGGGTTTAGGAAGTTCTGTAAATTTCCGGTAAATATAGTGAAACCCAATAGGACTCGTACCGATATTAACGGTTAAGAACAGAAACTATATACTACACATTATTTTGAATTTTTTCTTGACAATTATTCATAAGACTATTACACTTTTTTTATATAATCTTTGTCAAGTAGCTTTATTTTATCCTCCTACATGTTTCGAAAATTTTTCTATTGGCATCCTCAGCGAATACAAATTAGTAAGCTAAAATGAAGGTTAGAGACTAGGTTAGAACTGATGGTTCTAATTCATACAAAAAATTGGTATTGTGCGTGACAATATGCGTGTCTCGTTAACTTGATTTATTCGTTATGGCTCATGACGTAATTGTTATGAAAGTTCATTTCTTTTGATGTTTAATGATCTGATAAAAGTTTTCCAAATTTCTGGTAAAATTAGACCTTGATTCTTGTTTAAAAAAAATAAATAAAATGTAATAGTCTTATCTTAGCCAAAAGGCGAGAAGCTGGTGTATTGTTTGTATGAAATATTTGAATTCGTAAATGATCCTGTGAATAATAATAATAATAAATAATTTGTGAGTTCAACAAATCTTCATCATCGGCCTGTAGAGTAAGATAGGCTGAGAGTCAGTAGATAGTAGGAGAGGAAATAAAGATAGAGTGCGTAGTGGTAGAGTAGGTTAAAGAGGCCTCAATTGACCTATTTTCGCCCCAGGGGCGTTTCTAAAACGGTCGTTGATTTTTCACTTTACAAAAAAGGAAAAATCCTAAAAATGAAACATGTAACAAAACAAACCAAAAAAAGTGCACAGAAAAGCAAAAATTGAAAGGCGAACTTAGAGGTGGAGGAAGGATCTGGCCCGAGTGATGCAGCTCACAAGGAACTGCACCGCCTCGCTGTAAGCCTTCGCCGCTCGGGTTCTCAGGTCCTCCCCTACCTGTGATAGCTGAAACCGGTGAAACTGTGTACAGAAACCCCACAAGGTAGTTACTGTGTCTTTCTTTTGTTGTGGGCAGTTATTATTCTTTTGGCCACCTCACTTCCCTTGGCCATGTCTAGTTTGCAGAGAGCTATGAAGAACGCCGAAGCTGCCTCCTCGTCTAAATCCTGGGCTACCTCTACCTGCTCAGGGGTGACTTTGCTGATGTCATCAACGAAAATGTCACTCCCATTTTGCGCTGACGATGTCAGATCCATGTTCCCCTGTGAGGAGGAGTTCAGGTTTTCCTATTTTTTTCATTGCTTCTTTGAATTTTTCCGCCATCCCTGGGATACCTCTGATGAGATGGCTGAGAGTCTCCCCTGCTTTCGCGTAAGGGACTTCTGGGTGGGCGGTCTCAGATACTTTTGCTGTTTTGGGCGTTACCAACTCTTCTTCCTGTGGGCTTAATGGCCGTTTGGAGGTGTTGGTGTTCACCACCATCTTTCCTTCTTCCCTATCTATATCATCTGTATTAGTATCTATATTGGTATTGATCGTTTCAGTAATGACTGTTTCTTCTTGTTGGATTTTGCTGCTTGTGGAAGTTTTTCCCCTTAAGGTTTTTCTTAGATGTGGAGGTATGGATTTCTGTTATATCAGGAGCAGCCTCGAAAGGAGGAGAAGCTTCCTGTGGTGTGTCATTTCCATTGCTTGGTGGAATTGCTGGCGTGATTGCACCACCCATCCTCTCAATAATGGTTCTGGATGGACATGTGTCCACTTTGTGGTCAATGACCCCACATTTCAGGCAAGCTGACTCACAATTTTCCTCGTTGTGGCAGTTTTTACATAATAATTTGTGAGTTCAACGTATCTCATCATTGGCCTGTGGAGTAAGATAGGCTGAGATTCAGCAGATAGTAGTAGAGGAAATAAAGATAGAGTGCATAGTGGTAGAGTAGGTTAAAGAGGCCTCAGATGACCTGTTTTAGCTGTTGACCCCCCAGGGGTTCTTCTAAAACGGTCGTTGATTTTTCACTTTAAAAAAGGAAAAATCCTGAAAAGGAAAAAAAAGGAGAGACTAAGCAAATTTAACAAGTGTAAATAAATCTAAAGACTATGTGGAAGACAATTCTATAGAGGAATGAGTTTGCCGAGCAAACCCAGAACAGTATAACCAGGAAAAGAAGGGAGATGACCTGGCCCGGAAGACCCCGCCCTGAAAAGGGCTTGGGACCACCTCGATGTTGGCCTTCGCAGTCCGGGTTTGTTCAGGTCAACCCCAACCTGGGGACAGAAAAACTTTCAACTGTGAAAGGACTAGACATACCTGTGGGTTAAACGCTGATCAGGAAGGAAGATCGAGATAGCGTCAACACCTACAACTTGAAGGTGTTATAGGTGCAGACACAACCGGATTCCCCCCTGTATGATCTGGCAGATGGTTGGTGGATCGCACCATCTCCTCAGGAACCGCTCTTCTCCCCGTAAGTACCTTTCCTGCTCCAGGAAGCGGCGGAGGTAGGCTGAGAGACAGTTCTTAACACGGAGATAGATGCGATCCCCTTCGTTAAGAAGGTGTTTTTTCCTGATTTTCCAAATGTGGTGCTTAATCACATTTATTACGAAAATCAGGTGTTTCTTGTTTTTGGTTACTGTGGGAGGAAACTGTAGAAAGACTATTTCGGCGAATGTGAGCGCTGGGATCGCAAGCACCTCAGCCAGTCTGTGCCAAACACGCTGTGCTGGCGGGCAGTGAAAGAAGAGGTGCCCTACGGTTTCTATCGCACCGCAGACGTCGCAGAAGGGGTTGCATGGTCGCGGGTTGTAGGCTGATTTTACCAGTTTCACCGGGAGTCTGCCGTAGGCGATTCTCCAGGCTAAGTCCCAGTGAAATGGTTGCCCCCAGCTGTTTTTTATGTTGGTGAACAGCACCTCTTCGTTTGTGCCCAGATCGGGTTTTTCCCAGTCAAAGCTGTCAAAAATTTTCCAGTACAGCTTGTTTGGGCTAAGCTGAAGCACTCGAACTCCATCCGTTGCCAATTTTTTAAAAAGTTTGCATATTGTGTAGTATCACTCAGGCACCGTCTCCGCACATGGTCCGGCGTGGCCAGTGATCCCGAAGTAGGGTGGTAAAAATCGTAATAGGAAAAGACAGTATCTACCGAAGTGAATACAATTTATTTTTGTCATCATATTGAATATATTAAATTTATGTATATTTCTAATGGGTGTGAAACACTTCGATTTCATTCATTGCCTAATTTCTTAAGAGAAAAAGAAAATTTATGGATTATTCTATAAAATTATATAAGATTTTTAAAAGGGAAATATAACTGTTTAACAAAAAGGAAAGATAATTGTAAATATTCGGTTTTATAGAGTTTTGTTCAAAAAATTATCCTTCATTCTTTAATCAATTTCAGTTCCATACCTACGTAAGGCTAGCGATTAAAACGGATGAAGAAAATGAAAGATAAGCAAACACTTCCCAGTATGTATGTTTCGACGAACTAAAATCGAATTCTTTGTGAATTCGATTTCAGTTCGTCGCGTTCTTTAATTCTTTTGAAAATTTTTCAATTTCTTTTTTTTAAATCAATTTAGCAGTATATCATCAAACTATCTCCAATAAACAAATATCAACCTATAATTCGTTGACTTGAAGATGTATATTTTCATATACATATTCGAATCAAATTAAATTTGAAAAAAATATGGCGTCTAAAAAATCTTTGATAAGGCGAATGATATGCTTATATTCTAGCTATGTGCGGAGTGTTGTTTCATCAAAAACCTGGCGCAGCGCAGTAAGAAGAAAACACTGACGATCCGAAGGTAATAAAAAAATTGGCGTAAATAATGCTGTTATTTATGCAAAATAAAAAATTAAAATTAAAATTAAAAAATAATGCTGTCTTAAAAGAACAGAGATTTATCGTTCTTAATTTTTTTTTTTTTTTTTGGTAGATGGGTGAAGCAAGAATGCTTTTCATATTCCGTCGTAGGTAGAAGAAAATTTATGGATGGGGTAATAATATAGAACTACAGGCTCTGATCATGGCAGGAGGATAACAGCAATAGAGGAGCGTCAATTAAAACTTCATTGGCTACAGCATTGTAATCCCTCGTTGCCCATTTTGGTCACCCCATTCAACAGGGGCTATTCCTAACCCGGCCACCACACGACAGAGCAGTGACTTAATAATTCTGAATAAGAAATAAAAAATAAGGTGTATTGTGTTTCCGCGAGGAGCAGAAAATGAAATATTAAAAAAGTATACAAACTTAAATAAAAGTTACAAGATAGTAATTGTTATTTTAATGTTCTATAACTTTAAATTGATTGTATTCTTTTTTTCGATATTATTAGAAGCAGCTGATCATTATGGTTCCAAATTTCGTTTTAACAATAGTTAAAGAAGGAAGGAGCATGAAACTTTTAAAGTGACTGAAACTTATAGTAAACCTATCGTGTTGGCACAATCTGTGGACTAATGATATTTGTATATTATTTTTTAAATTTAAAATTGTTCGAAAATATTTTATGTATTTTTATATATACTAAAATCTTATTTGAGAAATTAAAATGGAACCGCATTTTTGAAGTAAAACTCAAAAATGTGAATAAAATTTATATTCTACCTAACCAAAAATTAAATAAAAATATAAAATTAATAAAAATTAAAAAACAAGTCCTTATTAGTCTACCCAAGGTACGAATACTATAGGATTAAAAAAAAAACTTTAATACATGGGAGCTACATAGAAAAAATAAAAAATAAATAAACTTAGGGCCTAAATGTTATCAAACTCAAATTTTGAAATGACCTATCAAGGCAAATTCTGTCTTAAATAAACTTTTAATGTGAGAATCTATTTCGATAGCAGTATTAATTAACATAATTATCCATATTTTCGAACAGGTATAAAAAATAAAGTGAAGTAAATACAATTACGATAATTTATTGATTTTTTGTTGATAGTTTTATATTTATCTAGTTCTACCGCAGGTGACTTTGTAGGTATTCCCCACAAAGTATTCCTCGTGAGACTTTTATAGGGTAGTTCACCATTGCTTTCCCCTATTGACACATTCGGAAATTCGCTGTTCCAAAATCAAAAGTGGTAAACAAAAAGTTACTGCTTTGTTCAACGAACAAAACAGTTTTTAAAAAAAAACAAAATGTATTCGTCAGGATGATTATCAATACAATCTAGCACATTTGAAGTATTAAATGTAATTAATAATAATAATAGTTACTCACCTCCAGAGGAGAGAAGGATGAAACAAGAATGGTCATCAGTAGAACCTTTGGTGTCATCATAGAAATCTTTTATCTTTGGTATGAAGTAGGTTAGTTTACATCAACAGAACCATGGTATCGAGACGTATTTTGTATAATAACCTTATATGTCAGCTCCATTCAAAGCATCCTAGCGCCATCTAGAGACAAAAAGCATCATTGAAGCAATACAAAAAGAATATAAATCATGCTATTATTATTATTTTTTTTTTTGTAAGTATTGTAAACTAAGGCTTGTCGTATTACGTAGTTAAATGAATAGATGTGCCATACTTTTCCGTATTTAGTTAAAAGAAAGAATGAAATTATTTTTTATTCAATTTAAATCTATCTTTTTTTTAAATTTAATAATTAAATACTTGCCGTGAGCACAAGAAATGACAGAAGCAAGTGCACAGGAGAGTTTTTATTGTTCAGAACATTCTAAAAGCCAAAAGATGTCTCAAAAGATGTGGTCTGTGCTGAAAGTGCAGCTTATAGACTCCTTTATAGCAGATTGTATCCAATTCAAGGCGATGATAAAAGACCCACGCTTCATCACCTAGAAAAACCATTTGAAAGGTATTTGAAGAGCTCTCTCTCTCTCTCTCTCTCTCTCGGCCATTCACTTATTCATACGCACATTCTGAGAAAAACAGCTTACGGCATAAAAGGAGAAGCAACTATAAAGCACAGCAAACAATAAAAACTTCGAAGAAGATGAGCAAATGGGATGGTGCCAGCTATAAATGGCCACGATGCACTTACGGCAGTATAGCGTGTTTCAGAAGAAACTAGAGCGATTGGGAATATCCGTACATGAGCTTGTCTGTTGGAGAAGCGCACAGTTTCATACCAATGCAGAAATTTACAGAAATAGAGGCTACAGTGAGGCTATTGATGTAGGCGGCCCACTTGCTTTATCTCGCTAACTCTTTCTATTAGTCGACTCAGTGCCAACACAAGTTTTCCCTTTGGAATTTAGTTGATGGTGAAAGAACTGCTTTCTTCCATTTGTCTTCATTACGAGCGTGAGGATTGCTTTCCGAATGCGGAGAACACGGTCTTCACCTCTCCGTCAACAGAAGACAAAATGGAAATGCAAACTCCAGAAGTGTGATTCGTCTTCTAATGTTTGTTTCCATTTGTCAATAAGTACATAAATCAATCCCTGAGTTTAGTTGGCACTCAGCGAAGATCAAAGTTAATGGACCGTGCTCTTTGACCCATTAAATAAATGAAATATTCTCCCACATGCCGACTTTCTTTCTCTGTTACTTCGATTTGTCGTATTTCAGTCGGTCTCATAAAGGGATGACAAGGTTCGACTATCGCAAAACAAAGACAAAGAAAACCAGCCAGCAGAAGAACGCACATTGTTCATCCATCCATCCATCCAATTCTTATCCTTCCATCCCTCTAAGAATAAGTATTTTATGCCTGTAGTTATGAGTGTTCAAGGGTCGACTTGCGGGATGAAAAAGACGACAGCCCGGGAGAAAAATCCTCTACCGCCGCATGAAAGTGGCTAACTCACCTTCAGTTGAAAACTCCATCATAAAAGTTTTTCACCTTCTAGATGGGATTCGAACTCAGTTCTGCTCCACCCAAGGGGTTCGTCTATATCGACTGAGCCACGCATATGAACAAGCATAATATGCATGCCGTATAGACTTGTTCGCATGGCATGTAACTCAACTAATCCAAAGCTACCCACAGTACTTTTTTTTTCTGTCTCTTCCTCTATCTTTATTATTTTGCTGTCCACTTTCTATAACGCCTCTCTCTCTGTCTATCATTTTTCCGTTTCTCATTTTTTTCTTTTCTTTTTCTGTATTTCAATAAAGTCTCTGCCTTTTCCCTTCACCTATTATTATTATTACATAACACCTCCAGGGAGTCAAAAGACTCATCAAGGAAGAGCAACTACTCTACAACTCTCCGTCTCCACCACTCCACCAACCGCAAATACCTTCATCATCTACACCAGCGCTTCCCAAACTGTGGGCCGCGGTCCCCTTGGGGCCCGTGGGTTTTGTTGAGGAACCATGAAATCACACATTCGTGCGGGTTCACAAATTTTGCTTCCTACCTATTTGGACGCTTAATGAATATTAATAAATATATGCTTATTCATATAAGTTTCATTTCAAAGCAGAAATCTAAGAATTGTGGTTTCAAATATTTCACCTGATATTGGTGTAACGGTATTGAAACACATCCATCACATTAAATTGTTATTAAACTTCTTTTATGTTTTTAATTCTTACTTTGTTTATTACTAATCGTTTTACGTTTCATGTGCTTGTACTCCAAATGTACAATAACAATATATCTATCCATATAAAAATATGAGATAATGTGCCATGTCAAATGTGTATTTACATGATGCTAAAAAGATAATATTTGCATTTGATTTTTGCAATATTCACTGTGTATGTTTTGTATTCAATATAAATACAGTATTATAATAATATATGTCTATATTACGATTTTTTTTCGAGGGGGGGGGCGTGAAATATTTTAATTTTTCCAAAGGGGGGGTCCCTGATATCCAGAAGTTTGGGAAGCACTGATCTGCACCAACGCCATCTACCGCCGACCACCACCACTAGTATTATCTCTCTCTCTCTCTCTCTCTCGTCCCCTGTTCTTTCTTATTCTCTCTTTTTCTTCTTTCTTTCTCTTTTGTCTTCACTCTTGTGTTTTTCTTTTCTCTTTGCGTCTCTCTTTCTCTCTCTCTTTCTCCTTTCTTTCCCTGAAGATCAGTTAGCCGATCTCATGCAAAAATGGCAGGATTCTCCTCTAAGAAGCTACAGAGGTTCATCACACGAAATCCTGCAAGTAGAACAAGGGAATTATTAGAGATAATGCATTGGCCGCATACACTTAATTACCACAACCAAACATTCATCTTCCCTTTTCCATTTTCTTGTTTCGACCTTCATTTATTCTTCAGTTTTATTCTTTTGTCTTTCACTCGGTTAGTTTATTTTCTTGTGTTTCTGTAAGCTCTTCATACCGTTTATCTTTTCTTATTCTATTTCTTCTCTCTCTCTCTCTCTCTCTCTCTATCTGTCCCCCCTGTTTTGTCACAAACATCTCCAGAGAAATTTCCATCCTCCCCACTAAAACATTCATTGTATACGCACCTCAAACTCCAGGTGTGTAAAGACAGTTTTCAAACAACCGAAAAGAAGCATCTCCGATTGGTGAATATGAAGAAATCTCGTTTATATCAATACAATATTCACCCAGTGCCTAAAGCATGAATTCCCTACTGCCATTCTCCAAATAGCACACGAAAGTTGCAGAAGCCTTACCAAAATCCCATTTCTACATATTTTCTTTATCTCTAGAGGGGAAAAAAAAAAGGCCCAATCAAAATAAAGGTCAGCCACTATACCTTGATCTGCACTGTTGTAAAGTACCAAGCTCTCTCTCTCTCTCTCTCTCTCTCTCTCTCTCTCTCTCTCTCTCTCTCTCATGGTCTTAGAAAGAAAGAAAGATTTAAGCTCCTTAAAAGGAGTAGAAACATTATCAATATTTTATTTCCTCCCTTTGGAACCTTGCAAAAGAAACGAGGAAAAAAATATATGTATATACTTACACATATGTATATACATGTTACACTGATACGACTGCTGCATTTTGGAAATATCTCGTGTTGCTTGATCTAGTCGACAAAGGTGCTTTCAATTCATCATTTATTGACGTATTTTCCATTGTTAAAAAAAACACGAAATACCAAGGTTGAGAATAAAGTACATTTTTATCTGAAAAACCCAAGTCACTGGTTCGAGAGTACTCTATTATTTAGCCATTGTTAAGAGAAGGTTTTGAGAACTTTGGTAGAGACATACTATTTGCTCGGTGTGTGTGTGTGTGTGTGTCCTTGTTTACGTGAAAAGGACCAAATCCTCGGGCCATGCTTCATTTTGATATGGCGTCTCTCTCTCTCTCTCTGTAGAATATAGCACGGACCGCGAGTAATGGTCGATGTCTTCCTCACAATGCACGTCTTTTGTTAATAAATAATATGTCTTGGGAAAAGATGCAATAAGAGCGAATCACGAGAACTACCGGATTGCTAGGAGCTAATTACAAGTAATTCGTTCATCCAAAAAAAAAAAAAAAATAAGAACTAGCAATGACAAGAAAGCTTTGCAATTTTTCCCTTTGATGAAATAATATTGTAATTAAATATGATTAGCAATTATTTTATTTTTTAAAACTTGTTTAAATTATAATATTAAAATTATAATGTTAATAACTATAATGGAAGATTAATTATTTATCTAAAATAAAATAAAAAACAAGAAATTTTTTGAGAATTTTAAAAATATTTTGAAGATAATTAATAAACCTTTTATGGAAAAGGGAATGTAATTTATAAATAAAAATAATAGAATAGAATTTCAAGTAGGTGGAGAACCACCATACCCTTGGAGGGTAATGGATGGCAATGCTGTAGCCAATGAAGTTCTAACTGAGGCTCGGCTATTGCTGTTACCCTCCTGCCATGATCAGAGCTTTAATAGCTCAATAACACCTTATCCCTACACTGTCCTCTACAGAACGGGGAAGATAAAAAGCATTCTTGCTTCGCCCCTTTAAGCCAGTCCTTATCCTTATAGGACTATATAATTTCAAGTAGGTAGGCGGTGATTGATTCATTCATTCCAATACCCTTGGAGGGTAATGGATGGCAATGCTGTAGCCAATGAAGTTCTAACTGAGGCTCGGTTATTGCTGTTTGCCTCCTGCAATGATCAGAGCTTTAATTGCTCAATAACACCTTATCCCTACACTGCCCTCTACAGATAACGGGGAATATGAAAAGCATTCTTGCTTCGCCCCTTTAAGCCAGTCCTTATAAGGACTATAAATTTCACGTAAAAATGACATTTTCCGAACAGCACTTTCAAATACAAGCCTTTTTGAGCAAATTTATATTTCCATGACTTGTTTATTAGAAAGGGTAGTATACAATATGATTCATACCTTTTAACAATTTAAAAAAAAAAAAACAATGATTATATTATTTTTAATTTAATTTGCTTATTTTTATTATAAATTACTATTAATAATGTAATATATATACGATTATCTTTTCAATAAACTGCATAGGGTAATAAAATATCACAGTTTTTTTGTCAAAGTTCAGCGCAGGTACCAAATACATTTTATTAGATCAAGAAGTATTAAGAAAAATATAAAAAATAATAAAATAAAAATAATTTAAATATCAAAAATATTAAAGAATTATTTACAAATTCTAAGAATAAAAATGATAAAAATTTCTTTCACCATTTCATTTTATCAAATATTAAATATCATTATTCATAACACGCAATATAAATTACGTAAGAATAATAAATAATAAAGCTATTATTTCTAATATAAAAGTCATTCTGCATGAGTATTTCGGTGAAACAGTGTGATTTTCAAATAAATTTCATTGTAACAAGAATATTGATTCTTTTTTATAAAACATAAATATATGTAATATATTAGAGATGTTTTTATAATTTATTATAGCGCTCATGAACATTCATCATGAATTATGAGTCTGAAAATAAAACACTAAAAAATTAATGAAAATTATAAAAACATCTCTAACACGCTACAAATACTTATATTTCATGTAAAAAAAAGAATAAGGATTGTTGTAAAGAAATTTATTTCAAAATCACGCTATTTCACCAAATACGCAATGTATTTTGGGACAACTCGTTTAATAAAGTATGGATAATAATAATAATTCGTTCACCATTTCTACGTACTAGAAATTATATAAAATATATATGTATATTCATTTTCTCTAAAAAATAAATTAAAAATCATTAAATATATGAATTATATTCCATAGAAACTTGCATAAATCAGAAAAATTAATGTATTTCTTTCCTAGGATTTTTGTTCTCTCTCTCTCTCTCTCTCTCACACACACACACACACACACACACACACAGGTGTCGTTTTCGCAATTATTTCACTCCACTGCCTTCATCTTTCCTGCAGCTGATGATACGTTCTATTAATGTCTGATCCTCCATTCTAATTCATTTACTCGTAAGAGTTTTCTGTTAAATGCCCGAAGGCACTGAAAAAAAAATCCTCTCATTACGAAAAGGATATTTATTATGATTTATCGGCGACGTACAATCATAACTGTCTGAAGACTTCAAAATCTCTTTACCATCTCTAGATATCCAAATTTATTGAAGTGTTGATACTTTTCGACATTTTCAGAGAGTTAATTTCACTCTCGTAAGTTAATTATACCAACTCTGCCAGTGGCAGAAATCCCATTAAAAATGAAATTTCCATCTATCACACAGGTATGGAAATACCGCGATTTTCTTGTTCGTTCGTAGCCTCCGGGATCCAGAAGTAAATTAAAGTTTGCGTTCTCGCTTCTTCTCATCTCACAAACAGCTTATAGCAGGTTGCTCGACTCCTGTCAATTTTTCAGTGGGAAAAATACGAATGATCACGTGACGAAAAGTGTGCTTCGATCTCGGTGTCTGCTTGAGGTTTCTTCGATGCTTTTAGATTTGTCAACCTAACTGCAGTGTTGTCTGTCATCTCTGGGAAAGGATCTGACGTACTAAAATCGAATCGTTGGAGTATGATATCGTAGTCGGTAATGTCTGGTTACGTTGCTATGTTGTTTCCAGAACAACTCAAGGGTGACATCGAAATATCTTATCTAGAAATGCATTACCAAATGACTAATACATGTCAAAGTAGAAATATGTACACTACTCTTCAATAAGTGAAGTAACTGAAGGTTATATTAATAATGATTTTAATTTAATGGGCGAAACTAAAAATTATAACAAACTTTTTTTAAAGTACGAAACGTGCAAAATAATTCATAAAAATCACATTACTTCAACCCCACCACATTTTATTTTAAGTAACACACTGATTCTTCAAACCTAACTTAACATTAAACCTGATAATTAACAATAAACGGTGTGTTTAAGAACTTACAAGTTTTTACAATTTTTTATAAAAATTAAATAATTTAGAAATATAATTTATTTTCTAAATTTCTTTGTAATTTTGATGCAGATGTAAAGTTAATATTAAATTCAATAAACTTCTTTAAATTAGAAATAAATTATTTCTTTATCAAATTAAATGTGGATTTAAACTTAACCTACTGCCATTTTAATTATAAATAATTAAAAAGGAACCATGACGAACACAATGAACTGGACAGGTAACATGACTGTTAGCACATAGTGAATCAAGACAATAAGTTCATCTTCCTGAAGTCATTATCTGTATCTTCATTATGCAACGAATAATAATTATCATCGTGCAGTAATACACATTATGTTGACAAAATTATTTGAAAACCTTATGTGCCATGGAAATTTCGGATCTTATCACATGCAAATATTCAGGTAGTGTCTGCGTAAGTCTGATAATAAAAGGTGGCATGTGCTACATGTTTTGCACTTTACTGGATGTCAAGATGCCACGTTCAGCTGAATTGACAGACTTCCAACTTTGGATGGTAGTTGGATGTTATATCAGTGGTCGTTCTGTCCATGACATTGTTATCCGTCTTAGTATACCGAAATCCGCTGTTGCTCATGTCATCCGTAGATGGAAAGTTGACGATGCTACCACAGCAGGAAAACGCTCTGGGAGGCCACCGACGCTTACCTACCGAGATCGACGAGCTGTGTCTCAGAATGTTCGAACATTCCGCACTTCATCAGGGGATAACCTCTCAGTTAACTTGGAAAATGCTGCAGGGACATCTATTAGTGCTAGAGCTGTCCGCAGAGAGTATTATGCCTTAGGTTACCATGGCAGAGCTTCTGCGAACAAGTCGCACATCACCTACCCAACCTTAAACGATGTTTGGACTGGTGTTTTTCACAGCATTTCTGGACAGTACATGATTAGAAAAGGATTCTGTGGAACGACGAATCACGCTTCCAATGTTTCATTTTGATGATCGCCTTTGGATCTGAAGATTAACCAGGGAACGGTTCCGACAGGATTGTATCATTCCGACTGTCACGTTTGGTGGAGGCTTGATAATAGTATGGGGGGTGTTTCGGTTGGATGGGGCTTGATCCATTGGTGGACATGTCCCAAATCATGACTATTGATGGCTACTATCCTGGACAACTTTATGCTTTTAACGCAGTGGAAGTACTTCGGCAGTGACCCTTGCATGTTTCAGCACGACAATGTTCAATGCCATACAGCATTGCATGCCCGAGACTAGTTTTCACAAAACAACTTTGAAGTGTTGGACTGGCCGGCTCAGAGTCGAGACCTCAACACCATCGAACATCTTTGGGACGAATTACAAGTGGAACGCGGAATTTGCTTCAGATTACAGCGGCCGCAATCTGCATCAATAATGGGGGCTTTGCGCGAAGAATGGAAGAAGATTCCTGTTGTGATGATCAGAAATTGGTTGAAAACATTCCATGAAGGAGTAGTTGCTATAATTAAAAGGAATTTTAAACACAACTCGGTGTCCAAATACTTTTCAGAAAAATGCACGCGGCTTTTAAGCAGTAAGGGTAAAGTTGTCTTTTTTTAATATAAATCCCGCCCATGAAATGTTTACACTTTTCACACATTAGTAACGTAAGCGAGCCAAGGAATACATTATCCCGTTCTCGTGTTCTAGAATCCAAACTTGAAAACTTTTAACCCCCCTTCAGTCATCGAGTAAGCAGGGTGGTATTCTCGCATGAGTTCGTGAAATTCCTCTTCCCACCTAAATACATTCGTGCCTGTAGTAGGATTCGAACCCACAGCCTCTTTGGTTACAGAACGGAAATGTTATCCTCTAAGTCAGTGATTCTTAATCGGTGGACCGCGGTCCCCTAGAGGACCAAGAAAAATTTATAGAACGTTTCTAGTTTTTAAACTTTTGAAATCACTTAAAATAATTATGTTTTGCTCTTTATTTTACTTTCTTTCAAACGTGTATTGTTTTATATTAGTAATCTGAATTATGAAGTTTTAAATGCAATAGTTTCTTTTGTTGTGGCGCTACAAGTCGACTTTTCGCTGCTGGCAAGCAACAATGCTAGTCGTGACATCTGCCTACTGTCGTGTGATAGAAGTGATTCGCTGAAGTTTTTAACAATACTAGTACGAATGCATAGAACTGAACGTTGTTAAGTGCTACTTAAGACACTCCTTCCTTAGGCTTGCGAATATGGTTGCGAAGCGCAAAGCCACTGGGCTAATCGCGCGGATTAAGTAAAGTTGATTTCTGTTTTCTGATTTTTTTTTGGCATTATAATCAGAAAGTAAAACCACTCATTTAAAAAAGTTTAACTATTATTATTATTATTATTATGTTGCTAGAAACTAGGGAGAGGGGCGATCACTAAAAGGTTAAGAACCACTGCTCTAAGTAACCCAGGTTTGAACGTCTTTCAAGTTCTATATCTTTGCTATGTTTATTGAGTTTCAAACTCGTGTTCTAACAGCATTATAGCCTTTTTTTTATTAAAAACATCATGAACTTGCTAACATCAAATCTTTAAATAGAAACTCGGCTAAGGATCTGAAATTCTAACTGCTTCGTGATAAATTAAGCTGCATTCACTGTTGTCACGAGTCAATTTAAATACTAATCAAGGACGAATAATGCAACGTTTACCTAATAATTCATTTGAAAAAATAAAAAAAGAGCGAGAGTAACCTGATGATCCTCTCCAGACTAATAATTGCCTTTGTTCAGACTCATACTTTAAAAAACCGCCTCAAAAACAGTTCGAAGATTTTTTTTTAAATTCTTTTAAGATATTCTCTGAAATAAGCTGCACTTTTTAATTACGCTTATTCTCTGGCGAACCGTTTAATCGATGGAATAATCGACACATTTAAACCAAGTGATTAATTACTGGGCTGGTTTGAGTCACTAAGTCTAGTGCTTTTAACTTCACGATCATTAAGCCTAACTAACGTAGGCCGTGAACAGATTCGATCCATCATGAATTTCTATGTAGTCACAGCTTCGTTAAAATGATCTCTAATAGTGTGGCATCAATGAACAACACATGAGATGAGACTGAGCGATGTATTCTACTTGAACTGAACAACTACAAGATATCATTACTTTTTACTTAGCAAAAGCCATATAAGAGCTATTATCTCGTAAGGCAAACAAAAAATCTCTAATGCGGATTATCTTACATTGAATTTTTGAGTTAAATGCTGTAAATAACTATACATTATAACACTGTGATGTTTTTGCCCAACTCCAATAAACTCAATAAGTTAAAAGTATGCTAATGTTCGACTTATATTTTCTGTTCAAAAGCTTTAAAGAAATTAAAAACAAAAACCTTATTCGTCGGGGTTAACCTTAAAAAACACGATCCCATTGTCCTGAGACAGGTGTGTCTCCTATTCATTTTTCCATACATTTACTAATAGGCTTAGATCCAAAATCAGCTTAATAATAATTCCACCATCCTATGTAGTAATACAGTGAAGACCCCACTGATATTGCCTTTCTATTTTCTAGTCAAGTAATTTCTTTTGTGATTTTATTATTAGTCATAGGCCACATAAGAGCCCCGCCTCCCACACCCCACTCTTCCGCTATTTTATTAAATTTGATGCAAAAAATCACTAGCGGAAGTATGAAGGCCATTTCTGAATTTCTGCACACCGCGCATGCGTAAATGATATCACAGTGTCCGCCATCTTGACGGGCATAAGATGGACTTAATAAGTCCATCTTATGCCCGTCATCAAATCTAACATCAAATCTTTAAATAGAAACTCGGCTAAGGATCTGAAATTTTTTTCACATCCTTCTTTCACATAAGATGGACTTAATAAGTCCATCTTATGTGAAAGAAGAATCAGATATTGTGCATTTTTCATAAAACATGATGGTCAACTCCATCTCGTATACTGGCACTTATACATGAGTACTCTATGGTATTTATAACTAGAATAACTTTCTATCGTTCTGGTTTTGCTACTAACGCAGAAGAAAGAGCCAACTAATAGATGTCCCTTCTTCAATTTGTAGAAAACTTCCCAGAGAATTTCAGAAAAAAAAAGTAGGAAAATAAATCACGTCCCAAAAATTGGCTTTTCTTGCTTACAAGACTGACCCTCCGAGCCAATCGGTCTGTTCCTTAAGGGATATTGATATTGAGAACAGACATTGATTTCAGTCTATATATTCCTTCTATCTCCTTGTTAAGTATTTTTAGATGCCGCTGGGGATTTATTGTACTATTAAAGATTAAAAGTGTCTATATTTTTCTTCCCTAGACAGTATACTGAAGTCAGTACCGTTTTCCTTATATATTGAGCTTCGCTTAAGGCCTGGAAACTTAATCAAAATTAATTGATCTGTGAAAATTATTAGCACTATGTTGAAGTCTAACATCTATTGTTATATTAATAAAGCCTTAAATATGTAATTCATAACCTGACTTTGCCAACTATATATATATATATATATATATATATTTTGAATCTTCACAGATGCATTGAACAAGACTCAATTGCTTTTATATATATTTTATATATTTTATTTCGAATCTTCAGAGATGCATTGAACAAGACTTATTGCTTTTAGTTTTAGCTTGAGTTATTGCTACAATTAAAGTAATATTCTACCACGTTACTAACTAATCATAAGTAATATTCTACCAGATCTTACTAACTAATCATAAGTAATATTCTACCAGATCTTACTAACTAATCATAAGTAATATTCAACCAGAGGTTACTTAATACTTAACTGATGATAAAACAGGAAGTAAATAAATACTTAATTGATCATTAATAATATAAGGTGTATTATTTCAAAATATTTATTTTTACCAAATATTTTTCTTAAAAAATAATATTTTTGAAGTTTTAAATATATTAATTCAATTTTTATTTTATACTATAACAAAATCAATTTTTTAATGTTTTATGTTCCTTATAGAAAGAAATAGAGACTGTGCTCAAAATATACGGTAATTTGAAATTATCAGGAGCCGCATAGTAAATGTTTTTCATTATTTCGTTAGAGGATTTTCAGATTAAAAAAAATGTCATCCTTCATATGAGACTGATGGTGAAATGTTCATCCTAAAATAAAAAAAAAAGATTCATTTAATATTGTAACCCTCTTGCATCCCACTGCTAGTCAAAGGCCTCTTCTCCCAACTTATTCCATTATTCTCTGCCAAGGGCTATCCTCAGCCACTTGTTTCGTGCTATTTCTGTGATGTCATTTCCCTACCTCATCCTCTGTCTTCTGGATCTCTTACTCTCTCAGGGAATCCAAAGTGTAGTAAGAAATGTCCAGAGTCATCTTGCATCCTGTTGCTTTTTGACATCAACCATTTTTGTGACTTAATGCTACAGTTTTTGACCTTCGTTGCTTTTTTAATATTCACAAATACTTTTCGTTACTCGTAGCACTCACGAGTAACGAGTTATTCAACTCGTTACTGAATAGTTACTACAGTCACTATTCAGTGATGAGTTGTTCAACATCAAGGGATCTGTGCACTTGATGTAAACTACATCTGAAGGTCTTCTCTGTTGTTAAAAGATATTATCTGTCCTAGATAAGTACAACTGTAATCAATATTGATGTCATCTATCAAGATAGAAGTTTTCCCACTGTCCTATACTGTTCACTCAGTCATACGGCTGGTGGGGATAGCTATATGCTACCATACATACTAGGGAGAGATGATTATGAGCAAGGTGGTTTCCCGTTGCCTTCCTTACCGTGGTATATTTTATGACTGAAGCCGTATGTGTTCACGCAATCGGCTTGCAGGTGTTGAAGGATGAAAAACCTGAGTTACCGGAGGTAAAACTCTCCATCTCCGTATGACACCGGTTAACTCACCTTTAGTCAAAAGAGACCAGATAAAGGTTCCACACGATACTGACGGGAATCGAACCCAGGTCTTTCGACCAAAGGGCTTCGTCTATACAAACTGGGCTACGGAGGTTCCGAGTTTTTCTACTATTAGTCGTGATTTTTATCTTTATAAAATTGATGTCACGTCTCACCAATTCGCTCATATGGCTCAGTTCATTTATCATTTCGATTATATCAATCGAATCTTCTGATAAAATGATAATATCATCAGCAAATCGAAGATTTCTTATAAACTATTGGAAGATCACCTTACTGGCTGGAAAGTAGTTTCTTTCTATGCAAACAGTTGCTTGATTTTGCTAAATCCTTGGATTAGTTTGATATACGAGAGTGGTCTGAAACGTTCTCGGCCTTGACCATAGATGGCAAACACTATCGGCGTCATTTTTTTTTCTAAGTTGGTACATCTATCATAAGCATCCATGTGAAATTGCAAGTCATTCTATCAAGTAGTTTGTTTTATACAGCTGTCTGAAGCAAAAGTGTTGTCTGTATCCCTTGAAATGGATAAAATTGAGTATCGTGTGGTTTTAAAATTCTTTGTAAAAGAAGGCTTAACGCCAAAATAAATTCATTCGAAGTTCAAGAAAGTTTATGGGCACTCTTCTCCTTCGTTGTCGACAATTATGAAATAGACTGCCGAATTTAAACGTTGTCGTACCAGCCTTGAAGATGATCCACGTGAAGGACGTCCAAAAAGTGTAATAACACCAGAAATCATTGATCAAGTGCACGATATGGTATTGGGTGACCGGCAAGTCAAAGTGCGTGAAATTGCTGAGGCTATGGGCATTTCAAAAGAACGTGTAGGATACATTTTGCATGAAGAATTGCAAATAAAAAAGCTTTGCACAGATGGGTGCCGCGCTTGCTCACAACAGATCAAAAACGTACTTGCATGAAAGTCTGAACAGTGTTTGGAGCGTTTTAACAAGATAAAACTGATTTTGTGCGTCGATTTATTACTATGGATGAGACTTGGATCTGAAGCCAAGCAGCAGTCAAAACAGTGGACAGAAGCCGGTCGTTCAGCGCCAAAGAAGACAAAGTTGATTCCATCAGCAGAAAAGCTCATGGCGTCGGTGATTTGGGATACTAAAGGCATTTTGTTTATTAATTATCTTGAAAAGGGTAAATCAATAACCAGAGAATATTATTCCGATCTTTTAACTAAACCACACGAAAACATTCATGAGAAAAGACCCGGTTTGCAGAAGAAAAAAAATCATCTTTCATCGGGACTATGCACCTGCCCACAAAGGTGTTTTCTCAATGGGAAAATTAAGTGATCTGCACTATGAATTGTTGACATCCCCAGATTTGGCTCCCTCTGACTTCTATCTCTTTACAAAACTAAAACTCTTCCTCGCTGGTCAGCGTTTTTCTTCGAATCAAGAGGTGATTACACTGCAGAGGGGTATTTTGCAGATCTTACTGAGAACCACTACAGGGACGGGATAATGGCGCTGGAGCATCGGTGAAATAAATGTGTTAGTCTTAACGGAGATTATGTTGAAAAATAAAAATAATTTTGAAATTATAAATTCGTTTTTTCATTGTTAGGCCGTGAGCTTTTCAAACCACCCTCGTATTTATCATCTACACTTTGATCAGCAGAGCATCTAAAAGAGCAACATATGCCATGGATTTAAATACTTTATCGTAGTCGATAAAAGTGATCTTTTTATTACTCTTTATATATTTTTAATAGTTTGGTTGAGTAAATGCAAGTGATCTATTGTAGAAAAGTATTTCTAAATCGACTCGTTTATAATTGGTTTACTTCTAGTGGACCAGAGATTCTGTTTTCAGTAACTCTGATGAACAACTTGTAATTATTGACAATTTGTAAGTTGTTCTGATGAACAACTTATGCTTATATCTGATCTGCAATTTTTTTTATTGTGTAAAGGATTATCTTCGATCATATCCACTGTTTTAGGATGGATTCACTGATAGTAACGACCTCATCTTTGATGGATTTGGTTGTAGTTCAAAATGCCAACTTACAGGAGCATTTTTCTATCTTTAATCATCTAAATCTAAAAGGTTTATAATAAATACAATATCTTATAAACACATTTTATTATACAGAACTCACATATTTTGTTTTATATATTATCTTGCTCAATTCTATCTCTTTAAAAAATAAATTTTTCTTATGAAAAAATGTTTTAAATTTAAAAAAATTAAAAATTTTAAATTAAAACTTGATAGATTTAAAATTTTTAATTGTAATATAGTATTTTATAGGGCAATGAATCCATTTTTAATATATATTTACTTATATATCTAAACATGTTAGGATTATTCGCTTTTCTCAATTTAATAGATTCTGAGTTATTATCATCGACAATGACGTGATGTACGATCCAGTGGTTTAATATTGTATATTTCTTAGCATATTATTATTTCAATATAGGCGGCTAAGAGCAGATACTACACTCTGCATTAACCAGCACGGTGGCTATGAAAGCTATATTAATAAAAGAAAAAAAAGGCTTAATGAGCATTATTAATAGAAACTGCTTTAAATATATACCATCTTTTCAATTTTATATAAAACATCTAATTTTGACAAGTAAATTAAATGCTAGTTTACTTTATTGTTGCAATTTTTTCCCAGTCTACTAGTATCATTGCTATGAACACTGATATAATAAATTTAAGTTATCACGAGAAATAATGAGGAAACCTGAATAATAATTATAAATGCCATATCAACTGATAATAAATAATTTATGATATTAAAATTATAAATAATGTGTTATGCAAAAAAATAAGTCAAACATTTCCTTCACACTAACATTTATATAAAGCTTACATAAAACACATGGAACTAATCCATACACCATTCAGTTTTAAATTTACTAAACTAACTTATTTTCCTCTTTCATTCTATTAATGTCTGTGATAACCTGGATGGGTGATGATTCATTCAATCCATTAATGTCTGTAATATTACTATAACCTTGGTATGGTGAGGGAAGAAAAAAAGTCCTTTTTAGGACTTCCAGGGTAACAAGTAGCAATGCTGTAGCCAATGAAGTTTTAACTGATGCTCGGCTATTGCAGTTACCCAGCTATGATTAGAGCTTTTTAGCTCGATAACATCCCATCCGCACAGATTTTCTTCATTCAGATGACGGGATAGAGTCAAGGACTCAGTCCATCGCCCAGTTCTTTTAAAAACTTAAGAACTATTAATGTCTGCCCCATGTGGTGGCTAGGCTAAGAATAGCGTCACTGCGACCCACTGTCGTAAGAGGCGACTAAAATGGACCCAGAGCTTCACTATCTCAGGTTACTTCCGGAACTTTGCTCCCGGTGAGGGGCCCGTCACTGAGTGGAGCCAACGCTGAGTTGGACTGTCACTTGTAGGGAGTGGTCTGGGGGATCGCCTAATTTTTAGAGACGGCTTTACTTAGTAGCCCATACATGGCGTACGAGGCGACTAAAATGGGTAACCAGGGAGGGCAATGGATGCAATACTGCAGTCAATGAAGTTTTAACTGAGGCTTGGCTATTGCTGTTACTCTCCTGCCATGATCAGAGCTTATAGCTCAATAACCCCATCCATACACTTTCTTCTACAGATAACGGGGAATATGAAAAGCATTTTTGCTTCACCTATCTAGCCAAAAATAATTTTCTATCTCTGTTATTTGGAACTTTCCAAAAATTACGATCGAACTGTTCAACAAACGCATGAATAGCCATATATATTAACTATTTGCCGGAATAACGCAAAAACAAAAAAAAGAAAAGAAATGAATAAAAGAAAATAGAAGTGTGCCACGACCTTCGTAGTTTGAACTCCTAAGAAGACGTACAAGAGACCTCATAGAAGCCAGCAGAATAATAATAATAATAAACAGTAACTATGGATGTGAACTTAGCCGTCTCTCTGTCCGATTACTTAACCTCATTTTATCAGAAACTAATTCTATAGGAAAGAGATACTAAACTATTTCTTAAAAAATACACACGATGTAAAGAGCCAATTCAAATTATATAAGAAGATCTGAATAGGTTGTCACAATAAAAGGAACATTAATCTCATCATAAAAGAATAAAATACCAGTCCCAATGAACGCAATAAGAAGACTGAGCGAAAAGTAAAGGATTGTCGATCTCCTCATCGACGTCAGGAGTTTTGAGAAATACTAGCTGATCTTCAGGCAATGAATTAATGCTATTTAGCAGAAAAGAATTACCACTTAATAGAATGAACTGTGGACTAGAACATGTGGAAAACGTGCATTGAAGTAGCAATCTATATCAATCAAGCGAACGTCTTGATATTAAATGTTATTCGCAAATACCCCCACAAAAGAAGACATAGCAAAATATCTGATAGGAACAGGTGACAAATATAAATATTATGAATACAAATCACAACAATACAGCACAGCACTTAGACTTACTATGAGAAGATAACTAACCCTAATTATTCGATTATACACAAGGGAAAAAATAGTCGAAGAAACACGAATACAAAGATGTATAGACCAGACATCTCCAATTAGCTTGCTACAGCCATCATGACATGAAAACTAGCGGGCCATTATACTACTGTAGCCACAACTGCATACTAAACCAGAACCCTTAGAAGGCAACGAGTCTTACAAGACAGCGCGATAGATGTATAAACGAAAATATCGCAAATGATAAAATTATAAAAATAATGTATGTAGATGGCTTTGTTGAAATTGTATATGCTAATATTAATATTAACAGAATTGGGTAACACAAAACATTAATAAATATGTAACGAAAACACGTCTGCGTATTTAGACTTGTTGTTTGTTGTTTGTTATATCCCATCGAGTCGTTTTATACTCCTAGTGATTCTATGAACATACGGTCTCCATTCAGATCTGTCCCTAGCCATTTCTTTCAGAATTTCCAGGCGCATTTCAGTTGCTTCTTTAACTCCATCTAATTCTTGGTCATCCTCTTCTCCTGCTTCCATTTTCTTTATCAAGCTTCATCATCTTTTCCAGACTGTCATTTGCTCGCATAATATGTCCAAAGTATGACAATTTTTGCTCGATTTTCATAGCTTCGAGGGAACAATCTGTTTTTTTTTTGTTTATCACTAATTTATTGGTTTGCTTTGCATTCCATGATATTCTTAGTAAGCGTCTCCAAACCCATAATTCAAATGCATCTATCTTCCTTCTTTCACTCTTTCTCAGGGTCTAACTTTCACATCCATACAGTACCACAAGGAATACCATTGCTTTCAACGATTCTGATTTTTGTTGCGAGGATAATCTCTTTATCTTTAAAGATCTTGCTTAAATTGTCATTGCTTTCTTTCTAAGCAATAATCTTCTTCTAACTTTTTCAGCAATAACCATCTTTATGAATTCGGGATCCTAGGAGCATAAAATTGTTAAATGCTTCCATTTTATCCTCATCTACTTCGAAATCATTACGTTCACTTGTTGTCATAATTTTTGTCTTTTTGAGGTTAAGTTTAAGACCGCATTTAGCACTTTCTTCTTTAACTTTCATAATAAGTTCCTCCAAATCTTCTTTGCATTCCGCTAGCAAGGTGGTATCATCTGCATACCTCAAATTATTAATATTTCTTCCACCAATTTTAATTCCAACTGAAGACTCCTCCAGCCCTGCCATTCTTAAAATGTATTCGCTGTACAAGTTAAACAGGTACGGAGATAAAATACATCCTTGTCTCACCCCTTTACCTATTGTGAAATACTCAGTTTCTCCAAGATCTGTTCGGACAGTAGCTTCTTGTTCATAAAAAAAAGATTCCTCAGGAGGATAAGGATATGCTCTGGTACTCCCATTGTTCTTAACACATTCCACAGGTTCACATGATCTACAGAGTCAAAAGCCTTACTATAGTCAAGGAAACAAAGGTAGACTTACTAACATGGTATTAAATGATACAGTACAAAATAAAACAGAAGTGTCTTACAACGCAGATTCTCTATCTCTACGCGTTTGCGATTTTAACCAGCACTTTGTGAACTCCGAAAATGATGAGATGAACAATCCAGACAATATGATTCCCAACGGTAATCATACATGTATAGTCCATTACAATTCGTTAAACGAACATCGACATAAGACTAGGTATAGACGGAATCAGACCCAATGATATCAAAAGACACGCAACTAGCCTAGGTCTTATTAATTTAAAACTGTTAATTATTGTTAATTATTCAACTCCCATACATAAACAGAAAAGAAATATAAGTAATTACACACCCATTTCGACCTTGTTAGTTATCAACCAAATTATGAATGCATAGGAAATGCAAAGCATACCAGAAACCCTCTAAATATATAGAAAAATTCCATATTACGAGAATACAGTATGGGTTTCAAAAGAATAAAGGTACAACAACTCTCCTGGAAGATTTCACAGACCTAATAAACTTTACTTTAGATTTTAAAAAAAAAAAAAACAATAGTATTAGTATTAGAAACATTCGACAAAATAAATACACAAAATCTTGTTAGATAATCCAACACATATTAGAAATGGAGGAACTCCACTATTGTCGTTCAAAACGTATGTGGAAAATAGAAAGCACATCACGCGTATAGGATCAACCGACAGTAGAGAGTTAGTTACCGGTAGCTTGGAAGTCGCACAGGGATATCCCATTAAAAAAGTTTGATCTTCCAATATGGGGTCACTAGAGCTACGGTGTCCATCTATAACGATGCAAGCACCGCCTATATAAACATGCAACGACATTAATCTGATTACTAACTGCTAACCGAAAACAGCGTTCAAAAATCCCCAAATCCGACCCAAAGAAACTAAGTATCTCATTATCCAATATTCATCATTCTACTCACCCTATTAAAACCAACACTATTACACTGGCCAATGCAACATCATGCCTTGAACTTTGATACTGATCTGAATTAACGTAGCATTGTAAACTATTTGCACAACACACTCCGGACGATGTCGATTAAAGGACATAAAAACATTATATGTGAAAACATCTTAAGATATGCAAGAAAAATATAAGCATTCTGCTGACATTAACAACTAAATGAATTACCGATTACAAGTTCTGCGGTATAAAATGATAAAATTAATTTTTAGATAACCAAGAAAACTGGTACGGACCGCAGTGATGAACAATATTTAAATGGTGCTACCCAAAAGTTGGGGAATTTGAATAGCGCTCGCGAACCGGTTGTATTACGGCTTTTCGCCGCTATGAGGAGCTAGTAGTACTCTTTGTAAATCAGTATGCCAATAGAAGGTTTGGCGATTTTCTTCTCCGACTGAAATGGTGGATTTTAAGGAGCGAAGAATCTGCATCGAATTTTGCTTCAACCTCAAAAAAAGTTTTTGGAAGCGTTTGGAAGTCGCTAATTCACTGCGGCCGAAAAACGTCAAATTCTTAACAATGTCAAGTCAATGTTAGTCTTCTTTTTTTCTTTTTTAGACATCCAAAGCATTGTCCACGTGTAATTCCCCCTCACTTCCGGTCAAACTGTCAATAGAAAGTTCTACTGAGAGGTTTGAAGCGACTAAGAGAGAACATTCGGCGCAAACGTTCAAACAAGTGAAAAACAAGGACTGCTTTCTCCACCACGACTGATTGTTCGACAGTCATTCCCCATCTCCCCCTTTCTTATTCGCCTAACATCTCCCCTAAGACTTTTCCTGTTCGCATGATAAAATTCTAGCTAAAAGGGCATTGTTTTGACACGATCCAGGCAGAATCTCAGAAGGTGCTCAACATAATCACTTGAGGGCTTCCGGGGGATGCATGAAATCATGAAAAAAAAAACCCACTGGGATTGCTATATACTTTCCCGGGGGGAGGGGGGGAACTACTTTGAAAGAGACACTGGAAACTAGGAATTAGGGTAAGTTTTTGTTTTTTTTTTTTATGGTCAAATTCCCGGAACTTTCGGGTCCTTGTTTTCCTTTTCAGCCGTTTCCGACCGTAGGTGATTTGTAGGCCATTCCCCACAAAGTATTCCTGATGAGATTTCTACAGGGTAGTTCACCACTGCTTTCCCCAATCCCCCAATTTGATCCGGGATCGGACTGGCATATGGCTAGGACATATTCCTGACTGTAATCCATGTGTGTTTATGGTGCCAGTTTGCCTGTTCTGGGGGACGAAAAACCCGAGTTTCCGGGTGTAAAAAAAAACCCTACTCCGCATGAGACCGACTAACTTACCTTTATTCGAAAGAGACCAGATAAAGGTTCCTCACTTTAATGATAGGAATCGAACGCAGGTCTTTCGAACCAAAGAACTTCGTTTATACTGACTGAGCTACGGAGGCTCGAAATTTTGGGTAATAACAATCTATGTCATTACGTAGTCCTGTTCAAACACTACTTCAACCCTAACTGCAGAATAACCTAAACAGCATATCTGACATGGACAATCAGATGGAAATTACTGCAAATAAATATAACGAAAGTCTCTCAAGTATCAACAATAGACTAGACTAGACAACAAAACGCTAATATGCTGTGCGAGTGTGTGTGTGTGTGTGTGTGTGTGTGTGTGTGTGTGTGTGTGTGTGTGTGTGTGTGTGTGTGTGTGTGTGTGTGTGTGTGTGTGTGTGTGTGTGTGTGTGTGTGTGTGTGTGTGTGTGTGACAACAGTACAAACGGTATAAGTAACCCAAATTCATATTTATTCCTTAATGTAATGTTACTACTACTACCACCAAAGTGCGGAAGGTATTAGAAAGAAATTAGGTCATCAGAACAATTACTCTCCCAACTTTAAATCATAATCAAAGAGAGAAATTTTATTATCTGATCTTATATTTCAGTCTTTTAAGGCACCTCTAAGTGCATACCACCAACGTCAAGTTCAATATTCTCGCTTTTAATATGATTAATATGTATTAAATATACATAATACTTCTATATAGTAATATCCCGATACGTATTACTACTACAATACAGTATATATGATGAATATCTAGTTAATATTTTAATGTATTTTAGGTTATTTTTAAATATTGATATGATAGTTGCTACTGTGATAAAATATTTTCCGATCACTTAATTTTTTGAAACATTATTTTAATACACCCTTTTATCTTTAATATATTAAAATGTAAGTATTTTATGGTAAAGATTGTTTTTTCTTAACTTGGGATAAGTAAGTTTCATTTATTTAAGAACTATTTTAAAACACTTCATAATAATCAAGTTTAAAAATAACGAATTGGCATTAATGACACACAGTAATTCATTTTATGAATTAATATTCTACAATTAAAAAGATAGTATTTTTTTTTCTTTCTTGTAGTACGCAGTTTTACCACCAGCTGTCTCTGCCTACAAATCATTTTCTTCAACTCTTAAAATAAGCTAAAACCGTTAGTAGCAATCTCCTATGGACTCTCTATTACGTGCATCAATAGAAACTGCTTCTTGCTTGCCTCCGGATATAAATGCCACAGATCATTAAGCAGTGGAAGAAGACCTATTGTTCATGTGCACTATTGTGAGTCGGAGAAGACGCAATTACTATATGTCGTAACATAGCAGTGATGTCTAATGGCTGACATGGCCTATTTGTCAGCCAGGATAGCGCATGCATTGAAATAGCTGGCTGAAGAGAATCTTTTTGCGAAATATTATTACAGCTGTAATATTTGGGCTGTGATACTGTCTCTTGTGATAAATGCGATATAATGTGGGACTTATCTTCGACATTAAAGTGCATTCAGAACATGGAAATGGCTAAGAAGGGTCATTTATTAATCTAAAGCAAAGAATCTTTGCCGAATAAATTAAATTTCTTTTCAGTCTCAACTCTTTTTAATTAATGGCTGATAACAAAAATTACAGCACTGAACATAACTTACTTCGGGATATACACCCATATGCAAAAGTAATGGAACATACAGAAATGTGTCATATATTTCTCCACCTTACAAAAGAGGCGGCAAATGCAACTGAGAATCTGGCTACTAAAAGCGAGAGATTGTGAATTTATTGTCGAGAAATTTGTTTGTAATATCTTCGTATCTTAACGAAGTCATAACATCGTTCTAAAGAAATAATAAAAGTTATTACTTATTAAAATTATTAGTTATTTATTAAAACTTGTTATTTTATATTTCTTTATTTATTAAAAATGATTTTATAATATCATTCTAAAGAAATAATAAAGTTATTACTTATTAAAATTATTTATTAAAAATTATTTTATATATTGTATTATCAGTTATATTTACAAAAATTATTAAAACCTCAACAGAAATATTACTTATCTCCCCCCTAAAGAGGATGCTGTTTTTTAAAGTTCTTAAAAGAACTGGGCGATGGACTGAGTCCTTGACTCTTTATCCCGTCATCTGAATGAAGAAAATCTGTGTGGATGGGGTGTTATTGAGCTAAAAGGTCTAGTCATGGCTGGGTAACAGCAGTAGCCGAGGATGCTATTTCTTATATAAGGACTGGCTTAAAGGGGCGAAGCAAGAATGCTATTCATTCATCTTCCCCGTTATCTGTAGAGAACAGTGTAGGGATAAGGTGTTATTGAGCAATTAAGGCTCTGATCATGGCAGGAGGGTAACAGCAATAGCCGAGCCTCAGTCAGAACTTCATTGGCTACAGAATTGCCATCCCTTACCCTCCAAGGGTACTGGATTGAATGAATCAATCACCGCATCTCACGGTCGATTCAGGATGCTGTTTCATTTTGGAATAACAACTTAAAATTATTGTAGATTTAAAAATAAATGGTGTCCTATTTTTCTTTCATTAATCTTTCATTTATTTTTTATTATTTAAGATTGTTATTTTTATTTTCCTAGTTTATTATTATTCTTATACTATTTCATAATCTTTATGCTCATACGAGCTGGTAACTGTCACTCTAGAATGATGAATGTATTCATATATAAAATAGGAAAGTTTATTCTTCGCAGAGAGATTCTGTAACTTGAAGCACGCGCCTGTCAAAACAACTAACAGTGTTTTTTTTTTTTTTAAATTGTTCGTGAATTCAAAGCACACAGATGTGGGAAGGAAACATAGAAAGCTAGAAATGTCATGGAGCTTTAACATCGGAATCTCCCCCCCCATCTCACACCCATCCACCCACCCACACACGTGCCGACAGGTAAGAACAGACAGTGTACTTGTGGCGATGTTATGGTAATATCTACCTACTTATCAGTATTGTACACCTTAAGCACTACCGAACCTTGACCCACAATTTCATTCGAAGTTGGAGGTTTGTATTTTTCTCTCAAGTGGCTGCTCACACAGCCCACCAACTTCTCTTCGGCTGTCTGTATGACTCATTAGCCTTGACAGCAAAGACGTAATGATTAATGACTGTTGCAATGCATGCTTTACTATGGGATCCTATTAATAAGCATTCTTCTGAGTGTTTAAATGCTACTTTATACTGTAGAGTGGGTGTTATTAGGATAGTAACATGACGGGAATTGAAACCACAGACTTCTTGTGTTTCGTAGGAAATAAATAGTAAGGTGGAGAAATAATGGAATATTAACCTTCCTAAGAAACTATATCTTACAGAAACGCGTCTGTTTCAACATTGAAATAGTATGGGCAATGCCTGGAAGTAATTTTATACATTAAGCAATTCCTTTGAGTACAACCAATTCATTTTTTTTTCAGACTGTAATACAAAGCCTTTTATTAGGAATCTGGTACTGAAACTTTTTATTTAAAAAAAAAACATAAAATAATAATAATGGAACTTTTTTTAGAACTTATTTTGTTTTTTAAAAATTCAGTTAAATATTGTAAAGGTTATAATACACCCACTTACTTATTTATTTAATTTTATATTTATAAATCAATTACAAAGTGGACAATATGAGGGGGAGCGAAAGGGGTGGAGAATCAATCGACCGTGAGATGCGGTGATTGATTCATTCAATTTAATACCTTGGAGGGTAATGGATGGCAATGCTGTAGCCAATGAAGTTCTAACTGAGGCTCGGCTATTGCTGTTACCCTCCTGCCATGATCAGAGCTTTAATAGCTCAATAACACCTTATCCCTACACTGTCCTCTACAGATAACGGGGAATATGAAAAGCATTCTTGCTTCGCCCCTTTAAGCCAGTCCTTATAATGACAATATGAGGAGAGAAAGGTTGGATTCATTCAATTCAATACTCTTGGAGGGTAATGGATCGCAATGCTGTAGCCAATGAAGTTCTAACTGAGGCTCGGCTGTTGCTGTTACCCCTGGTACGCAGAGATTCGAGAGTTTTGAGTTCGCTCTCTTAAGGTTTTTGCCTTAAGGGAGCAATTTGAGTCTCCGGAGAAAGTGTTCTCCGGCACGGCCCGCTGAGGGGCTTTGTCGGTGAATGATTTTCTTCGGAATATGAGCGGTTCTGCTCGGTGGTGGTGTGTGGGTGGAAGTCCATCACTGAGTGGAGCCAACGCTGAGATGGACGGTCTTTAGCCCACGATTGAGTAGCCTAGGGATCGTCCGAATTTTTAGAGTTAGCTTTACTTACACATCGCCAATGACGTTCTAACTGAGGCTCGGCCATTGCTGTTACCGTCCTGCCATGATCAGAGCTTTAATAGTTCAATAACACCTTATTTCTACAGATAACGGGGAAGATGAAAAGAATTCTTGCTTTGCCCCTTTAAGCCAGTCCTTATAAGGACAATATGAGATATATATCTGATCATACCCTTTTTAGCACTTTTGAAGTAATTTTTATGAACAATTCCTTTGTACTTGGGTAGGGGATTTAATCAATGGATTCATTTCTTTCCTGTCGATAACCTGTTCTTTCTTATTAAAGAAAGTGGCGACAAGCAGAATAACGGAAAGTCTTGAGGGACATCAAAAGTATGATTGTTTGTGAAAAGGGATTAATTAGTTCTCTTAGCAGGCTCGTGCTTTGACAATATAGAAAAAAAAATATTTCACTATTTTGAAGATCTTGAATGGCATTATTATCGCCGATTAACCTCGTTATTAGTAGGTGTCAGAAACACGTTTTTCTTCCACACCTCTGAGAGCATATAATGGAAGTGTGTCTAAGAATAAATGGCATCTACAAAAAGAAGGAACACGTCACTAGGAGAATCTGCTTGCAAACACGCATTCTCGTTTAACAATAAAACATTTAAAACAGATACTAAAAAAAAAAAAAAACTTTCAGTCGAATCCATTTTTAGAAAATCGCTGCGCATATTTTTGACTCTCAACTCATACAAAATTGTCCTTTATCCTTATAGTCCTTATAAGGACTGGCTTAAAGGGGCGAAGCAAGAATGCTTTTCATATTCCCCGTTATCTGTAGAGGACAGTGTAGGATAAGGTGTTATTGAGCAATTAAAGCTCTGATCATGGCAGGAGGGTAACAGCAATAGCCGAGCCTCAGTTAGAACTTCATTATCTACAGCATTGCCATCCATTAATAATGATAATTTGTGAGTTCAACAAATCTTCATCATCGGCCTGTAGAGTAAGATAGGCTGAGAGTCAGCAGATAGTAGGAGAGGAAATAAAGATAGAGTGCATAGTGATAGAGTAGGTAAAAGAGGCCTCAGTTGACCTGTTTTAGCTGTTTGCCCCCCAGGGGCGTTTCTAAAACGGTCGTTGATTTTTCACTTTAAAAAAAAAAAAGGAAAAATCCTAAAAAGGAAACATGTAACAAGACAAACAAAAAAAAAGTACAGAGAAAAGCAGAAATTGAAAGGTGAACTTAGAGTTGGAGGAAGGATCTGGCCCGAGTGATGCAGCTCACAAGGAACTGCACCGCCTCGCTGTAAGCCTTCGCCGCTCGGGTTCTCAGGTCCTCCCCCACCTGTGGGAGCTAAAAACCAGTGAAGCTGAGTACAGAAATCCACAAGGTGGTTACTGTTTCTTTCTTTTGTTGTGGGCTGTTATGATTCTTTTGGCCACCTCACTTCCCTTGGCCATGTCTAGTTTGCAGAGAGCAATGTAGAACGCCGAAGCTGCCTCCTCGTCTATATCCAGGGCTACCTCTACTTGCTCAGGGGTGATTTTGCTGATGTCATCAACGAAGAGGGCACCCCATTTTGCACTGACGATGTCGGGTCCATATTTCCCTGTGAGGAGGAGTTCAGGTTCTCCTACTTTATCTATTGCCTCTTTAAACTTTTCTGCCACCCCGGGCATACCTCTAAGGAGATGTTTTAGAGTCTCCCATGCTTTTGCATGAGGGACTTCTGGGTGTTCGGTTTCAGATACTTTTGCTGTTTTGAGATTTGTCAGCTCTTCTTCCTGCGGACTTAATGGCCGTTTGGAAGTTTTGGTGTTCGTCTCCATCTCTACTACAGCTTCTTCTACTGTATCTGAATTGGCGATGTCTATATTGGCAGTGGTAGCTTCGCTTTCGTCCGTGGGAGTTACCATGATGGTTTCTGCATTGTCAGTCTCTTCTGTTGTGATCGTATTGCTGGTGTCTGCAATTCTGGTAGGTTTCCCTCCCTTACGGGACCTTTTCGTTGTCTTAGACATGGCGGCATGATCAGGAGTGGCCTCAAGAGGCGGAAACTCTTCCTGTGTTGTGATCTTTTCATTACTTGGTTTTTTTTCTGATGTGACTGCACCACCCATCCTCTCTGCGAGGGTTCTGGATGGGCAGGCGTCGACTTTGTGGTCAGTGATCCCACATTTCAAACAAACTGCCTCACATTTTTCTTGGTTGTGGCCAATTTTTAGGCAGTTCTTGCATTTTATGCGAGGGCAGTCTGCCCCAAGATGATTGAAGGCACTACATCTAAAGCACTGCTTTTTGACGCCTGGGTAATTTACCATTACCCGGGCAGATCCTATGAGGACAAAGTTAGGAACTTCGGTCCTCGTTTCAAGAGAGATAGTTACCTCCCCTGACTTCCACTCAGGATTGTCTGCATCATTGTGAACCTGGATTTCCCGTACAACTCCCCACTTAGAGAATACGCTGTGAATTATATCGTTGTTCTCTGCATATTCTAGGGGAAATCGTGGTATCTTAAGGGTTCTAAGGATGCTCCCAACCATGAAGGGAGATACTTTTACTTTGCCACAGTCAAACCCTTTGAGAAGCTTTTCTCTGGTCTCCATATTTTTGGTCACTACCTGGTATCTTCCTCCCCCATAAGGGGTAAATCCAAAAATGTTCTGTGCGCCGACGCAGTCTATGATAGCTTTCGCCATCGCCCTTACCGGTATTGTGGCGTCAACCTCAATTCCGAGGGTACGCACACGCGGCAGAATGGAGGGCATGATCAGATGGGGGAGCCTAACTATTCCCACCACCGAGTGTTTGATATTTCCCCAGTCTGGGGTTTAGGAAGTTCTGCAAATTTCCCGTTGAATATCGTGAAACCCGATGGGACTCGTACCGATATTAACGCTTAAGAACAGAAACTATACTTGTTACCTTGGAAGTCCTAAAAAGAACTTATATACTACACACTTGATCTAAGCCAAAAGGCCGAGAAGCGAGAGTGAAAGAAATCCAAAAATAGAGCAGTTTGTGTTGCAAAAATCCCCTCCAAAGGTATTGGTTGTCTATCCTCCATACAAAATTATTGAACTTCTATCATTGATTATTAAAATCTAGTAAAATAATAAACTAAAGGTGTATATGATTTTAATTAAATATTTAAGAAAATATTTAGAGTAATATAAAATTATCCAATTTTAACTTTATTTTTAAATGAAATATTTATTAAATACATTTTTATTTTTATTACATTTTATATTTTGTAAATAAATTTAAAAAATATAAAATATATTTGAATTATTAGTTCTAATAGTTTATTATCATTGGTATTAATATGGTCAGTGATAAAAGTATATGCAATTAAAAGCCAATAAATATTCACAAAATGCATGCATAATTAAATTTTCATATACATATATATATATATATATATATATAATTAAATAAAAATAATAAGAAAATTTTACATAATATATTTATATTTGTTTGTTTGATTTCTAAAACTTTAAGAAAGATGATAAACCTCTTTTATTTTTGTATAAGAAAAATACACATTTATAGGGTGTGACTTTTTTAAATTAAATTATATTATAAATTAATTAAATTAAACTAATTATTGTAATAATCGAGTTTTCAGACTTTTAAGTGAGTGTTAAATAAATATGTCCGTTTAATTCCAGCGAGCTCTGTAGAAATCACGTCCTTCGGCAAGCTAATATAACAGAAGTTAACTAACGCTTGTGATTTTTATCTGGTGTGTCGTATTGATGAACGAACTGTATACGGGAATGTTAACTATTACTTCATTCCTTCGATTTATGGCGATGCAATCGATTGAATATGGAATAGACAAAAATACTACACTCGGTGATATTACTTTACCATTAGACGCCAAACGACTTTTACCGCAGAACAAAATCCTTTTTTCATAGGAATGTGTTTTTCATGAGGTTCATTTTTACCCGGTCTGCTTCGATTGTGTATAAAAGTTAGCATAGCCTACCAGTGTTCAAATTTTATGTAACCAAGACTCCCACCACCATCTTGGAGCATTTTCAAAGCATTTTCATTTTCATTTTCAATTGCGAATACGCCTTTCGTTTCATAAAACATTTAAATAATAATAATAAAACATGATAAGCATTTTATTTATCTAAAAATTCATGTTAGCTTTAAGGCTGTATTAAGCCTAAGTACTTTAAGCTATACGCATAATCAGACTGGTGGTGATTAGCAAAATTGCATTTAATTCCCACCAGGAAGGTTTCTGCCTTTAGATTTTTTATTTATTTATTTAGTTTTACATGAATATCGCAGTTCTAGCGGTGTGGTTCGCACAAAAAGACAAGAAAGGCTTCAAATATCTAAAATAGAATACGGATATCTTCAATATTTCTATTCTATTTTAATAATAGAATAGAGAGGATACCATAATAATGGGGGGGGGGGTATTTTCTTGCTTAGAAATATCCATAAAAACAGAATGCATAGGACACTACAATAATACAAATATTCTGTATCTGTTATTTTCAAATAGATAATACAAACAATGAGATGCTGATAACAATGGGAAATGCATCGGGTTTTTTTAATCGAATTCATTCCTAACAATGAAATAACAACTGCAAATAAAAAATGAACTTTATGTTATAATTCTTTTTTAAAACAAAATGCAACAGAACTACGTTAGATTTAGCAATATATTATGTTTTAACTCCAAAAAGGTCGAAGTGATTTTGTATGTGAACACAGTAGGGATCACCTTCCTGGGCAATACAGAGATCTCTCAGCGCAGAAAACTATAAAATGCCACCTCTTCCATGTTCCATTGATATAATATTGATTGATATTGATTGGTGCTGATCTTGAATGCGTGCATTGAATGGAATGGTTTAAATCCTAACCGTTGAATGTGGGATGCAATTTTTTATGGTCCGCTACAGATTGCAAAAGTCGTGATACTCACACACACACACAAAAAAAAACCAGCTAAACAATAAAAACAGATAAGTATTGCGCATGTCTGAAATCACAGAGAATTGCAAGGAAATTCATGGTTGAATAGTTTTTTTTTTTTTTTTTTTTTTTTTTGTCAGTTGCACAAACAGTATATCCATGGAGTTAGCGTACTTTTCATGGTGGCATAACCTTCGCTGAAAACTTCTTTCTTTGTAATAACAGAGAGAGATGGAGAAAGAGATGAAGTAAACAATACCACCTGATGTTTTAGAGAAGTAATAAATACTTCTAGATTTTCTAGCGAATAGAAAAATGCATATATATATATATATATATATATATATATATATATACCCTTGTTTCAAATTCTTAACAATATGCATTGCGTGACAGAAGAGAATGTATACAGTATGAAAAGGGAAATTCGTTTGACGCTTTTGTGACTACGAACCCATATTCCAACCCGCTATTGATAACAACAGTACTTGGTATCGAGGATACAGTAGTTTCTATTTGTCGATTCTGAAAAACTGTGATCAAAGTTGGATTGCGTGTTTGGCCACGTATCCAAGCAGTGCAAAAGTTGAAGATCGATCATAGGTACTAAGAAAAGTCCATCCCCCTTTTCTGTGTTCCATATCTGTATGGAAAGAGCATTAAGACTTTCTGTTCTTATCTTAAAACTTGAAGAAAATAGTGAGTTCTTCACACAATAGCCATGTACACTCTTCAACCAAATATTAAACGCTAGATGGCGCTAACGTATGGTTTTCATTGATACAAAAATGCACATTACCAAAAACTTTGCATTAATTCGGAGAAAACTATACGACAGAGCTCCCCATCTGTGCCGTATTTTAACTATTCGCTTCATTCATAAATCAATGGCTACATTATTCAACGTCAGTTGTCAAAAAATCATCTCCCAGATGGCGTAGTTTCTGCTTTATGCATGATGTTGAAAGATAATTGAAAATTCTGACTTTGATCTTAACTAATGCATTTAATAGCCTTTATTTAAATAGTGTAATTATAAAACGATTCGCAAGAGGCTATTGGGGTAAATATGTCAAAATATTTGGGAGATCAACAGGATTTGTGGTGCCTGCAAATTTAAAAAATAGCGGATGCAATCCTTTCATTTGGACAATAGCGTAATGGATGTCAAAAATGTCACAATAATAAAATACGTGTAGATGACGGAAATAGGTCAAGTACTACGAAAATCAATAGTTCGGATAAAAGAGGTTGTAATGTTTCTACGGGCCGTTTGTTGAAATAGATGTGGTTGAACTGTTTGTATTGAACAAAACAACGAACTGGATGAATATACCCAAAATTTCAAAAGGCATTATGTCATAAAAACGCAGTTAGATTCAATTTAACTCACTATACTGCTATAAATGTTCATGTATGAAATTCCATAAATTCAAACAAAAAATATTGTTATTATTTACATTTGATTTCTTATTGTTGACTTCAAGACAAGCGCAATGATTAGTAGTTAGCAGAAAGCTTTATTTTCAACAGGAAAGGAAAGTGACACATAGCGTTGTATTGTTGTGCACGCGCGGAGCTTTTTTTTTTTTTTTTTTTAAGCGAGTTTTAGTCTCTGCTAGAAATGAAAGTGACAGATTGTGTTGTATTGTTGGAATTAAAATAAATAAAAAAAATTAAATAAAGCTTTACTCTTTGCTAGAGATGAAATTGGCAAGTTACGTATTGAGAACGAGGCTAAATAAAATAGGATAAATAAATAGATATAACGCCCCAGAAACTATGTTAGCGCTTAAAAGTGGTCTACTAACTTCTGCTGTTGCAATTTAACTCAGAATTAACTTCGATTGCCATCAAGAATTCCATTTTGCGGTTGCGTTAATATAAAGATGTAAGTATCCATTTCAGCGAGTACTGGTACTCACTTTGGTTATCAAGTGAGGAATGATTCTGGGCTAATAACGTTATTTCACCAAGATAAGCTAATGAGCTATTATCATTAGCATCCTTCCAAAACTCTGACCTTCAAGACTTCTGAAGGAGACAGCACATCGATGCAATTTTCTTTCGTATGTAATCAAATGACTAAATATAGGCTTTGAAAGAAATAAATGCAAACACAGTTTACATCTAAAGATTTATATTCATTGAAATATCTATGTATATAAAAAATGACCCTCCGTTAGCTCAATTAGTACAGATGAGCCCTTTAATTGGAAAAACCAGGATTCGAATTTCGTCATGACATAAAGAGCCTTCATCAGAAATTTTCAATCACATAACTGGTAAGCCAGTATCATACGGGGGTGGTGAAAGGTGGTTTTTAAACTCGGTTTTTTCATCCCTTAGAGCAGGCAAAACTGTCCCATGACCAAACTTGATATACAAGCATAACTCGCCCTTAGGGGATGCAGCAGAGAAGTGATGTTGTCGCAGCAATCAATCGTTGTTAAGTATATTTAAATTCAAATATAACTATACTTTATTCATAAAACTAAAATAAATATTAAAAATAAAGTGAAACTATTATAGAAATTTTTATTTTAAAAAAGAAATTTAAGAAATTATTCCAACACCATTTATATATATCTATGATTTAATACTTGTGTATTAAGTCAAACGCTTAAAACATCTGAGCAGGGTGTCTAATTTTCCTAACCTCAACATATCCGTCTTGGATGCTTATGATAGTTTTGGGGCAAGAAATGAATTTCATCTCCCTGTGTTAGGTCAGCTCTCAGTTATAAGAAGGATGAAGTGACTTAAAAAGTTCCATGTTTCGTCTCTAGAGCTTCCGGACTGGTAAAAAAAAAAAAATTAAAACACCAAATATATATAACTAATAAAATAGAAAAAAAAAATCCTTAGGCCAAACACGGTACGAACTTTGCTATAGGTTTACATATGGGTCACATATTTTATGGGTGAGTCACAAAATAATAATTATAAAAGAAAGAAATGTTACTGAAAAAAAAAAAGCTAACTTACTAATGCCTCTTTTATCAGTTTCCGTTGCTAGGAGACAGTAGAAACTATAATGTTGATAACTATAGAATAACACGTAATAAATAAATTTATTATGTAAATATTTCGTCTTACGATCCTAAGACATCATCAGTGCAAACATCGAACAATAACGAATGGAATAAGAAAACAGTAGTGGTATGCTTAAATTAGAATCCCTCTATTTAAATTATACAATTAAAGTATACAGTTACGTGTTCATGAATTAAATCTATTGGGCAAAATCGTCTGAAATGGGATGAAAATATTTATTCTCTTATTCTACAGTTATAGATACCGCACAGGTTTCATTATACAAGAAAATATGAGTAATAAACAGGGGTTGAAGCAAAATAGATCAGCTAATTAGATTCATACGGGAAAGAAGGGGATCTGATCATGACGTTTGAGAATAACTTTATTATTATAAACATCAGAGAATAATCCAAGGTTGCTACTACTGTTATCTGTGACTTCCTGAAACAAAACATGTTTTATTCTGACGTCTTAAGAGGCAATTAAGATTCTCAGGGGGATTTTGGAGTTCTGATTATATATTTAATGACTGATTAAGTGTTCGAAGACTTGCACGAACGTGTGTTTAGTTATAAAAAGAAAGATTTGGGGAGCTGATACGCACACAACTCAGATAATCGAATACTGTTTCTGTTTTTGTTAACAGAAGGTCAGAGGAGCCCCCCCTACACCAACTCTCTGTTGGGGGAGATAAAAGAACTCGGAGGTTTCTAAGAAAGCATCTTCGGGAGTGACTGGTCTAGGGGGAATCATGGTTTTCTTGATCACTACAGGGATGTTTGAGTAAGGCTGTGTTCCCTCCCTCCTGCTCTTCCCCCATTAGCCTTGTGTCGATTTCGCCAGTGTCCCTCAGTATGAATAGCTTCCTTGTGAAAGGTAACTAGCCAATGTCAGCTCACAGATAAACGGGATTTCTTGAATTGTGCAAGTTTCTACGACCTTGTAAGGAGAAAGACTTATTTAGGACGTCTAGAATAAGTTGATTGCTTTTCTAGGTTCCCAATGAACTTTTAATGGATGGATGTTAATCAATACGATAGATGACAATGAGCCTATACGAATAAACCTGACAAAAAAAAGCATTTTCAGAATGCAGACACGTCTCTATCCTTCGAATTTTCAAAACCGAAAAAAAAAGCGCATTTTGGACTTTTGAAGAAATCTCAAATCAAGGAATCGCATAACAACTGTTGACTTATACATAACTTAATAATAATAAATATAATAATATTAATATCATTACTATTATTTATTACTCAAAAATTCTTCCGTATATTGAAGTAAGATATGTCGAATAGATTTTGAAGTGATTAAAAAATATATATATATATATATTTCTTCTTCCTTTTACGTATTAGACCTAGTGGCCTCTTCTTCACTAATTCCACTGAAATCAGTGATACAACATCAAATTCCCGAAATCAATGCTGACAGAAACCTCCACCACGATAGCAAGACTGCGAACTGGACAATATAGAGGAATGAAGATCAATACGGATGATACGAGAACATATAGAAACTACAACAACTGCCCCAATACTGAACTGACACCCACTCACATCTTTACCTGTCCAGCAGTTACACACCAGCCTTGCAAGAAATGGATCCTAATCCTGAATAACAGCTCTATACAAACAAAATCATCGACATAGCCAAGGCAGTTCAAGGAGCACACGGAAACATTTAAGACTCTTCAAAGGACAAGACAACAACAACAACCTAGTGGCCTTTTACGGGGTTGTCCTTAGCCCTTCCAAACTATGCCCGTCCCGAGGATAAGGCAGTTAGTCCTATGCTTCCCGGTGTGTCCTCAGTTTGCTTGTTCTGGGAGACGAAAAAAACCGAGTTTCCTGGTGAAAAATCTCTATCTCCGTATGAGATCTGCTAATTCACCTTTAGTTGAAAGAGACCAGATAAAGGTTCCTCGCATCACTGACGGGAATCGAACCTAGGTCTTTCCGACTAAAGGGCTTCGTCTATGCTGACTGAGATACGGAGGCCCATTTATTTTTTAAAATGTAATTTTAGTTTCCTGACCTTAAGCCGTCACAACCCTAGGTGAACTTAAATCTCTCATTTATGGCCAATAATAAGAATTTTGAATTAATATGCTATAACGTTTTAACCTTTGCTTTAACTGGGGTGAAGTCCGTAAGTTATTTGGTTAATAAACGTCTTCTCTGAGAATGATAAAGTGGAAGTATAATTCGTCTCTCTCTCTCTCTCTAGCTATGGCCTTAGAGAGAAAGAGGGAACTCGGTTGCTACTGCCGAGAAGTCTATTTTGTTCCATCCCCCCAAAAAATCATTTTTTTAAGTGACACCTTATGATCTCAGTTCAACGTTAGTTCTTTCGCAGACCTTCCGCTTCTGTCTGTCCCTGAGGAGTCCGAACAATTCTGGCCAGTTTGTTGTTGCTTGTTGTGATTTGGTTTTCAGGTCGTCTAATCCATCCAATGTGAGATTGGTTTCCAGGAAGTTCCTTACATGAAAGTCCACAGTGTTTTGTCGAACCAAACACAACTTAAGTAATTTGAATAAACAGCAGCGAATTAAATTAATTTTATTTACTGGATGGTACATAACAGGAGTTTCCTAAAGAAAGTTTTTTTTAAATATTTTTTTTCCTAATATGATATTTTTTCCTAATATAAATAGAGTAGTCGGGAGGTCTTGACAACATTTGTGCTTCAGTTAGAAAAATCTGGGTTCAAATTTTTTGGAGTCTTACAATAAAGTAAATTTGCTTGGGTGGAAATTCGTTAACCTGGTAGAGTGAATGATTAACGTACCCGCAGGCTGAGGGTTTGAATCCCGCCCCACACATATGGATGTATGTGAGAAATTTTAAGTGATGTCTGAAATCATTAATCAGATCTCCCGACATGTTTTTTTTTTTATTATTATTTTATTTATTATCTGACCCACATACGAAAGGTCACAAGACCATTAGTAAATTACTTCCATGTGTGTGTGTGTGTGTGTGTGTGTGTGTGTGTGGTGGAAGCAACTGTTTTCACTTCTCTGACAGTCGCCTTCAAACAATCTTAGAAAAGAGATCGCGCATCCCACACATCACTGGCTCCTTGTTCTTTGATTATTAATACTTCAAGGGTTTACCTAAGTGAGAAGCTATTAGTCCTCAGTGCACAAAACTATTCGGTAGTATTGTAATCAAAGCTAAGACTAATAAAGCCAGTTTTGGTATCAAATAAAATATACAAAAATGAATAAGATAATAAAAATAACAAAGAAATTCCTTAGCCATCTTATGTACCGATTTACTTTATATAAGTTCGCATGCAATCTTTCGTGGGTGGAAGACACAATTTAAAAAAAAAAAAAAAAAAAAAAAACTTTCTTTGAATTTTTATATGTACTTAATTTTTTAGGATAATCTCTTCAGATACCTTCCTAAATTACGCTTTTTACACATAACCTACGTGATACAATGGTTGTCTGTATAATACTAATTATCAATATTTTTCTTTTGCAACGAATTAAAACAAAATCAGGATCAAATCCATTTGACTATGATTTACCGAGGCACAATTTTTTTTTGGTAATTTTGAATCATATATATATATATATATATATATAATCAGGATCAAATATGAAATATGAAACGGGGTATATGAAAAGCAAGAATGCTTTTCATATTCCCCGTTATCTGAAGAAGACAGTAAAGGATAGGGTGTTATTGAGCTATATAAAGTTCTGATCATGCCAGGATGGTAACAGCAATAGCCGAACCTCAGTTAAAACTTCACTGGCTACGGCATTGCCATCCATTACCCTCCCAGGATACCCATTTTAGTTGCCTCGTACGACATGCATGAGCTACAATGGAGCTGATACGTAAGTAAAGCCCTGTATAAAAATTAGAACGATCCCTAGACCACTCAATAGTGGCCGAAAGATCGTCCAACCCAGCGTTGGTTCCACTCAGTGAAGCCCCCCCCCCCCCCCCACAACACACAGACCGAGTAGAACCGCTCATATTCCAGGGAGAAGCATCCGCAGATCCGCAGACAAAGCCCCTCACGGGCCACGCCGGAGAACACCCTCCCCCACAGACTCAAAATGCTCTCCTAGGGAAATCCCCCTGAAATCTAAGCCTCCCCCACCTTACCAGGGGAAAATTCCGGAAGAAACCTAAGAGAGCGAGAAACTCTGCGTCCATTCGTGTCGTAAGTCACCTCTTACGACACGCATGGATTTGCAGTGGAATTATTCTTATCCCTGCCACCACACGAACTAAATGGAATTTAAGTTATGTTATTTATTTAGAGAAATCTATATAAAATTTATATAGGTGTCTAATATATATATAATTAAATAGTTGTTTGTTTTTCAATTTCTAGAAATAAACTTTAGAACACTATTTATTTTTATTATCACTAATATTCAATAATATTATTCTTATTTTGAATTTATAATTTCTCTCCAGTTATATTATTTTTCTTTCATTTTATATATGGACATTAAGTTGATAATGGAGATGTTTAAAATAACGTATAAATAAATAAAATAAAATTTAAAAAATGGTGCTGCTGCAAGTAAGCGTTGTAATGGATATCTATGCCATTAATTAATTTTTTTTTCTAGCTACATCCTTTGGTTATTCTTGCAAATGGACAATATCAGAAACATTGAGAAATGTTTAAACTATCCTGAACATGAAAATATTCATAATAATAATAAATTACAAGGGATATTTTCACTTTCCTAAATTGTGTAACCATTAGAAAAGACAGCATAGATCGTCATTAAAAACTTTAAATTAATAATATACTTTTTAAATAAATTTACCATTAAAATAAATAAAAAATAAAAAAGTTAATAATTAAAAATGAAAGAAAAAGGTATTTTTAAATGTAATTTCCAAAGTTACATAGAATATTTTAATACACCATTTTTCTTTTTGTATACAGAAAATTATAATATGTGGCAATGTTAAAAAACATTGTGAATATCTTATATATAATATGTGGCAATGTTAAGAAACATTGTGAATATCTTATATACAATATCTTATATACAATACAAAGGTGTTTTATCTTGCGTAAAGTTTGGTTGTGTACAAGTCTGGAGAAACTTGTGTACTATTTGGAATTGTACTATACTGTGTACAAAATTGTACATCATAGTACACAGTCCTTAATATTTTTATATTGTGAAGGAGAGATCTATTCTGTCACATGTAAAAAACGATTTTCCCAATCTTCCATTATACTACAGGCATGTATGAATAATAAATAAACTACATTCAATGAAATCGCTTGAAAGTGGAAGCAACGAGAATTTGGATTACGTGATCTTTAATATCTGGTCTTAAAAAATTCCACAATATTTAGTTGTCAAGGTTTAAAACATTACTGTTATTTTGCTGGAATTGCCATACGGTTCAATGCTAGAAAATAACAAAACCACTGAAACATATGACCTTTGAGGTGTTCCGTCATTGGACACGACGATATCAAACAAGAAGACGGAGGCACAGAGCGATTGGATATCCGGAAACTCGCAGAAACCCAGCCATAAAGTTTACAAGCCATACGTCATTCTAAGGCAGTTTATGTCGTCTGTTCTGTAAGTAGGTGGCGATGTTTTAAAAATATGACTCAACTTTATTATAGGTCATTCTTTCTTTTCTCATAGTTTAGTCCTTTTTGCTCATAGGCTAAGAATATTTCATTGTTATCCGGGTTTGTCGAGTATTCCTTTGAGAAGGTGGCGCTGCTATAGTTTTACTGAAGTGTAAAAGCATGTCGTCGTGGAGAAGAAAAAAAAAAAATAAGCTGCAAACCTATAGTACAATGTACAAGAGAACAATTCCAACTTCAGTTTTGGGAAAAGTAAAAAGTCGTAGAGTAGCACATGGAGGAAGTAAAATTTTGTGGAACAAATCGTGTTATTTAAGATGAAAATTTCTGCACAAATGGCTCTAGCAAATCACTTGAGATGTCGTTACATGCGTATCGTTTTTATTAGAAACATTCTCAACATGTTAACATTATTAACAAGATAAACCAGTCCACTTCTAACAGTATTCCCAGTTGAAAGAAGAACTTGATTATTATTCTTTATTTATTTATTTTTTGTCAGCGCAGAAACCGCAGGACTAAATACCTGGTTTCTAAACCTAGGGTCTTAAATTTTTTCATTAGATTTGAAGAAACATGTATACACGAATAGATAGATTTTAATAACGATATCGTTATACTCAATCTTTATCTTAAATGATAAAGACTGAGTATACCTTTTGAAATGAAACTTATATGAATAATATATTTGTTAATATTCATTAAGCGCCCAAATACGCAGGAAGCCAAATTTGTGAACCATTTTTTCCATTAAAGTATAAAAAATAACAAAAAAAAAAAAAAATAATAATAATAAAATAAGTTTTTAAAATAAAAATATATCTACTTATTCTTAAAACATTTTAAATTTGTTTTCATTATTTCAAGGTCCCCCTTAACAAAACTAACGGCCCACAGTCTAGCTACCCAGAATAAACTAGTCAGAAAAATACCTTTTGCTATAAAAAAATAAAATAAAAAAGAACGGTTCAAATAATGTCAGAGACACAAAAACATTTTATGGGTATCAGCTAACTAGATTTTCAAATAAAATAAAATAATTAGGACGCAAAAAGAATTCATATAAACGGCTACTCGCCTGCAATAACGTATATCGAAAGAATATTTCACTGTTACTCAAGTGGAAAATTTTGTTTTAACTCTGAATTTCCATTCATACAAAATCGTCAGTTTTATATCACGCCCTGCAGCATCGAGATTTGTGGTAGGAGACATGTTCCGTTACCATAAATCGGTCTCCTTACTTGGATAACTGTAATCGTGACAAAGACAATTGGTCGAATGGTATTCGTTACTATCTTTCCCTGTTCTTATTCGCAAGGCTGTGTACTTGGGGACATTTGTACAAATAAAGATGAGCCTTGTAGTCTTTTGTGAAATACCCTCGTGATAACAGAGCTTCCCTGTACACTACTACAGCCTACATTGGAAAACCACTCATTTATTTGCAGGTGTTCCAGTACTTTTGTAAGCATAGTGTATTTCTTAACTTCGTTCTCTTGCCTAATATAGACATCTTGATGATTTATATTAAGCCTAACCACACGTTGATTTAAGAATCAATAAATTTACGTGCATATAGGCCTAACCACCAACATTTCAAATAAAAGAAAGCCAACCCTTGATGATCATTTGTAGATTAAATACATAATATGAATCTCTTCAATAAATTAAATAGATTTAGAAACCAAAACCTCAAATGTTATTGGAAATGGAAAGTAAAATAAAATAGCGAGTGGAAGCCGCCCATTTTAAAACGATTAATTCTGTCGACTAATTGGACTGCTTTAGTATAAAAAACGAAGCTGACACGAATCCCTTGAACTTTATTTTTAAGAAAACCCATTATCGAACAGTGAACTGCAATTATTAAATACCACGACCTATTTACAGAGCCATTGAGGCCACCTGATCCATAAAACAAATTACTGTTTCTCCTGCACAGTATTTCTACTATACATCATTTAAATTGGTTAAAAAATCCCGAGATTTCAAGCATCGCTAACCGAATGGATCATAAAAAATCGTTATCTGAATTAAAAATAACATTGCTAAAAGTTGTTTCTCGCGTGCTATGCTGATCGCGCTTCGTTGGCTGTTACCTGTGAGATGGCACGCTTCGCGAGAGGGACGTGACTGGCATATATAGGTAAAAATGAACATTTCTTTGTTGCTTCAGAGGGAAGGGAGGGGGGGGTTTACCAGATTGTAATTCGAATAGTCCAGTAGATTGGTGATTTCCTTTGTTGAAAAGCAGTACAATAGAGTGTTTGTCAGCTTCGTTACCAAACCCTTGGAAGAAGCATTACAACTACAGTTTAATTTAAGACTAGATATTGGATAGACGCGTGTGTGTGTGTGTGTGCAGAACAGGCTCTAGGTTTATTGCTGTTGTCAGCAAAATTTTTTAGTCGTTCCCCCTTTTTTTTTATTGAATGTTTGCTATATAAGTAACGCTTTTGTTCTTCAAAGAAGTCCGAAAAATCCTACTTTTCTATGCCAAAGTTCAATTGACTAGGAAATTAAGGAATGAAGGCCTAGAAGTCCAAATCCGACTTTAATAGAACGTGATTACTTCTTCAATGGTCTTTCTTTCTTGGTAGTTCTATAGAAGCAAATGCTATTTAAATAGGTTTAAAAGACATCCTTTATATAGAAAAAATATAGCACATTACTACTATGGATAGATTAGGGATCTTAATTCGGATTAGTTAATCCTTAACTAATCCGAAAACCCTGCTATAGAGACGAAAAATGGAACTTTTTTGAGCCACTTCAGGCCTCCAATAAGTAGGGTGGCGATCTCACACCAAGCGATGAAATTCATCTACCATGTAAAGGGGAATCTTCTGGTAGAAATATTTTTTCATTTTATTTTCAAAATCGTTCTAGTTTTATATATTTTTAATGTTTTTTTTTTTAAATCTTTTGCAATGGATTTTTTATATATTATATTTGTATTATATCAAAATTGAATAATGAGATCCTTTACTTAAATAAATGGATTGCTAATAATTTTAACAACCCCTCCTAGATTATTACATTTATGAAACTAAATATATATATATTTATAGTCCCTATAAAAGGTCCCGAGATGAAATTGGTTTAAAGAACCGTTCAACTGCATACAGTATACGAGGGTGGTCTGAAAGGTTCTCGCCCTCGACTATAGATGGCAACACTATCGGTACAATTTTTTTTTCTAAGTTGGTACATCAGTAATAAGCATCCATATGAAATTGCAACTATCAAGTAGTTTGTTTTATACAGCTGTCTGAAGCAAAAGTGTTGTCTGTATCCCTTGAAATGGATAAAATTGAGTATCGTGCGGTTATAAAATTCTTTGTAAAAGAAGGTTTAACGCCAATAGAAATTGACTCGAAGTTCATAAAAGTTTCTGGGCACATTTCTCGTTCGTTTTCGACAATTTAAAATGGGCTGCCGAGTTTAAACGTGGCCGTAACCAGCCTTGAAGATGATCCACGTGAAGGACGTCCAAAAAAGTGTAATAACACCAGAAATCATTAATCAAGTGCTCGATATGGTATTGGATAACAGGCGAGTCAAAGTGAGTGAAATTGCTGAGGCCATGGGTATTTCAAAAGAACGTGTAGGATATATTTGGCATGAAGAATTGCAAATGAAAAAGCTTTGCGCAAGATGGGTGCCGCGCTTGCTCACAGCAGATCAAAAACGCAATCGCATGAAAATCTCTGAACAGTGCTTGGAGCGTTTTAACAAGAATAAAACTGATTTTGTGCGTCAATTTGCTACTATGGATGAGACTTGGATTCACCATTACACACCAGAATCCAAACAGCAGCCAAAACAGTGGACAGAAGCCGGTTGTTCAGCGCCAAAGAAGACAAAGTCGATTCCATCAGCAGGAAAGCTCATGGCGTCGGTGTTTTGGGATGCTAAAGGCATTTTGTTTATTAATTATCTTGAAAAGGGTAAATCAATAACCAGGGAATATTATTCTGATTTCTAATTAGACTAGACGAAAAAATTCGTGAGAATAGACCCGGTTTGCAGAAGAAAAAAATCATCTTTCATCTGGACAATGCACCTGCCCACAAAGGTGTTTTGGCAATGGGAAAATTAAGGGATCTACACTATGAATTGTTGGAACATCCACCTATTCCTCAGATTTGGCTCCCTCTGACTTCCGTCTCTTCCCAAAACTAAAACTCTTCCTCGCTGGTCAGCGTTTTTCTTCGAATCAAGGGGTGATTGCAACTGTAGATGGGTATTTTGCAGATCTTACTAAGAACCACTACAGGGACGGGATAATGGCGCTAGAATATCGCTGGAATAAATATTTTAGTCTTAAGGGAGATTATGTTGATAAACAAAAATAATTTTGAAATTATAAATTCGTTTTTACATTGTTAGGCCGAGAACGTTTCAGACCACCCTCGTATATGATGATGATGGTTAGCCTGTAAAGTTTCCACCGCTAGGTGAAGGCCTCTTCCATTGTGAGAAGTGGGTTTACTTCTTCAATGGTGACTCAGTACGTGTAAGAGTGCATATATTGTATGAAGATGAAGAACCATCACAAACACCCATGCCTAAGGCCTTTCTCATGAACCAAAACATTATGATCATCTGCGCCGTAGCACGTTGGACCTCTTCTGCGATCTTAGCATTAACTTCAATAGACTACAGAAGGTGTCCTGAGGTATTCTGGACCAACTAGACAAAATAAAGTCTCGTAGGTCAACGACCAAACGAAGCATTGGCGTCAACCAGCGGATGTTCCACATGATTCCACAAAAGCTCGATGGGATTCAAATCAGGAGAATTAGATGACCAGGGGACTAAAAAAAAATGCTTTGGCATGCTCTTCGAACCACGCTTGAAAAATATAAATCTTTTAACACGGCATTGTCTTGCTGGAAGAGGTCGTGTCAATAGGCCTTGTTACCATAATTGTGCAATACCTGGTTCGAAACAATTCCCAGATAAGAATTAGTAGTCAAGTTGTGTTCGGTAGGGACGAGAGGATCTAGTAAGAATAATCAGATACCAACATATCCCTACTAGCGGCCTATTTCAGACCTGAGATTTTTGATCTTCATTTCAATAAATCTCTGATATAACCAAAGATCTCTGGTTACAGAAAAAACATGGAAATAATGAAACTGGATACGTTAAGAGATGAGTTAACATTCCTTCGGCAAAGTACCCCCCTTTTTTTTTTTATTTATAGAAAAGTAAAATTCTCCTATTGTCTTTAGAAAGAAGACCAATATATTAAAAATACAATATCTGAACTGCATGCTTATATTCAGTATTGTAAGAGATATTATTCCGAACTGAAGTAAATGCGTAGGCTGTAGTAATATCCAAAGGCAGGCAATATTTTTTATATTGCCTGCCTTTCTTAGACTTCCGTTTCGCCCTTGGTAGATGTAATAAAATCTGTAGCATGTTATAAAAGAATGGATTCGATCTTTTCTTTGCACTTTTTTTTTTTTTGATTGCCGTGGATCAGAGCGTGTATAAAGAAGTTACTCCTCTTTGTCTAGCTATTCGTTTTAACAGAGAAATCCTTGGGTGTTTTAATAATAAAATTAAAGTTGGCCAGAACTTTACTTCGTTCGGTTCGCCTTTTGCAGTTAGCTTTAGAAGAAATCGTTTCTTGTTTTGTTAGCACCAAAGCGCTTTTGAAGGCTCAGACAAAAAAAAAAAAAAAAAAAAAAAATCGGGAAAGATAGAATGAGAGAAAATTTACATTCGCTTTTCTTTTCACTCTTCTTACCTTCTCATCTTTTACATAAAGTTCCTCTAGAAGCTTTCAACTTCGTCACTATCATGACGTACACGCTCTTTTTTTTTTATGATTATTATTATTCTGAAGTGAATTAAACATGAAGCTATGGACGCCTTTGGTCTGTATTGTGGCACTGTTAAAGAATAAAAAAAAAAATTATCGATTTATGCATGGAATATTGGAAAAAATTCCTCTGTTTAAAAGAGCCTGCAAAACATACTGGTGGATCATTAACAAACAGGTGAAGCAGCAGAGATTTGGTACATAATAGACATTTCGTTATCATTCTCAAATATTTCATAAATGACAAAAAGATTTGCAGCATAAATATGTAATGTGGAGCTCTCCTTCTTAAAGGTTTTAATAAAACCGAAGAAAACGTCAGTCCACACTATTCGGAGTTATTTTTAGTCCTGTGCCACGTTTAATATTTAAAAAAAAAGTAAAGTACTGTCAATGCTAAAATAGTGGATAATTTAAAAAAAAAAATAGAAAATATGACAAAAATGAATGATCCCTCTATTCTAAAATTTTAAACATTAAAGAAATTATAGAATTCTCACAGGAGTCTAATTTTGTAGATGAGAAATATTCATCCATCATCCAAAGAAATTCTCTGAAAAATCACTTTTGTATTGCTACAAAAAATATACGGTACACGTAAAAGAGCGTTATTTACTGCACATACAATTCATCCCTTGATTACAGACGTAAATAGAAGCAAAAACAATATTTTTATCCAACCCTAACCTCTAGACTATTCATCGTAGTAGGTTTCCATAGCAACCACCCTCACTTTACCAAGGTAACAACGGAAATGGACATTCCATTGTTGAACTACATTAGTGGAGTATCTTCACCACTAGGTGAACGTTGCACACATCAAGCTAACGGATAGCAATACTCAGAACATATTTTATCCTTATATATCCACCTATTTATGAACTTGCATATTGTAGGTTTTTTACGTGAATTGGAAAGTTAACAGAATCATTAGATCATTGGGTTTTACAATGTAGCATTTAATTCATTTTAATTAAAATAAAAAGTATTTGTAGAAAAGTTTCTAAGTATTGAAAGCATTTACAGGATTAAATAAATATTTATTTTCAAAATCGGCCCCAAAAAATCTAATTTGTTGAAACTGACATTTTGAATTTCTCCAGCAGGCGTGGGTTTCTTTACAAACACGATATACGTTATTTGCATTTTTGGTTCAATGAAGACAAGTCGAAATTGAACTGGTTGCCGATAAATTCATTTCATCTCGTCAGCGGTGGTTAGAACTCTTCCAACTACTGCTGAAGGTCAAACCGCAGGGTTTAAATGAATGTCTTGTTTACAAGATTTACTTCTAATTCTAGAATTAGAAAGAGTATTTCCCTATTATTAATTGGTGTATATCGTTATTAACTTATATTAGTATTAAATTATAAAAACAATTTCATATTTTTAAGTTAATTTAAACATTATTTATTGTTCTTTATTATTTATTATATAAAATATATGTATGCAGAAACTTTGATTGTTAAGAATTATCATAGATGGCTCCATGAAAATTCATCGAAAACACAGTTAATCGAAAGACAATTCATCGAACGACAAATGACACTGTACAGCTGTCAAGTTAAAAAAGCGTTGACAATAGAAACGATATCGGAATAAATGGGGGGGGGATACAATTTATAAAAGAACAATAAATAAACAAATTGGTGTACTTTGTTACTAACTTATGTTAGTATTAAATTATAAAAACAATTTCAATTTTTAAGTTAATTAAAACATTATTTATTATTCTTTATTATTTATTATATAAAATATATGCAGAAACTTGGATTGTTAAGAATTATCATAGATGGTTCCATGAAAATTCATCGAAAACACAGTTAATCGAAAGACAATTCATCGAACGACAAATTGTCGAAAATGCAATTCATCGAAAAAACAATTCACCGAAATTTTAAACTAAAATTTCATTAAATTGATCCAGCCAAAGCGGAATTGCTAATATCATTTCGAAACTTTTTTCGAAAATGTTATGATAAAAGTGATCCATTTAGAACAAAAACTGAACCGTGCAGACAGCTTTTAGTACCGACAACTTCTTCTAATTTCGTTAAGTTAGAGAGTTACTTTTTTCGAAAATGTTATGATAAAAGTGATCCATTTAGAACAAAAACTGAACCGTGCAGACAGCTTTTAGTACCGACAACTTCTTCTAATTTCGTTAAGTTAGAGAGTTACTGTAATACATAATTTGGACACGTGATTTCTTTGTTGTCCCGAATATAGCTGAACTGAAAACTGGATCGGTTCGACATTTTCTTGTAAAAGTTTCAAATAACGAATCTGATTCAGATTCGTTATTAATATATATATATATATATATATATATATATATATTATCCATTCCGATAATAGGGTGATCAATCCGTATTGTGGGATGAGTTGTTTATTATTACACGTCAGAAAATTAACTTTTCTTTCATGACCGTTGTAGTTTTTTAAGTGGTAACTATTTTGCTTGCATAACAGTTGGAAAATTTTACGTATAAAGCACGTGATTTCGCGTGTCGGTGACCAATTCGTACATCGCCTTATTTCTTTCTCCCCTTCAACATGAATTGACTCTTCTTGGCAGTCTGCTAACGACTGCTCTCGCTGTCGGACTATATCATTATGGATTTCAGACTGATGAGAAGTTCGAAACAGCAATCAGCCTAGGAAAATACCGCAACCAAACCACAGATAATGGAAGAACAGGTATACGTTAAGGTGGTCTATAAGTTTCATCACCGGGTGTGAGGTCCCTACCCTGATTATTGGAGGTCTGAAGTGGATCGAAAAAGTTCCATGTTCGGGTCTCTTGGAGCTAATTCTTAGTCCATCCACGGTACATATTAATGTACGATAAAATTCTACCTCACTGCAGGTAAAAGACATGCGTCTATCACAACACAAAAAAAAACATAAGATGTTTTAATTAAATAAAATTCAAACTATTAAGTATCATGTTTTATTTTAAAATCTTTTTTTTTCGTTGTAGACCTCTTTTTTTTTTATTCCTTAAATTTTCATTCACATTCATTAAGCTTCATCCGTTCTTTTTTAAGATGAGTAGATTTATAATTAATACTAGCAAATAAAAAAAAATCGTCATTCATCTCACCGCATATATCGACTTCATTATGTTGTCAGTTTAAACAAGACACTCGTTAGCTTTCTACGTATTTCGGCAAGAATTGGAGTAAATACCAAAATATTTATTATCTGTGCATGTTGACATCCACGATAATTGAAATTCTGTTAATTCATAACTGGTTGAACGTCACCTAGAATAAGATTGATATCTTCGTGAGTGACATATATTTAAACACGCATGAAAACAATCAGGGGACCAAAAGAAAACGCTTATTGATTGTCTGTTACAACAATAGAAATGTTGTTTCCAAGTGATAGAAATGTGGCTTTTTAACCAATGATTATTGCTCCGATTTTTTAGTAATACTGACGTATTGGAAATTGCCTATTAATTGATGAATTCACATTGAGCTCATGTATTCAAATGAATATCTATAAATCGATGACATAAATTAAAATAATAATAAGTAAACAAAAAATTTGTGACGGGAGTACCATTTATTTTATGAAATAAATATCATTCAAGTGTTATTATATAATTATAATCACACTTGCGTTGTTCTATCTTTAATCGCTTGGCACTCAATGCTCAGCAACTGCAAGGCGTGTGGATATTCGCTGAGTACTCTGTTTCAGGACTGCATTGTACTGCTTGAAGAGCGTCGTTAATTTGAACCTAGTAATTACCAGCATGTTCAGATGCAGCACTAGATCAGATTTCCTACAGACATCGTGTGCATCAGTAAAAAATTGACAGTTGAAAAATTACTTTCAGTAATCCTAGACAGAAGCTTTCGCTTAGCCGTTATAAAAATTCTAAACGAAACGGATAATCTTTTGAATACTTCGCTGACATATCTTCATTCAGAATAATACGTAGTTAAACATAATTAATTCTGTAATATACACACAATAGAATACTATTCACAAGATCGAACGCTTGAGAGAACTAGGACATGATATGTGCACATTCAGCCTTGGTTACAATTACTGACTACAGAATCGTGAAATGGGCGTATCTATCTTATCTGTACTCTAAAGTGCTAAACTAACATTAGTCGCACTCTTTATGCTTTAATACACTTTTAAAGTTCAACTGAGGCATTTCTAATTATATATATAAGGATAAGTTATTTGGATGTGATTAAGATTTAAAATATATATATATATATATATTTTTTTTTTTTTTAAATCTTAATCACGTCCAAATAACATATCCTTATAAGGACTGGCTTAAAGGGGCGAAGCAAGAATGTTTTCATCTTCCCCGTTATCTGTAGACAACAGTGTAAGGATAAGGTGTTATTGAGCTATTAAAGTTCTGATCATGGCAGGAGGGTAACAGCAAGAGCCGAATCTCAGTTAGAACTTCATTGGCAGTTGCCATCTATTACCCTCCAAGGGTATTAATCTCCAAATCTCCATCTCCAGACCATTGTTGTTCAGCCCATCCAAATTTTTTAAGTCTTAATCACATCCAAATAACTTATCCTTATCAGGACTGGCTTAAAGGGACGAAGCAAGAATGCTTTTCATCTTCCCCGTTATCTGTAGAGGAGAGTGTAGGGATAAGGTGTTATTGAGCTATTAAAGTTCTGATCAGAACTTTAAGTTCAGTAGGGTAACAGCAATAGCCGAGCCTCATTGTTAGAGTTTCATTGGCAATGAGTAAGTAAACCCAACTCTAAAAATTCGGACGATCGCTAGGCCACGATTGAGTAATCGTGGGCGAAAGACCCTCCTTCTCAGCGTTGGCTCCACTCAATGATGGCCTTCCAACCACACGCCACCACCGAGCAGAACCGCTCATATTTTCGAAGAAAAGCATTCACCGACAGTGGGCCGTGCCGGAGAACACTTTCCTGGAGACTCAAATTGCTCCCTTAAGGCAAAAACCTTAAGAGAGCGAACTCAATTTCTCAAATCTCTGCGTCCCAGGGGTAACAGCAATAGCCGAACCTCAGTTAAACTTCATTGGTACAGCATTGCCAACCATTACCCTCCAAGCCAAAAAAATTTAGAAAAATTAAGGAAAAGATTCTGATTAAATTACGAGCAGCTAGGGGAGTATTCAGCCCACTTTATCTGTTTTCGATACACACGGGATGAGGTTTATCATTTCTTTGTAATAAATTTGAATATTTTTAAAATTTTGAAAAAATAATTAGTTCAAAATTGGTTGATGTATTAAATATCAATCCGTAATTTGTACTTACTTTTAATTACATAATGGTAAGTAAAATGCATTACTAAAAATAATGACGCGCCTCGGAAAGATGCTTTCACTATAAACAACCCACCTTACATCAGTCCGATGTAAAAAAAAAAAATAAATGCTAGTACAAGAAAAAAAAATTATATGAATATAACTTAGAGAATACTCTCCTACTTTCTAACTATAATTCAAATACTTTTTTACTCACAAAAGGCATAAGCGTAGATATTCCTGCTTTGAAATATATCTGATGCTTTTACGTCCTATATTGTACACGTGGAACACTGTGCAATAGCTACTCTATTGAAGGTGGGACCATTTAAGAGTGTATATTAAAATGCACGTTTTCTCCTCCTTCTAATCACGTGGATTTATAAATACAGGGTTTCCTAACGTAGCGTTTTGATAATAACACGTTCGTTTCAAGCAAAAGTTTACCTCTGTGTTAATTCTGATACATGTACACGTTTTAAAACTTGCATCAGTGAGCAATTTAATTATATTTTTATTATCACCATATAATAGTGTGATAGAGTGATAACTGATTTTTTAATATATGATTGAATTTAGGGATGTTTTAATTCCTCTTTTCTCTGATAGATGTCAGTACTGAAGAATATATTTTTTTTAGTTCGATCATTCAAGATTGATCGAATATTTAATACAGTTTGGTTTCTTTGTGGTTTTAATGGTTCTTTTTTTTTTTATTGGATCTATGAAATCTTTTGCCATCTTGATTGAGCAATAGCTTGAACCTTTGCCAACCAACTTTGGGTGTATAATCACAGAGAATTTCTTTGTTTCGATGTCTTTTAAATATTCATGGCAAATGTTATTATTACAGGTTGTCACAGTTGAGTAAAGAACACGTAATTATGGGGGGGGGGGAATTTATTGACGTCAAAATGTGTCAGGAGAATGGTTACAACATCGACACATATGATGCCAACAGCTTACCATCGAGTGATTTAATGCTTCGAGAATTTTTTTTACAAAAATACTTTAATATTTAATAACTTTTAAAAACAGATTACGTTGGGTGTTTCAGGCTTAATTTGAATCATATCTTACAGAATAGTACGTAAACAAATGTAATGAACTATATACCTGATGGAAGATAATAATAAATATACAACATCATATATACTATTTAAATAAATGAAAATTGTTATTGGTTTAAATAATTCTAGATTTCAACTAGAGTATATTAATGCATCATTCTAGTTTTATTTAAATAAAAAAATATTAATAATTGTGGAGTTTATTTAAACTATCTTAATACACCATTCGAATTTTTACATATGTAAATGATATAATTTTATCTAATCGACCGTGAGATGCGGTGATTGATTCATTTAATCCAATACCCTTGGAGGGTAATGGATGGCAATGCTGAACCGAGGAAGTAAACTGAGGTTCGGCTGTTGCTGTTATCCTGGGTGTGAGTTTTTGAGTTTGCTCCCTTGGGGTTTTTGCCTTAAGGGAGCACCTTGAGTCTCCGGGGAAAGTGTTCTCCGGCAGGGCCCGCTGAGGGGTTCTTGTCGGTGAATTATTTTCCTCGGAATTTGAGCGGTTCTGCTCAGGAGTCGGGGTGCTAGGATGGGGCGGCCGACACTGAGTGGAACCAACGCTGAGCGGTTCTGCTTAAACGGGGTGCTTGGACGGGGCGGCCGTCAATGAGTGGAACCAACGCTGAGACATGGACGGTCTTTCGCCCACTATGGAGTGGCCTAGAGATCGTCCGATTTTTTGAGATTTTACCCTTTACTTACTAATCAGGGTAATGGATGGCAATGCTGAACCGAGGAAGTAAACTGAGGTTCGGCTGTTGCTGTTATCCTGGGTGTGAGTTTTTGAGTTCGCTCCCTTAGGGTTTTTGCCTTAAGGGAGCACCTTGAGTCTCCGGGGAAGGTGTTCTCCGGCAGGGCCCGCTGAGGGGTTCTTGTCGGTGAATTATTTTCCTCGGAATTTGAGCGGTTCTGCTCAGGAGTCGGGGAGCCCGTTGGGGTGCTTGAACGGGGCGGCCGACACTGAGTGGAACCAACGCTGAGCGGTTCTGCTTAAACGGGGAGCCCGTCGGGGTGCTTGGACGGGGCGGCCGTCAATGAGTGGAACCAACGCTGAGACATGGACGGTCTTTCGCCCACTATGGAGTGGCCTAGAGATCGTCCGATTTTTTGAGATTTTACCCTTTACTTACTAATCAGGGTAATGGATGGCAATGCTGTAGCCAATGAAGTTCTAACTGAGGCTCGGCTATTGCTGTTACTCTCCTGCCTTTAATTGCTCAATAACACCTTATCCCTACACTGTCCTCTACAGATAACGGGGAATATGAAAAGCATTCTTGCTTCGCCCCTTTAAGCCAGTCCTTATAAGGAATAAGAGTTCGGAATCAAGGATTGAAGACGAGATGTGGTGATTAATATCCTTGGAGGATAATGGATGGCAGTGCTGTACCAATGAAGTTTAACTGAGGTTCGGCTGTTGCTGTTACCCTGATGAGAGAGTTCGCTCTCTTATGGTTTTTGCCTTAAGGGAGCAATTTGAGTCTCCGGGGAAAGTGTTCTCCGGCATAGCCCGGTGAGGGGCTTTGTCGGTGAATGCTTTTCTTCGGAATATGAGCAGTTCTGCTCGGTGGTGGTAGGTGGAAGGCCATCACTGAGTGGAGCCAACGCTGAGATGGACGGTCATTCGCCCACGATTCAGTGGCTTAAGGATCGTCCGAATTTTTAGAGACGGCTTTACCTTTAAATATGGCAATACTGTAGTTCTAATGAAGTTATGAATGATGTTATCAATAATGAAGTTCTAACTGAAGCTATTGCTGTTACCCTCCTGCCATGATCAGAGCTTTAATAGCTCAATAACACCTTATTCCTACACTGTTCTCTACAGATAACGGGGCAGATGAAAAGCATTCTTGTTTCGGCCCTTTATAACAGTCCTTATAAGGACTCTGAATTGTGCTTTCTTTTATATATCGCACTCCAGAATATAAACAAAATCCGACAAATGCTGGATTTAAAATTATAATTAAAAGCAAGGTAATGTAGTAATGCATCTGGGTTAGGGAGAGGGGTAAAAACGGGAGGACAGAACAGAAATTTTCGCCAGCGGCCTCTGCAACAAATAAGAAGTGATTATTGTTATTTGTGAAAGAGGAGAGTTTTCAGTATTTAGCTATTTCCAAGTCAAACTCTTACATCAGTTAATTGTTGCTTTGTAATTGGCTGGAGTTTTAGTTTCATTTCGTGGACTTCCTTGACACACTTCGTGGAAAATCGTGATCATTCCAATATGGACAATTCCTGTAACTTGCTGATTCTAAAAGACAAGAGGCTGAGAATGGCTGAGCGAAGGATATTCCACAAAAGATGAAACTCGTATAAGATTATGGACTGAGTGACGGAGAGGATGGACGACCTCAACAGTGAATCTGGAAGGAAAACTGGTCAAGAAAGGATCCAATGTTGAAGATGATTGTCTAATATATTATAATTGGTAATGAAAGGTCGATGCTTGTAGCAAATACTTCCACTTCTCTTTTGGTTGCACAGTAGAATTAGATAAAGGCAACCAACTGGAGTTGTAGACATTGACGCCACCAAGAAGGACTTCACTGTTTGAATAGTTGGACTACAGGAAATCAATGTTCCGGGATTAGAAGTCAAAGTAATTGGCAAAATTTAGGAGAATAGTAAAGGCAATAGATGAATGATCCACCGTGGGACAAGAAAAGGTTAAGGCAGTGAAAGGGATTCAATATCTCTCATAAAGAAATCTTTAAATCTAACATGGAGTATTAGATCCCACAAAAGCACATTCATGAAGTGTGATTATTGTAGCAGCAATTGGGGATTCGATAAAAAAAAAATATGGGTCAGGTATGTGGGATTATGGTGGTTTACATCTAAGTGGTTTTTATTTCTCGAAGGATGATGAATGAAGGAGGAAGAGATTTTTGAGGTTTTGTTTTAATTTTAGGAAATTTTTCGAGGAAAATCTTTTGATATTTTTAATTTTAATCGCATTGACATTATATCTATTTGAATACAAAAAATCTTGAATCTGGTAAAGACTATTAGATCCCACATCAGCACTTTTTCGTGTCATCCTTGTGATGGAGGGAATCATAGTGTTTTTTGGAAAGTTAGGGAGGATGAAGTGTGATTATTGTAACTGCAATTGGGGATTCGATTAAAAGACAATCTAAGAGTTTAAGAATCTATACAAGTAAGTATCATCAACTGTATGCCATAACGTTATCTCAACGTGCTTACCCCTAATACGCATACCACTACTTAAGTATGCGGGGGGGGGGGGGGGAACACTATTGGTTTATTCGGTTACTTTTTATTGAAGTTTATCAGGAAGTCAAAGTAATGGTCCATCACTCCACATTGACGAGGACTAATGTTGTCCTTTTACTACGATATTGAAAACAACCATATTAAGATTTTTTTTTTTTTTTTTTTTGCACAATGTATTTCTGGCGCCTCTATTATTGAAAAGACCAGAAATCAAACCATGTCTAGACTAAGATGAAATTTCTGCCTTTTCAAATCATACGAACTTGTCTCGACAGAAGGGGGGTCGAAGTTGAGATATTTCTTTAACTAATATTTCTTATTATTCATGAATCTTCTTAACTTGCTTTGAGATTTGAGAAGTGTCCTTGAATGACTTTCTGTCACCATTTGAACCAGAAATAAAGATCGCTAATCTGAGTTTATCCTTGACCTAATTGCTTGGATAGAAACTGCCTGAAAGTTTCATAAATTCTACGAAAAAAAAAAAAAAAAAAAGAGTGGCGTATATTTTCATCATCTTTCTTAGGATAAAAGTGAGCATGACTATAGAGGCATATTGCGCAAAAAAAAAAAAAAAAAAAAAAAAAACATGCATTTAGAATTTAGGCGTCAGCTCGGTCTTACATGAAAGGTTCAGAGGACATGCGATAATGAATCATCTGGCAGAATAGGAAATAATTTTTAATATTTTAATAGAGAGAGAGAGAGAGAGAGAGAGAGAGAGAGAGAGAGACAGGTGCAGAGTAATTCTCAATAACAGATTCATTTGCCTAACTTGCATACTGTATTCTATACTTTGTTTGATCGCAGTCCAATGTACATGACTGGAAGCGTCCCTGTAATATCATTTACATTAAACACAATACTGTATTTATTTATTACAGTTATAATTACCCAGAGAATATAAAGTGGAAATCCTAAAACTTAATTCCCAAACTCTAAATATATAAACGCAACGCTAAGCTGTGAATTGTAAAGTAAACAATACTTCTGACTTAATTTTATAGACAATAAAATTGATTTTTAAAATAGATAAAAAAAAAAAATTATACTTCCCACGTCATTTTCTGCGCCAGATGAAAGTTGCATAAAATGCAATCGATTAATGGTGGGGTAACAGCAATAGCCGAGCCTCAGTTAACCTCGGCAATGCCACTCATCCCCGGGGTATAGCAACAGCCGCCTCAGTTAAAACTTCATTGACTACAATCTGTTTCCCCCTGGAGGATCTTCATGTAAGCCTACATTATTATTTTTTTTGGGGGGGGGGGGATGGACTGAGTCTTTGACTCTTTATCACTTCGTATGATTGAAGAAAATGTGTGGATGTGGTGTTAATTTAGCTATAAGCTCTAGTCATGGCTGGGTAACGGCAACAGCCGAGCCTCAGTTAAAACTTCATTGGCTACAGCATTACTGTTTAAGTGCGGCCAATCTCCAAGAAAGAAAAAAAAAAAAACCTCGTGCGATTCTCCCAACAATGAGCGACCCAAAGGATCAAAACTCAACGTTGTTCCCCTCAGTAACAGGCTCACCCTGTCACCGAGAAGAACGCTCAGTGTTGGCTCTACCCAGTGGCAGGTTCACCCCACCACCGAGCAGAGCCACTCATATTTCACCTTGGGGGTAACAGCAACAGCCGTGCCTCAGTTAACTTCATGGGCTACAGCATTACCATCCGTTACCCTGGAATTCTCACAATCCTAATCCTCAATTAATTTAAGTCCTTAAAAGGACTGGCTTAAAAGGGCGAAGCAAGAATGCTTTTTATATTCCCCGTTATCTGAAGAGGACAGTGAAGGATAGGGTGTTATTGAGCTATATAAAGCTCTGATCATAGCAGGAGGGTAACAGCAATAGCCAAGCCCCAGTTAGAACTTCATTGGCTACAGCACTGCCATCCATTACCCTCCCAGGGAATCCCTTTTAGTCGCCTCATACGACATGCATGAGCTACATTGGGACTATTCTTATCCCAACCACCACACGGAAGAACCGTTGTTGTTCTCGATTAATTGACTGTGATGCTGATTAAAATATGTTAACGTTTGCATAATTTTTAAGGGTGTAAATAAGAAATATAATTAATTTTGTTATTAGTTATATAAATCGAAAAAATAAATATTAATTTTATCTTAATATAATAGATAAAAAATTGTATACATTAATATTGTAACATATTAAAGAAATGCATTTTAGATAAATAAATTCCTTATTTCGGTCATTATTTCTAAAAAAAATCAGGTGCTTTATAGATAAAATTTCCCAACTGTTATACAAGCAAAATAATTACCACTTTAAAAACTACAATGATCATAAAAGAGAAGTTAATTTCCGACGTGCAATAATAAACAACTCATCCCAGAAGACGGATTGATTACCCTATTATCGGAATGGAATCTCCTTTTTGTGACATGCGCAGAAATGTCGAAGGTCTTGATGAGTTTGCTCATAAAAGCAAACGTGGTTGAATAATTAAATACAGAAATAAACAAATTTGGAACGAACATTCACGTAAATTTACAAAAAAAAAAAAAAAAATCAGCTAACGCCTTTTTATTCCCGTATACGGAGAGTAGGCGAGGCCATTTTAGCCCTATCTAACTTTTGGAGACTGAGTGGGCAGTTCAATCTCCACTGGTACCAATCAGAGATAGATGGCCCAAGGCTATCACTAATTAAGCGGTACACAGTGAAGAGAGACGGCTCAAATGTGCCGCCATCTCGTGGTCCCTAACCCTAACACAATATATTTAATGTCTGAAATAATGTGGGTTCTACGGTCGATTTTCTTGAGTTTCCGGGAGGAAAAACCCGCTTGCCCGTGCCAGAGATCGACTAACTCGGGAACCGGTCGAAAAAAAGCTAATTTTTAAAAATAAAAAGCATAAATTTACATAATATGGTAATTTATATGTGGTTTTAACTTCAGGGATGTAAATAAAAGGAAAGATTTTCTTATTCGTTTGTATAACATTTTTTTATTCGTTATTTTTGCTTTAAAATTAGAATGTGATAAAATCGAACATTTCAGTTACTTATTTTCCAGAAATTTGTGATTAAAGTAGGTTTAGTAGTATTGTAATTGATTCTTCTTGTTGTTAGTGGCACGTAGAAAATCATCATCATCATCAAATTCCTGACGTGTACCCTTAAGTATAGTACAGGATATGATAGTATTACACGAAAAAATTACACCAGTACTAACTTCCTATCTATAATTTTCCTCAAAATCAATCTGTTACCTGTCAACACTTCAACATTACCAGATCTTATATTTCTATCTTCTAAGACACTTTTTATTGTATCAATCCACCTATATCTTGGTCTTCCTCTGGGTCGTTTTCCTGCCAACCTGGCAGAGAACACTTGTTTTGCTAATCTTTCCTCGCCCATTCTGTTTAAGTGACCATACCACCTGAGATTAGCTCTGCTAACGCATTCCTGGATGCTGACAATGTCAAGTTCTTTCCTAATATCCTCGTTTTTAATATAATATTGTCATTGATGCATCTGTTCACGCCGCTAATCTTCCTCAGGACTCCCATATCTGCAGTCTCTAGTCTTTGGTCAAGTGTTTTACTTCTGACCCAGCTCTCAGATATGTTTTCACTAATTTCTCTCTTATTCCATACGAATTTATTCAGTTGACTTCCTACCATACCAGCTTTGTTGAGTCTGTTGTCTATTTCCATATTTAATTTACCATTACTTAAATAAAGAGCCAATAGACTTCATTTCGGCGATGTAACATTATTTAAATTAAGGGGATATTAAATCCGACATTATTTTAAAGAAACTCAATGGAATCAAAGAGTTTCATGCCGAATATAGTAAACTATAAAAGTTTCGGCGGATTGTAGCGTAAGCTAAAGCACGTAGTTCAACACTAGGGTAACTCGTTGCAAAGGTGGGTAAAGTTCTGATCACTATTCTTAGTATTTCCCATTATATAAAACACATCTCCTAGGAGATGTATGATGTTATACATTATGGTGGAAGGTCACTACACAGACCGGTTTCGACCTTTATTGAGGTCTCATCAATGAGTAGGTAGACATAGATAATACTGAGGTTATAACGAAGAGAACTTAATATACTTTGCTATGCGAGTTGTCAATTTAATTAATTTTAATTAATTTACCATCTTCACTAAAAATCGTGCCTAAATAGCTGAAATGTTTTACTTGTTCTATAGGTTCTCCATTCACAATGGAGTTGATATTTTCAATGCTTCTGCCTATTTTGATTGTCTTTGCCTTCTTATAGCTGAAGATTCATATAGATAATGAATAAGAGAGGGGATAACGTACACCCTCCATACCAAATCTATTACAACAGTTCAATTTAGTCGGGGAATCTTGCAGACTTGTAGCGGATTTATTTAGAAGTATAACATCGTCCGCATAAAGCAAAGAGCTGACATTAACATCTCCAATTCTGATATCATTTTAATACCACTTTCCTTCATAATGTGATCCATATAGATAATGAATAACAGAGAGGATAACGTACCTCCTTGTCTAACACCACATTTAACATTAAACCATCTTCCTGTACTTCCTTCAATTCTAACTGCTGACTTACAACTCAAATAAAGACTAATTACTACATCGAAAATTATTTATCAAAATAAAGTGCCCTTTTATAATTCTATATTTGGTTGCTCTTAACATTGGAAGTCGGCTTGCTTGAGTGAGTGGATACAATACTCACTCTCAAAGCAACAGCCTGTAGGTTGGAATCCCAGCATGAGTATAGATATTTGTGATTGTTTAGTTTCGACGATACCTTTCGGTTGGAGAGACCCGGGTTCGAATCCTGTCTAGGACGTGAAGAATCTTTACCAGGTCTTTTGAAGTAAAGGTGAGTTAACCAGTCTCGTACGGAGGGATGGGAATTTTTCATTCCGGAAAACGAGTTTTTTTTATCTTACATACAGTCAAATAGGCAAGAAGAACACAAGTGGGTTACAGATAAAATATACATAGGGCTAAACTATCCAATCCAGAAATAACCGTTCGGAAATCTAAGAATGCGTTGGACCTTCGTGAGCACTTACCGTGACGGAAGAAATAATACAAAAAATGCAATCTTTTATAATATTGCATTTCACGTCTGAATAATAATAATAAAAAAACATCCTTTTGCTAGATGTCACTAGTCATCATCATCATCACTAGTACTTAACAGAGGTTGATGGCACACCACCGGTCAAGTGTCCTAGGCATTCCTAACCTTAATTTATTAGGATAAGACGGCTAGTCTTATTGAGTATTGAATTTATTTGTAGAAAAGTGTGTGTGTTTTAAATAGCCGGTTTGTTTGTTTGTTTGGAGCAAAAACCATACGCCACCGTCTGAGAAAGACTAACTCACCCTCACTTGAAAAGCATTTATAATTATAAACAAGTCTTTTCAACCCCAGGACATTCGTCGATTCCACGTCATCTACGGTGATTCCAGACGTCACTAGCAGTGGAGTTAAACATACCCTCCGACAGCTACTGTACGTTTCTTAAGTAGCAAAAGTACAAACGTCTTGAAGTTTCTTATTTCTCAGATACCTCCACACATACGCGCGCATACACTCGAACATGTTGCGTAACCTTTTGGACTTGTGCCGATAGACAAGTAATGAATTCTCGACCTTCAATGCCTTTCGGCAAGTATCGATGTGAAGAGGCTCTCTGACATAATTCTTTCAACAAATACAACCTCCGTCCATGCCCGGAATAACCTCTCATAAATCACATCTGACACCCCGAACGAAGTTGCGACGCCGAACGTTAACTTCGTCTAAGCGACATGTTCTCGTCACCTTTGTGCTGTAAATAAGGTTGGGTCAAATTTTATTTACATAAATTTACGCCACGGGGAATTTAAGGTGTCAAGATGCAAGGAGAGAGAGAGAGAGAGAGAGAGAGAGAGCAAACCCGATAGGGTGGATATCGGTTGCTAATAGAAACGATTAAATTTAGGAAGCTCGCATATGGCGCATTGATGTCTACAAAAATGCGAAAGCAAAATGTAAGTAAAAATACAAAATAAATAAATAAATCAAACAATTATTCTCTTCTGTTTATGTAATGTTTGGAATGTTTCCCATCCTGAACGCTAGGTGTCACTGCCATCGAACTGTCTAGCTGGTTCGATATTTCGAATATGTAATTCAAGAAATTTTATGTTTTCAACACCCTACCAGATGTCACTTTCGGCGGTTTTAATACTAAATAATTATTTTTTAATTAAAACAAATTCCACTTATTAAATTAACGTATATTTTAGACGTAATATATTTTGTATTAAACTTTGCTAACAGCCTTTGCATATTACTATGTAACCGTTTCTTTAGTGTTAAAATATTAATTTTTGAAAAATTCTTTTTAAATATATTTCTCATGTTATTTCAATTATTTTTGAAATAACAACTAATTAAATCCTTCAATACTTATTCTACTTCGTTGTCACTATCCAAACTGTTCAGCATTTAATTATATTTTAAAATAAAATATTCTATTTTTATTGGTATTGTTTATTTTATTATTATTTATTTATAAAACAAATAGCTTTTTAGAAAAAGTTTGTTTCAAAACAGACGCCAGATGTCGTTCATTTTAAATTGAGTTCAATAAATACTTTAAAAGTTTATTATTAAATGAGTTCTTCATGAAATCATAAAAATACTCAGTTCATATTGTCTGCACAGAATCAGTCATCTTGGCTATTTTCGGTTCTTTCCTGATATTCATGATATTTCATAAATTGTAGGTGTCACTAGTGATAGCCATCTAATAAACGATCTGAAATGAACAGCTTTTCAGATTGTAGGTGTCACTAGTGATAGTCATCTAATAAACGATCTGAAATGAACAGCTTTTCAGATTGTAGGTGTCACTAGTGATAGCCATCTAATAAACGATCTGAAATGAACAGCTTTTCAGATTGTAGGTGTCACTAGCGACATCTAGTAAATGATCTGAAATAAACGGTTTCCCCGAAACATTCTGATTTATGTAAAACAAAACCGATCATATAAGAATTACTATCACATGAATTTAACTCACGAAACGGAAGAGTGGTGGGATCTCTTGATTAGCAGGACTATTAACATTGGCGTCTGGGAATTGGATTCCGAGGTGACATTTCTTATTACAGCTATTTGTTATCTTGGTGTCTAATGAGACTTATATTCTCTCCTCTTGTCCAAGTGACGTATATTAAGACTTGCTGCAATCAAAGGCGTAGTAGGAAAGACGAGAATGGAGATACAGAATAGAAGGAAACGTCTCTTTTGGATTCGGAGAATCTAAAATTGAAATGAAGTGAGTTCAATATTTTTATATGGAAATGTAGCTGTGGAAATTCCCCTCAGGGCACTAAAGAGACAAAAATATCTTCATAATTGTAGTCTGGTTTGTGAGAAAATAAAAAAAAAATCGATGTTCCTTAGGGAAAAATATTCAGCTATTCATAATATCCCCAAAGAACAAACAGCTAAGAATAAAAACAGCAACTAGATAACAGACGATCGAACAACAATGATGTAAATAAATAAATGATATTTCTAACAAAAAAATCATAATCAACAATAAAATGTTGATTATTATTTTTTCAACAATAATAATATAAAATAACAATAAAATTATTTATTCAATGGCACTGGAGACTGCTCGTCGCCATTCCAAAGAACAATTATTAACTAGTCAATTACAAAAACAAAATCTATGCATTGATCCAGATGAAAGAATAGGGTTCCTTTATGGAAGAAAACAAACAATTATGTTGGTAACTGCACAGTAAAAGCAGAGCAAGCGAAGGGATAAAAAAAAATAAAATAAAAAAAAACTTGAAGACAATCATACGATAATGGAAAAATGATTTTCGTAGCAAACCGATGAGATTAATACGTAATGACAACAGAGGCATCAAGGAAAGTTCCAGATATAGAAACAGTTGCTTATGCATGTAAAAAATAAATATCAATCTCTAAGTCAATTAAAATCCTTTCAAATCCAGATATTGTAAGTTCGCCAAAACAAATTCCCAGAATCTAATTGAGTTGTGCAACTTCATTTCCTTTTGGTAATCAAGTGGAATATAACAGTCTTTATTTTTATGCTTGTTCACAATAAAATGTAAGCAGTGAACCATTGTCATGCGATGGATTTAGTCGATCAGACTTTCTTGTAATTGAATTGCTTTAATCTTCTTAGTTTGTATTTCTTATATTGATAACCTGTGGGTCTCGTGCACTCAACATGCATTATTAACAACAAAAATGCAATTTATCGGAGAAAATGACAGCAAAACGTATCATCCGTGCCTCACTTTGACCTTGTTCCTGGTCTCTTGTACGTGTAGTTTATAAATTCCGCACATTCTCACTTTAAAAAAATCATAAAAACAAATTGCAATTCTATTTAGAGTAGTATCTTTCACGGTAGCGAAATTTTGAGATAACTTAACATTGTACTACGTAAATACTATCCTAAACGCTAAGAGTGACAACATTGCACGAAGTATGCGAAGATAACGCTAATACAACTTACTATTACATCTTCGTAATCAATTCATATCTTATTTAAAAATATAAGATGTGCGATTTTTTTCTCTTTCCACAATTTTAACATGAATTAAATTCACACGATAAATTTAATCCTTATATAGTCCTTATAAGGACTGGCTTAAAGGGGCGAAGCAAGAATGCTTTTCATATTCCCCGTTATCTGTAGAGGACAGTGTAAAGATAAGGTATTATTGAGCTCTAAAGCTCTGATCATGGCAGGAGGGTAACAGCAAATAGCCGAACCTCAGTTAGAACTACATTGGCAACAGCATTGCCATCCATTACCCTCCAAGGGTATTAATCACCGCATCTCACGGTCGATTTCCATTCGGGTGGACCTCCTTAAGTCCTTTAAAGGACCGGCTTAAAGGGGCGAAGCAAGAATGCTTTTCATATTCCCCGTTATCTGTAGAGGACAGTGTAAGGATAGGGTGTTATTGAGCTATATAAGGCTCTGATCATTTAAAAATCAAAAAGGTGTATTTATATAACTAATTGTATTTCCAAAAATTTTAAAAAAATAAAAAAAATTAATTTATAAATTTCTGTTACTTTATATTTTATTATAATTTTAAACAATATTGCAGTGCTTTTTAGATTCAGTATGTCTATTTATATTTTCCTCTAGCACCCTCTAAAAGCATTAATAAAGAAAATTTGTTTGAAATTCAGGAGTTTTATAAAAAAAAAAAATAAATGCTCCAAATTCCTTTGGTTCCACAAACAGACAGAAATTTTTATTCTCTAAATTTTTGGTAATTGGCTGGTTCGTAGTTCCCCGCTTCATACTATCGCGGCAGCTGAGTGCAGAGTCTGTAGCACGCTAAAGGAAAAACAATAAGAATGTGCATACTGCTGCCATCTCGTGTTCCTAATCACAAGCAGCATTATTTGAAAAGGTCTTAATATATTAATTACTATTTATGAATATTTTATATGATATATAATTGTCGTTCTATTTAATTTATTAAAAATAGAACAATTTGAATAATATAGGTAACACAAATTTTACAACTATCGTCAGAGTTAAGCTAATGTTTTTAATGTTATGAAGTTAACTGCAAATATTCCTTTTATTTTTTTTTCTTTATTAAATACGCTTTAAAAGTGTGCCTGTGAAAAATTCTTACGTCCAGTATGATGAACAAAGATATTTCGAAATAAACACGCATAAAATATACCAAAATTAAGAATCAGAAAACTGTTTCTCTATTGATGAAATATTAATAAGAGTCTGCTATAAATGGAAACGAAATTCGGCAAAGAAAGCAGCTAAAACAAACTTTCTACACACAAAAACAAAGAAAAAATAGGTTTCCTAATTGACATTACTTGTTGGCATCAATTTCGATCATTCTCCTTCCACTTAGGAACACTGTTCCGCTAAAAAAGGACCGACATTTGTCCTATGTGTCCAGTAAGAGCTAAAAGCAAGGTTTTTTCCCTGCAGGGGAATACTTCGTTAAAAGAATAAGCACTCAAGATATTAAAGCAAAAGAAAGAAAGAAAAAATTACATTGATTTCGAAAGAGTCGAAAAGAGAGAGAGAGAGAGAGAGAGAGAGAAAGCAGAATTGTCAAGGACGCAAAAGATACCGCTCACTTTGTCATACATTACAGTTCAAATAAGATTTCTCAACAAACAATAGCTTCAAACGAGCACGTGGAATGCTGAAATGTAATACAATCAGCTGAGTATTATTGTACGTTCGAGAGTAAATATGCTGATTTCATAATGCCATTATGAAATCTGCATTTATGTAACGCTGTGATGTTACTTACTAGCAAGCAATTTTTGCGTCACTTCCGTTTCATTGTTTGGAAAAAACAAACAAAAAAAAAAAAAAAGCCCTGTATTGAATCCAACAATATAGAAGCATTTAAGCGATGGCTGCGCCATCTATCCGTAGGATTTCCTCATATGAAAGAACTTTGCAAAGATAAACGAAACTGTTTTAAAAATGCAGAAAGCTTTAAAATAAAGTAAAAACGATGTGTATTTTGCTCTCTAAGAGAACGAATAAGATCCCTTTTATGCAAACTTCCTAATATTCTGCTCGCTGAAGATAAAAATGGACTTCTATAGCTTTTCCTTAGATATGCTTTACATAGTGTCACTAGTTTGTCGTTTAAGCGTCACGGGTAGTAGAAGTTTTTTTTTCTTCTTTATTTTAAAGATCTTAAGCAAAAGTTGAGTGAAAGTTCTTCCTGTGAGCAAATATTTGCTGGATGTTCTCCGATGTGGAAGAGATTTCCAAGTAATGAATACAAAGTTGGTAGCGCAGTCATTTCCAGCTAACAATAGACGCATAAAAAAAAAAAAAAGCATGCACGACTTGGTACTGGTATGGAAGCGGCTTTTAATATTGTGCTGCCCTTGCGATCTGTAAGTATTGCAGACAGGTTATGGATAGTAGGGTGAGGACGGCAGACAGAGGGTAGTGTAGGACAACAAAAGGACAGCGCAGCGCTCGTAAATTACGTCCTAGCAGTGCCATTCATCTGAAAAATTTGCAAATTAATAGCTTTGTGGTCTATACAAAGCATATTTTTGGCAGGGATATCACCAATTTTTCTGAAGTATAGTGTAGACATTGTTATATGTAAGATTATCATTTATGAGTGGGCGATATATTCATTGAGGAGCTTGCAATGGGAATTGGTTGACTATAATGGAACATGGTTTAAGACAAATTCCTTGGAATTTATTTTAAACCATGGAAAATGCAAACTTTATTTTAGTGACGCTACTCTGTCTTGGTTTATATTTAGCGATATTTTTTCACTAGCCCTATATAGGTTATTATTATTATTATTTATTCACATAATTGATACACAGTCAAAACAAGATTTAAACCACATTAATATAAACAACAAATATTATTTAAACAACAATTTGACAGAACAATTCAGATTCTACCCAGGAATCTAAGAATAATCTGTCAGGTAACGTCGTAAAATATGGACTGTTCCAAGTATTGCTTTTATTATTATTATTATTATTATTATTATTATTATTATTATTATTATTATTATTATTATTATAAATGAATGATTTTTGAGTGTTTGACTCACAATGGCGATGAGATTCATCTCCCACCTATACTCAATCACAAACATCCATGTCTGGATTCGAACTTGTGACCTATTTTGATTGGAGAGTTGGTACGTCAACCATTCGGAAAACCATGATGGCGAACCATTATTTAAAGGCATCATCATCACAATAACTTTCATTAAATGGTGATTATTTTTAACAAATATGTATAATATTTTATTATGGTTATATTTAAATGGAAATATTTTAAGAAAATGCGAAAAATATATTGAAATGTTGAAATTATCATAATACACGTTAATTTTTTTTGTATAGAAATGTATATCTAGGGAAGAGGCAACGAATTTGTGGATGGTTATTTTTACGGTTCTAAAGTCTATAAATGAATTCGTTAAGTCGTGTTATTCTGTTTTGTGCTTATTGTTAAAAGATTATTATATTATATTATATTTCTTAACTGAAGAAGTTTACAGAGCCAAATTATGGAAACTGTTTACTGTCTTTAAAACATATTTAACATAATAGTTTCAATTAATTTTACAAACATATAACAAAATAATCAATTGTGTTGAATGAATATTTATAAATAAGAAAATAGCATATCAAAAAATCGGTACCAAAAACTTAAATCTAATTCCCTCCATCTAAAAGTTCTTAAATTTTGTTTTCTCCCAATTTTGCTCCTTTCATCTCTCTTTTCTCTATATATTCCTATTGTTTGCTATCTCCCTAAGTATCTCGTTCATTTTTTTCCTTCTATTTTTCCATCTGTCTATCCATCCCTTTCTTCCTCGCTCCTTCCCTCTATCTTTTGTTCCTTCCTTACTTTCTATTTTCCTCTCTCTCTCTCTCTCTGCTCTCATTAATTTTTCGCTTCTTCCGCATCTTTTCTTCCGTCCGTAGATAGAATGAATGAATGCAAATCAAGAACTTCTTGAAAAGTTAAAGTGATTACACTTTTCCGAAATGCGCTTTGACAGGCATTTCAATCCCACACACCCGTCTCTTTCTCCCCGCCCCCTCTTTTCCCATCTCTCTCTCTCCTAGATACGAAGGAAGCGATACGTAATTTGATTGTGTGAGTTTCCATTACATGAACGAGCATATAACATCTCGCCATCCGACGGAGATGTTGATGACAAAAAAATTACAAAGTTTCTATAGAGATGTTGAGGCCTTCGTAGCAAGAAAGTTCTCCCATTAAATCCATGTCGAGTTTGCATGGAAACATGTTTCGTAAAAGCCCCCCCCCCCTTCCTCATCTTCTCGAACCCATTTCGGATCGGTAATACTTTCTTTACTTGTTCTTCGATTACTGAACCCCCCCCCCCAAGGCTTCCTCTTATATTTAAATGACATATCCGCCATTATAGACTCTGACATACTCAGTCGCAATGCATCACCACGATGACACATTTAATATATGGTCCTCGGGTTTAAATGAATCCTGTGGGAGCTGTTTTTATGTCTCATACAAATTTCCAAGCTAAAAATTCCAGTAATATTCAAATTCGTCGGACTCCAGTATAGTAAAGTATGTCCTCTAGTAGTTAATATCAAATGAATGTGTTTATTTTTAACAAGTTTGCAAACGTACTAAACTGAAATAATAGGCTACGTACAGGACTGTGTTAGAAATAATTATGTCACACATTATTTCCACTGGTTCAAGAATTATAGTCCGTAATTGATAAATACGAATTAGAACAAAAGCAAAATTCAAAACAAAACAAGAAAACTGAAAAACAAAAGAAAAAATGCATTGATCTATCATGATACGCAATAATTTGCTTTTATTGTTTAAAATCACGTGAATGAAATATACCTTAAAAATTATTATCCACAACAATGAAATCTACAATAGCCTTGTTAATGCTTGCCGATATTAACCATAGCGAAATGCACATTTCATGACTCGTAAATTAAAAAAACAGAGAAATATACATAATTTATACATTTCGATGGTTTTCTTAACACAAAGAATGGGAAAAAATTAAAAATAATTATAATAATGACTGAAACAACAAAATAAGCCAAGTTCTGCCTAGCAACTAAACAGTCAGTTATTTCTGGCACATTTCCAGGAAAGTTAACGGTTTTAATATCTGTAACAATGAAATATTCATTCAACTGCGAAATGATGAAAATGACAACCATTGTCTGATGACGTCAATCACCATGATAACTAGAAATAGAGGAATGCTTACGTCATTTTCTTTGTATTAAAAATTACCTTCAAATGATAAACTGTAACCCAGTTGTTAAACTCAACAGGAGTTCAACTACCTCCCAACATCATCTACAACCAACTGAAATAGTTGACGATCCATTTAGAACAGCAAACAGCTGACAAAGTCATCTTTCACAGCATTCCACACAATGTCAACATGCACGCCCAGTTAACTCACAGTAACCTAGAAAACTTCGAGAGAATGCTTACATTTATGAATCCCTCCCTTGTGATGCAAGAAGATGGAGAGGGGGGGGGGGGTTTCGCCCTATCTCTTCCTGCTCCGGCAAAACGGAAATACAAGACGTAACAACTGCTAGACTTCCACTAAAAGTGGGAGATTTATAGAGCGTGTTCCATATCTGTTTTCATGAATTTTTACTAGCGTGTTTAGCGAAGTAATTAATCAAACTTTTCCGCCTTACATAAGTATCAGATGAAAAAAATATAAAAAAAACTTGTGGTATGAAAATATTGCTACACATTGAGTTTGGTCTGGTGTTATCTTTAATTAGAAATTTACGTGCAAAAGAAGCCTGCGTACTAACTAATTAAGTTCGTTTAAAAATAACATATCGCTGGTAATCAGCAACGTTGCGTTTGTGTGCTCATTACCTGTACCTTGATTTCAACAGCGCAACACTCCTTACCGAAATGATACAAATTCCCATTAATAACTGTACTTAAAGACAGAGACTATCATTAGAGTTAATAATTTTCTACCTAGTAGCATAATTTGAGGGGGGGGGGAATATGTATTGACTCATCTAGACAAGACAACAATCAACTTCAAACAATTGAATTCCATTTCCATTTCAAACAACTGAAATGTACTGTTATTATTGTAGACAATGAAACAACTAATTGTTGGATGAAGTTAAAAATGGAGAAATGTCATTCATCATTCAGTGACGTATGAAGTAGGAAATGTACAATAATTGTTTAATGATGTTAGTTACAATGGAATCAGAAACTAAACTGTTTGGCGATCTTCAAAGATTGTGAAATATACAATCAGTGTTTAGGAATTTTACGAATGTAGCTTTTCAATATATATAGTCTAAGAAAGGAAAACCAGACATCATAACTGGTTACTTTTTTCTTTCAGGTATATTCTCGAAAAACAGAATTTATTAATCCACGAAGGATCATTCAACGTAAAATCATCAAATTAAATATTAAATTGAGGCTATGTAATTTTGTATTTTGATGAAAGCGAGTTATTTGGATACGTTATCCTTCAGATAGAAGCTAATATTTTGTTTTATATTTTTTCTGACATCGTGTTAAGCGGACATTTTTATTTCCTGATCCAGCTAATTTCCAGATTGTCCAATTTCTAATTTTTTTTTTTTTTTTTTTTTTTTTTTTTTTTTTTTTAATTCTCAATGAGCCTAAACATTATGACTACCTACCTAGTAGCGTACTGGGCATACTTTGGTGGAGATAACCGCTTTCTTCCGTCTTAGCTTAGCATGACTCCATTACACCACAGATGTCCTGCGGTGTTCTAGATCAACTATGCAGATAAATGTCCCGCAGATGAGCGACAGGCGGATGCTACGTTCCACATAATCCCCCGAAAAAAAAAAAAAAATTCCGATGATTATGAAATTTTGAATTTTTTTGAAGGAGAGATGCTCATGATGTCCCCCCCCCCCCCCAGATAGCTATTTTTTGCTTCAAATTCAGCCGTTTTTAATATTTTACAAATTTGAGACTTTTTTTTTTTTTCATAGAAAATATAAACACTTTACGATTCAATGGAGCTCCATCTAAATATTTTATATTTATGATTAATATCTTTCATTCATTCATCACCATCTACAATCTCCACTTCAAGTTTCGTAATTATCAAAAATATACCAATTATATATGATCATTTCATTAATTGTTTATTTCCAAAAGATCTGCAATCAAAAAAACATTCTGATCAACGGTGCATAAAGGTAAAGCTTTGTTTTATTCTTTTTATATCAAAGATTGAACTATAAGTTCGGAAATAATAAAATATTTTAAAAAGATTATATAATTCTTTTGTAAAATAAATAATATGTTAATATTTTAGTTTAAACTAAGAAAAAGTTTGTTTATTTTATGAAAAACTTTAATAAGAGCAGTACACCTTTTAATTTTTTATATAATATATTTAGGATACCCGTTTCCCGACAAATGGATATATTGCAATCATTGCTATGGTGGCAATATATCAATTTTTCCGATGCTGTAGCCAATTGCTGTTACCCTCCTGCCATGATCAGAGCTTTGATAGCTCATCTACAGATAAAAAGCATTCTTGCTTCGTCCCTTTAAGCCAGTCCTTATAAGGACTAGAAATTTTTTTTTAGTTATTAAAATAAATTCTATCTTGTTAATAAAAAAATGTATTCGTAGATTAGTTATAAATATAAGGACTAGAAATTTTTATTAGTTATTAAAATAAATTCTATCTTGTTAATAAAAAAATGTATTCGTAGATTAGTTATAAATAAATTGGAATAAACAGCTGCTCCGAAATCGTTCTGAAAGAAAAAAAAACCTACAAAGGGGTTTTAATTGCTTATTTTTATTAAACTCTTTATTTACATCATAATGTGGTTTCGATACCCAAATCCACAGAACTCCTAAACCAAAAACTTACGTTTGAATCTAGAAACAGTTGTTGTGATAATATTAGTCGATTTTTAATAAATATTACAAGAATGATAATACACAAAAGTCTGTTTTTTTAGTTATTTAAATTGAGTGTTATAAAATTTTTGTTTTATAACTAAAGAATGAAAACGTCTTTTTTGTATAAATAAAGAATTGGATGAAATATGCTTTAAAATCAGAAGTTTTTTAATGTTTGTATAATATTCCATTTTTATAACGAAAAAATCCTTATAAGGACTGGATTATAGAGGCGAAGCAAGAATGCTTTTCGTTTTCCCCGTTATCTGTAGAGGACAGTGCAGGGATAAGGTGTTATTGAGCAATTAAAGCTCTGATCATGGCAAGAAGGTAACAGCAATAGCCGAGCCTCAGTTAGAACTTCATTGGCTACAGTATTGCCATATGTAAAGGTAAAGCCGTCTCTAAAAATTCGGACGATCCCTAGGCCACTCATTGGTGGGCGAAAGACCGTCCAGCTCAGCGTTGGCTCAACTCGGTGATGGCCTTCCACCCACCACCACCGAGCAGAACCGCTCTTATTCCAAAGAAAAATATTCACCGACAAAGCCCCTCACCGGGCCGTGCCGGAGAACACTTTCCCCTGAGACTCAAATTGCTCCCTTAAGGCAAAAACCTTAAGAGAGCGAACTCAAAAACTCTCGAATCTCATCGCCCAAGGGGGGTAACAGCAACAGCCGAACCTCAGTTAAACTTCATTGGCTACAGCATTGCCATCCATTACCCTCCAAGGGTATTAATCACCGCATCTCACGGTCGCTCGTAGTTGAAAAATGATTATATAAGTACGTGATAGTCAGTAGTGTCACTAAAATGAATGATATATCATTTAAGAGTGAATGGATAGATTTGGATCGATAGTTGTATTAATTAATATTTTAAGAAGATCTGTATTATTTCTATAGAAAAATATTGCATCATATAGTAGGTCTAATTATTCAACATTTAATAATTTGTTCAGAAAAAATTAAAAGAAAAAAAACTATACACCATATAAAATTAATAATACAAATCTTATTAAAGACTGCATACCAAGAAAGATTTTCAATTAGGTGGCTTTTGTTGGTTATTTGATTCTTATTTGTCGGTTACGGTTATTTACTGCTCGGTAGCGAAGAACTTATTTCGAATGTTTTCACTTTTTATGTGGCGCAAATTATTCCAAAAGAAATGCCGAATATCAAGATCGATAAAAGCTTTTGATTCCTCAACAGACCTGAGAGCAAATATGATGCGGCAACTTAAGAAGACGAGAATGAAAACTGAGAATAAGAAAACACAAGAGTGCATTCATTACTGTAAAGCACCATGGTTACAGAATAACTGAGTTATACGTGAGATTTGATCTTCCATCATCGAAACGACAACACACTCGGGTTACAAAGATTGCAATTCATAAGACGGGTAAGCTCGTTTTCTCTTAAAGTAATGGAGCAAAATCAGTTTTGATAGGTTTCGAATTGTTGATCAGTTTTGCCGGATTCGAATCCAGCAGGCTTTTATCCCGCATTCGAATCAAACACTATAGTTTGATTCGAATTAAAAAAAAAATATATAAAAAAAAATGCGCACCTCTTTTCAGTTGTGCCAATATTGACATCTTTTTTTTTTCACTGTGACGTCACATAATCCCGCGCCAACCATTGTTTAAGGAATTATGAGATAAATGAATACTTGTTTGCGATTTTGTATGGTTTCATAGAACTTAGATGGTCAAGTATAACTGCATTAAACCTCTACCTAATCCTCAAAATGGGTGGAGATTTATTTGTTGATTTACTATTGTACTTTATTGGGTATCGATCCAAAATAGTCTATCCAGTTGTCTCCCGATCCGTTGCTTACATCGCGAATTTTTTTATTCGCATTCCTTATCCCCACCATGTCCAGATCAATTTCTAATTCAGATCATTCCTTGGAATTTGGAAATAAATCCAGGCAAATTAGGCTAATGAAGCAATGCATTACGTCACTTAGTTGCGGATGTTCTGGGCCGATTCGCCTGTTTTGTTGGATGAAAAACATGCGTTTTTTAGATGCGAAATCTCCCTGTCCCAGATGTGAGACCGGTTAACTCCTTTCAAGTGAAAAATCCTTATAAAGATTCCTTGTATCCTAAATGGGATTCGGACCCAGTACTTTCCAACTAATGAGAAAAGGGACGACGTTCTTGAGACTGCAATACAGAAGTGCTGATCCCTCTGGGGTAATTCTCAAACATATCGCGATTTCCCCATCCTTCACCGACTTTACTACATATTCTCGGGTTAGTTTGTTAAAGGTCATGTCGTATGTTCCATACTTACTAATCCCCTATAATAACTCCACTGATGGAAATAAATCAATTGAAATCTGTTCAGCTCATCGTCACAACAATGCAGGGCTACAGACGTATGAAAAAATTATCAAAGCTTATGATTTAATAACTTTGATATTCGTCTCCAACCACCAGGGGGAGTTCTAATACTGCTCTGGAACTTGAACTAAATGAATTTAAACGTTTTAGGTAAAAATCACGGAATTAAAAAAAAATATTCTTGCCTCATTACTTGTTTAAAAAAATGACTAAAAATCGAGTATATTAATTAAATAAATCAAATGTCTATTGTAAATGTATTTCTAATTTAAATAGAAATACATTTAGAATACGTATTCTAAATGTATAATGAATTCTAATTTAAAAATCATGTATAGTTTAAAAACTGATATTAAATAAATTTGTAAATATTATAATGTTTAAAATAATTATTAAATATTTTAAATATTTTTGAATGTTTTTTATTTATTTTCATAAATTTTTCTACACTCTTTTTTTTTCTTAAATAAATACTCATATCAAAATTGTCATGTTGCTGTTTTAACACTGAGGCTTGGTGGGTCAATCGACAGTGAGATGCGGTGGACTGATTCATTAATGCCCTTGGAGGTAATGGATGGCAACAATGCAGTGCTGTACCAATGAAGTTTAACTGAGGTTCGGCTGTTGCTGTTATCCCCTTGGGCGACGAGTTTTTGAGTTCGCTCTCTTAAGGTTTTTGCCTTAAGGGAGCACTTTGAGTCTCCGGGGAGGGTGTTCTCCGGCACGGCCCGCTGAGGGGCTTTGTCGGTGAATTATTTTCCTCGGAATTTGAGCGGTTTTGCTCAGTGGTCGGGGTGCCCGTCACTGAGTGGAACCAACGCTGAGATTAGGACGGTCTTTCGCCCACTATGGAGTGGCCTAGAGATCGTCCGTATTTTTGAGATTTCACCTTTACTTACATAGTCGGTGATTGATTCATTCAATCCAATACCCTTGGAGGGTAATGGATAGCAATGCTGTAGCCAATGAAGTTTCAACTGAGGCTCGGCTATTGCTGTTACCCTCCTGCCATGATCAGAGCTTTAATAGCTTAATAACACCTTATCCCTACACTGCCCTCTACAGATAACGGGGAAGATGAAAAGCATTCTTGCTTCGCCCCTTTAAGCCAGTCCTTATAAGGACTATAATGTTTTAACACTGAGTGGTGAGATGCAGTGATTGATTCATTCAATCCAATACCCTTGTAGGGTAATGGATGGCAATGATGAACCAATGAAGTTTAATTGAAGCTCGCCTGTTGCTGTTACCCCCTGGGGCGCAGAGATTCGGGAGTTTTGAATTCGCTCTCTTAAGGTTTTTGCCTTAAGAGAGCGAATTCATTTGTGAAATATCTTTGATTTATTTATTGAAAAGAGAAAATAGGATTACACACCTTTTTCTTATTAAAATGCTTACTAGTTATTTAGTCACTCAAAAGTCATTTGATAATGAGGATATGAAGAATCAATCGACCGTGAGATGCGGTGATTGATTTTATATGAGATGCCCATATAGGGTAACGGATGGCAATGCTGAACCAATGAAGTTTAACTGAGGTTCGGCTGTTGCTGTTATCCTGGGTTAATGAGTTCGCTCTCTTAGGTTTTGCCCTAAGGGAGCACTTTGAGTTACCGGGGAAAGTGTTCTCCGGCACGGCCCGCTGAGGGGTACTTCCCGGTGAATTATTTTCCTCGGAATATGAGTGGTTCTGCTCGGTACTCGAGTTTCACTGAGCAGAACCAACGCTGAGATTTGGACGGTCTTTCGCCCACGAATGAGTGGCCTAGAGATCGTCCGATATTTTTGAGATATCACCTTTACTTACACATTACGGTGATTGATTTTATATGAGATGCCCATATAGGGTAACGGATGGCAATGCTGAACCAATGAAGTTTAACTGAGGTTCGGCTGTTGCTGTTATCCTGGGTAAATGAGTTCGCTCTCTTAGGTTTTGCCCTAAGGGAGCACTTTGAGTTACCGGGGAAAGTGTTCTCCGGCACGGCCCGCTGAGGGGTACTTGCCGGTGAACGATTTTCTTCGGAATATGAGCGGTTCTGCTCGGTGGTGGTATGCGGGTGGAAGGCCATCACTGAGTGGAGCCAACGCTGAGATGGACGGTCTTTCGCCCACGATTGAGTGGCCTAGGGATCGTCCGAATTTTTAGAGATTGGCTTTACTTACACATCGCCAATACCCTTGGAGGGTAATGGATGGCAATGCTGTAGCCAATGAAGTTCTAACTGAGGCTCGGCTATTGCTGTTACCCTCCTGCCATGATCAGAGCTTTAATAGCTCAATAACATCTTATTCCTACACTGTCCTCTACAGATAACGGGGAAGATGAAAAGCATTCTTGCTTCGCCCCTTTAAGCCAGTCCTTATAAGGACTATTTTAACATATGCAGATGATACTGCACTGATGGCAAGATCAGTGAGCCCAAAACTGGCAACTAAAAGACTACAAACTAGCATACACACTTTAGAAAAGTGAATGGCAGACTGGAGGATACAAGTTAACTCCCAGAAAAGCTTAGCTATATTGTTTACTAGAAAGAAAATCCATACCATGGAGGATATTTATTTATTGGGAGTAAAGATTCCATGGCAGACTGAAGTTAAATATCTTGGAGTGATTCTTGATAGTAAACTCCTATTCAGCAAACATATTAGTTACATTGCATCAAAGACATCCAACGTCTTAGCACAGCTCTATCCTATGATCAACAGACAAAGTAAACTGGACACGCAAACAAAATTAACAATTTACAAGATGGCAATTCGACCGGTTAACACTTACGCATCCCCAGCATGGAGCCACACCGCTAATTCAAACATTCTACAACTTCAGAGATTACAGAATAAGTGCCTGAGGATGATTCTAGATGCCCCTTGGTTTATAAGAAACACCCAGATCCATAGAGAAGTTAATATCCCTTATATCTCTTCCTTTCTCATAAATCTAGCTGAGAAGTTCTTTACCAAGACAAGTAACCATCCAAACCCGTTAATCAAGGAAGCCTCGGAATATAATGAAGCAGAAATCAACACATATAAAAGACCAAAGTCTATCTTAAGTTCAGCTGAACACAACTAACTTCACTGCCCTCAATGGGCGAGCATATAGCTCATAAACACTCCATTCAAAGTTCTTCCATTACAAGACAAAGGGGAATATGAAAAGTAATTTTGCTTCACCGATCTAGCCAGAAATGTTAATGTTAATGCTATGCTATTTTAACAGGTGAGTCAACGGAGAATGGTATTGAATCGACCGTGAGATACGTTGATTAATAATACCCATGGAGGTTAATGGATGGCAATGCTGTAGCCAAAGAAGTTCTAACTGAGGCAGAGCTATTGCTGTTACCCTCCTGCCATGATCAGAGCTTTAATAGCTCAATAACACCTTATCTCTACACTGTCCTCTACAGATAACGGGGAAGATGAAAAGCATTCTTGCTTCGCCCCTTTAAGCCAGTCCTTATAAGGATAAGGCTATTTTAACATTTAAAAGAGTGGGGGGGGGGTGTTGAGCCAAGTGAAGTTTTAACTGAGGCTCGGCTGTTGCCCAGCCATGACTAGAGCTTTTAGCATCAATAACAAACCCCATGTGAGAAATGCAAGTAATCCACTTTAAAACGCAAATTTGCAGAGATCAAATATCCCAGGATTGGTATCTGTTTAACAAGTCACACATTTCTGTTTTGTTCTTTCTTTGACTTTCTTTTAATCTTCTGGCAAAGTTGGATGAATCGGTCATCGTTTGTTCACACAGCGGAAATAAGAGCTGTCGGAAACTTGTATCCTTGGATTAATGAGTCTCATTAGCGTTTGGACACAAAAGAGTGCCATTAAGGTTCAATTTTTATCACTGTACAAGGTTTAGTCTTGCTTTCAACACCGTCTTAATTACTCTTGTTGACAACTTTGCTAATTGGGAGCCAAACAAACTATAGACAGCTTTGAGAAACTGCTGAATATTTTGGTCAATCAGATGTTACGGTTAAGTTGAATAGATCTCTCATTCAGCAACCAGAAATGGCCTTAGATCAAACAGGAAAAGTTTCAAAGTCTTCACTGTTTGGTTTCTGGTCAATGATTGAATTATTCAGAAGATCAAAGATTTTCCGGTTTCTCTTTAGGATAATGTCTGGTGTTCACCCGACTTCTGCGATAAATCATTTAAAATCGAATTCATGACGCATTTTAACTTAATAGAATTAAATAAGTATAGAAATGCTTGGAGACTGTTATATGAAGTAATTACTTCGCCCTGATTGGATGACCCGAAAGAAACTAATTTAATAAATCTTTTTCATGATTTATTAAATTAGTTTATTAAATTTTAAAAAAAAATTCCCCAAGACGAACTTTTAGAAACATAAAAATAACAAGAAATATCATCTTCATGGCTACGCATAAAACACGCTATTATAGTATAGTTGTATAAGAAATGTCTTTCAAGAATAATCCAATCAGAAGCTATGAATTCCCATACAGTTCTGTCAGTTGTGAATGTAACAAGTATTCCCTGTTAGGCCTAACTGTGTTTCTTGATATTGGGTAGTTGTTCAACAGATATATCCCGAAACAATTGAGTTTTAAAAAAATCATCAAGACTGTCTTTTTACATATATATTTCTATAGGCTTTATATACATGGGAACGAAATCAAATATGTTTCAAAAATCTGTCAAAAAAATAAATAAACTTAAAAACCACAGACTTTCTTATGGAGGCAGAGGTTTAACGTTTGGTATTTATACTTTGAGAACAAGTACGAAATTAAGGTGTTGTTGTTGTTGTTGTTGCTGCTGCTAAAGATACACGTAAATCCAGTAACACATAAAGATACATTGGCTTCGTCGAATTTTCGCAAATGATCATGGGATGTATTATTAGAGTTTGTACCGATAGTGGCGCCCTCTTCGATTCAAAGAAATGCTTTGTTATTTGACTTGTTTCTATTAAAAAAAAAACTAGCATTTTTGCAATTTACCAGTGTTTTATAGCGTTTCTTACTTTAGACAACATTGGGAACTTTTTAAATTTCATGTAGTTATAAAAAAAATAGTCAGAAATCTGCTTACACTACAGAACAAAAGTTTGTTCACGCTTTAGCGACATTTAAGACTATTAACTCAATCTCAGTGGTGGAAATGATCGAGCAATTTTTTCTACCTTGCTTGGTACTGAAAACTCCCTTCAAATGTTATTTAATATGTATATTTGTCGGAATTTAAATAACTAGAATGACATACAGTGACCCAAAGAAAATATAATTATTTCAAAACACCAATTTCTTTCTTTTAAAAAAAAATCGAAAAGCAAAAATATTTCCCCTTGAAGATTAACATATAAAGAAACTGCACCCCTTAATTTGAAAGATATCCATTCCATGCTAGACAACCCAAATCATCGCTTTCGATTTCTATCAGCTGAAATATGACACGGGCTAAAGAAATCCATTCCCAAAATTACTAATAGAAATAAGAGACACTATCATAAGTGGTCACACCATCATTCATACAGTGACATCATTTGCATCGCAACAATTGAACAAGTCATTGTTAACTTAGATTGTTACACTGTATAAGTCAAAATGGTGGAGGAGGAGATATCCAGCTTAAAATCCACAGGTCAAAAGACTACGGTGACATTTTGATCCTGTACTTGCGTATATATATATATGGTTATTTTAATTTTATTGTATTTATTAATTTTAGGTATATTTTAAATTTTATATAAAATATTTAATATAAATTTATTTTTTATTTACTTTCGATTTCTTTTGTGAAATATCTTTGATTTATTTATTGAAAAGAGAAAATAGGATTACACACCTTTTTCTTATTAAAATGCTTACTGGTTATTTATTCACTCAAAAGTCACTCAAATCAGTCGACCGTGAGATGCGGTGATTGATTCATTCAATCCAATACCTTTGGAGGGTAATGGGTGGCAATGCTGAAGCCAATGAAGTTCTAACTGAGGTTCAGCTATTGCAGTTACCCTCCTGCCATGATCAGAGCTTTAATAGCTTAATAATAACACCTTATCCCAACACTGTTCTTTACAGATAACGGGGAAGATGAAAAGCATTCTTGCTTCGCCCCTTTAAGCCAGTCCTTATATATATATATATATATATAAGCACTCAAAAGTCATTTGATAATGTGGATATGAAGAATCAATCGACCGTGAGATGCGGTGATTGATTTTATATGAGATGCCCATATATATAGGGTAACGGATGGCAATGCTGAACCAGTGAAGTTTAACTGAGGTTCGGCTGTTGCTGTTATCCTGGGTAAATGAGTTCGCTCTCTTAGGTTTTGCCCTAAGGGAGCAATTGAGTTACCGGGGAAAGTGTTCTCCGGCAGGGCCCGCTGAGGGGTACTTGCCGGTGAATTATTTTCTTCGGAATGAGCGGTTCGGCTCGGTACTCGAGTTTCACTGAGTAGAACCAACGCTGAGATTTGGACGGTCTTTCGCCCACGAATGAGTGGCCTAGAGATCGTCCGATATATTTTTGAGATATCACCTTTACTTACACATGCGGTGATTGATTTTATATGAGATGCCCATACATATAGGGTAACGGATGGCAATGCTGAACCAATGAAGTTTAACTGAGGTTCGGCTGTTGCTGTTATCCTGGGTTAATGAGTTCGCTCTCTTAGGTTTTGCCCTAAGGGAGCAATTGAGTTACCGGGGAAAGTGTTCTCCGGCACGGCCCGCTGAGGGGTACGTGCCGGTGAATTATTTTCTTCGGAATGAGCGGTTCTGCTCGGTATTCGAGGTTCACTGAGTAGAACCAACGCTGAGATTTGGACGGTCTTTCGCCCACGAATGAGTGGCCTAGAGATCGTCCGATATTTTTGAGATATCACCTTTACTTACACATTACGGTGATTGATTTTATATGAGATGCCCATATAGGGTAACGGATGGCAATGCTGAACCAATGAAGTTTAACTGAGGTTCGGCTGTTGCTGTTATCCTGGGTTAATGAGTTCGCTCTCTTAGGTTTTGCCCTAAGGGAGCAATTGAGTTACCGGGGAAAGTGTTCTCCGGCACGGCCCGCTGAGGGGTACGTGCCGGTGAATTATTTTCTTCGGAATGAGCGGTTCTGCTCGGTATTCGAGGTTCACTGAGTAGAACCAACGCTGAGATTTGGACGGTCTTTCGCCCACGAATGAGTGGCCTAGAGATCGTCCGATATTTTTGAGATATCACCTTTACTTACACATACCGTGAGATGCGGTCGATTGGTTCATTAATGCCCTTGGGGGTGACGGATGGCAACAATACAATGCTGTACCAATGAAGTTTAACTGAGGTTCGGCTGTTGCTGTTACCCCCTTGGGCGATGAGTTTTTGAGTTCGCTCTCTTAAGGTTTTTGCCTTAAGAGAGCACTTTGAGTCTCCGGGGAAAGTATTCTCCGGCACGGCCCGCTGAGGGGCTTTGTCGGTGAGTTATTTTCCTCGGAATTTGAGCGGTTCTGGTCGGGGAGCCGGTCACTGAGTGGAACCAACGCTAAGATTAGGACGGTCTTTCGCCCACTATGGAGTGGCCTAGAGATCGTCCGTATTTTTGAGATTTCACCTTTACTTACATAGTCGGTGATTGGTTCATTAATGCCCTTGGGGATTACGGATGGCAACATTGCAGTGCTGTACCAATGAAGTTTAACTGAGGTTCGGCTGTTGCTGTTACCCCCTCGGGCAATGAGTTTTTGAGTTTGATCTCTTAAGGTTTTTGCCTTACGGGAGCACTTTGAGTCTCCGGGGTGAGTGTTCTCCGGCACGGCCCGCTGAGGGGCTTTGTCGGTGAATTATTTTCCTCGGAATATGAGCGGTTCTGCTCAGTGGTCGGGGAGCCCGTCACTGAGTGGAACCAACGCTGAGATTAGGACGGTCTTTCGCCCACCATGGAGTGGCCTAGAGATCGTCCGTATTTTTGAGATTTCACCTTTACTTACATAGTCGGTGATTGATTCATTCAATCCAATACCCTTGGAGGGTAATGGATGGCAATGCTGTAGCTAATGAAGTTCTAACTGAGGCTCGGCTATTGCTGTTACCCTCCTGCCATGATCAGAGCTTTAATTTAATAGCTCAATAACACCTTATCCCTACACTGTCCTCTACAGATAACGGGGAAGATGAAAAGCATTCTTGCTTCGCCCCTTTAAGACAGTCCTTATAAGGATAAGGATTTGATAATGTGGTTCGAAGTAGAGGCTTTGCTTGATAGGATAAAATAGGACTTTCAGGGTAACAATTAGCAATGCTGAACCGAGGAAGTAAACTGAGGTTCGGCTGTTGCTGTTATCCTGGGTGTGAGTTTTTGAGTTCGCTCCCTTAAGGTTTTTGCCTTAAGGGAGCACATTGAGTCTCCGGGGAAGGTGTTCTCCGGCACGGCCCGCTGAGGGGTTCTTGTCGGTGAATTATTTTCCTCGGAATTTGAGCGGTTCTGCTCAGTAGTCGGGGTGCTAGGACGGGGCGGCCGACACTGAGTGGAACCAACGCTGAGCGGTTCTGCTAGGACGGGGCGGCCGTCACTGAGTGGAACCAACGCTGAGACATGGACGGTATTTCGCCCAGTATGGAGTGGCCTAGAGATCGTCCGATTTTTTGAGATTTTACCCTTTACTTACTAATCAGGACTTTCAGGGTAACAATTAGCAATGCTGAACCAAGGAAGTTAACTGAGGTTCGGCTGTTGCTGTTATCCTGGGTGATGAGTTTTTGAGTTCGCTCCCTTAGGGTTTTTGCCCTAAGGGAGCACATTGAGTCTCCGGGGAAAGTGTTCTCCCGCACGGCCCGCTGAGGGGCTTTCTCGGTGAATTATTTTCCTCGGAATTTGAGCGGTTCTGCTCAGTTGGGGAGCCCGTCACTGAGTGGAACCAACGCTGAGATATGGACGGTCTTTCGCTCACTATGGAGTGGCCTAGGGATCATCCGATTTTTTGAGATTATACCCTTTACTTACATAGTCGGTGATTGATTCATTCAATCCAATACCCTTGGAGGGTAATGGATGGCAATGCTGTAGCCAATGAAGTTCTAACTGAGGCTCGGCTATTGCTGTTACCCTCCTGCCGTGATCAGAGCTTTAATTGCTCAATAACACCTTATCCCCACACTGTCCTATACAGATAATGGGGAAGATGAAAAGCATTCTTGCTTCGCCCCTTTTAGCCAGGCCTAGGACTGGCTTAAAGGGGCGCCCTTTAGGCCTCGAGATCGTCCGATTTTTTGAGATTTTACCCTTTACTTACTAATCAGGACTTCCAGGGTAACAAATGGCAATGCTGTAGCAAATGAAGTTTTAACTGAGCCTCGGCTATTGCCGTTACCCAGCCATGACTAGAGCTTTTTAGTTCAATAACACCCCATCCACACAGATTTTCTTCATTCAGATGACGGGATAAAGAGTCAAGGACTCAGTCCATCGCCCAGTTCTTTTAAGAACTTTAAGATTTGATAATGTATTTATTTTGTTGTAAAATAGATAATAATTTGTATATGGATAGATTCCCCCTAAATACCTAGAGGAAGGGACAGACATAATGAAGATAACATTCTCGAAATGGGGAGTAGTAAAAGATGTCAAAGTGGCAAATGATCCAGATTTCCCAAATTGGAAGTCTGGGAAAGTCACTGCAGTAATCGAAATGAAGGCAGAAGTGCCAAATTTTGTTGTCATAGGATCGGCCAGGGTAATGGTCAATTGCCCTGGTGTGAAGAAGCAATGCTTCCGATGTGGATCCTTCGACCATCTCGGGGCAAACTGCCCAAAACTTAGTTGCAAAAACTGCCTCACAACAAGTCATGCATTGGACAAATGTCAAATGGCTTGCCTAAAATGCGGATCCAAGGACCACAAAGTTAACACCTGCCCGTCGAGAACCTATGCAGAAAAGATGGGAGGTACTATCACGCCAGCCATGCAATCATCATCAGAAAACGAAAAAAATACAAACCAGGAAGATTTTCCGACTCTGAAGGAAAATAACAATACTGAACTCATAATGGTAACTCCAACAGAAGAAGGCGAAGCTACCAATGTGAACCCAGATATAGCCAATCCTGAGAATATAGAAGAAAATGAACTACAGGAGATGGAGGCAAACTCCAACACTTCCAAACGGCCATTAAGTCCACAGGAAGAGGAGTTAACTAAAACCAAAACAGCTAAAGCTTCAGAGACCACCCACCAAGAATTCCCCCAAGCAAAAGCAGGGCAAATGTTCCTATTAAAATACATCCCTGAGATCCCAGTCAAATTTAAACAAGCAATGGAGAGAATGGGGGAACCAGTACTCCTCTTCACAGGTAAACACGGTCCCAAGGTCGTTAGCGCCAAGTGGGGTGATTTCTTCATAGAGGACATAAGAGAAATCAATCCAGAGGAGATACGGGGAACTCTGGATATAGAAGAAGAGGTGGAAATGGCCTTCATCACAGCTCTCCGTATGCTAGACCTGAACCGGGGAAGCAAGGTGGCTGATCAGATCTTAATAGCCAACAACAAACGGAAGTGAGGAGAATCTACTCTTGCTTTTCCTTTCAGTTGACAGAGAAGGGGTGGAGCTGAGAACCCGAGCGGCGAAGGCTTATAGCTAGGCGGTGCAGTTCCTTGTGAGCTGCATCACTCGGGCCAGACTCTCCCCTCCCCCCCACCTCTAAGTCTACTTTTCTATTTCTTTGCTTTCTCTGTACTTCTTTTTTTGTTTTGTTACATGTTTCCTTTTTAGGATTTTTACTTTTTTTTTAAAGTGAAAATTCAACGACCGTTTTAGAAACGCCCCAGGGGAGCAAACAGCTAAAACAGGTCAACTGAGGCCTCTTTTACCTGCTCTACCACTACGCACTCTATCTTTATTTCCTCTCCTACTATCTGCTGACTCTCAGCCTATCTTACTCTACAGGCCAATGATGAAGTTTGTTGAACTCACAATATATATATATATATATATATATATATATATATATATATATATATATATATATATAAAAGTATGTATATACAGTATATATACATACTTTTTTCTCGAAATCATTTATTTTAATTATGTAAAAATTATCGCTGCAAACTGAGTCACGCATCTGTATCGCGAAAATTTCTACCCGCTAACGATTACAATTGCATCAGTAATACATATTTATTTTTTTATCTTCGTAGTAGTGACACGCATACTTTCAAATGAAACGTCTACCGTTTATTTCGACTGTATAAACAATACTGTAAAACCAAGAATGACTAAATGGCGTATAGGTGTCTGCGAACTATTGTTTTAACCTTGAATTTTTACGTCTTGTTGTAATACCTGATTTAAAAACTTGCGCAAATACAATTATAAATTTCTCAGCAATAATTAATAAAAATTAAAATGTCTTTCATAATATAATATGGATTACGTTGTAATAATCTTATTCCACTTGAAATTTCCGCATGTCAACGAATTATTATTTTTTCTAATACGGATCCCAAAGAAAACTAACTTGATAACCCATTCTCTAACGTAGAACAAAGTACAAATCCGAAAGAATCATCGCCATCATTAATGTCTTCAAAAAGCACATCAGTCCTAATATTCCAAGACCTCAACTCTCTCCCACCTACAAAAAATTCTCCAAGACGAACTCAAGTTCACAAACAATAAAAAAAAGAATAAATGGATGACCAAAATGCAATTTTGTATCTTCATAGCTAAGCATATTATTATTATTATTATTATTATTATTATTATTATTATTCACATAGTTGATAGACAGAACAATTAAGAACAATACCCAAGAATCTAAAAATAGTCTGTCAGGTAGCGTCGTAAAATATGGACTGTTCCAAGCAATGCTGTTTTTCGTAGATCATATGGGGTCACTAATGATGTTTAATTGCTGTAAACAGTTGGATAGCTTCTTTGAAATTGCACCAAGTGCACTGATAACTATTGGGATAACTTTAGTGTGTTTAAGCCACAGCCTGCCAACTTCGATCGCCAGATCTCGATATTTAGTCATTTTTTTCCAGTTCTTTGTTGTTGATGTTGTTATCACTGGGTGCTGCGATATCGATAATCCAAACCTGTCGATGTTCGATAATTGCGATGTCAGATCTATTGTGTTCCAAACGCCGATCAGTTTGTATTCGAAAGTCACAGAAAATTTTTGCTGTTTCGTTTTTCAATACAGTCTCTGTTTGATGCTGCCACCAGTTATCAGAAACCATATTTTTTGCATACATGCTAATAAATTATTTTTGCCACTTGAAAACGTGTACATCCAGCATCTCGGCAAGAGGTACAGGTAGCCCTAAAACTCATCAAGAATGACAAGGCTTCTGGAGTGGATGGTATCATCCCTGAGTTTCTAAAACATCTCGGTCAACAAGGCCAAACATGGCTTGTCGTCCTTTTCTCAAAAATTATAATGAGTGGCAAACTACCAAATCTGTGACGAGAAGCCAAAAGAATTGCCGTGCCCAAACCAGGGAAAGATCCAAATGATGTGAAAAATTTACGACCAATCTACTTGCTTTGTTCCACCTTTGTTCCACCTTTAAGCTCTTTCAAAGAGCTTAAAGGTGGAACCTTTAAGCTCTTTTTTAACCCTTTTTTAACCCTTAAAAGAATTTCACCACTCATCGAAAGAGCAATCCCAATTGAACGAGCTGGTTTCAGGCCAGGAAGAAGTTGTTCTGATCAGGTCTTGGCCCTGACAACACAAATTGAAGCAAGCTTCCAAAAGAAACGTAAATCTGGAGCTACGTTCATTGACCTAATATCAGTTTATGACACAGTCTGGAGAAGGGGCCTCCTCCTAAAGATAGGAAATATTATAAGGCGAAAAAAACTTTCCAGCTTTTTGAATCCATTCTCTCCAACTCAAAGGATCCATATTGGCAGGAAAAAGAGCAGGCCCAGATTCCTTCACAACGGTCTCCCTCAGGGCTCTGTGTTATCCCCTTTACTTTTTAACATCTACGTGTACGACTTACCACATACCAGCTCAAGCAAGTATATGTATGCTGATGACCTAGCGATTCTACATCAATCTACCTCCTTTGCCAACCTGGAATCAACTTTGAACACAGACCTGAATATCCTGGAAGAGTACTTCAAGCAGTACTTGAAGCCAAATCCAATAAAAACTATGTCCACAGTATTTCACCTGAACAATGCAGAGGCGAATCGACACCTCAATCTTTCTTTCTGTGGAAAAATGGTAGAACACGAGCCTCACCCGAAATACCTTGGAGTGAGCCTGGACAGAAGCCTAACCTATAAAAGTCACATCACCAACCTGTCCAACAAAATTAAAACGAGAAATAATATCATTTCGAGGCTCTCTGGAACAACCTGGGGTTGTGGTGCAGATCCTAAAGTCGTCTGCCCTGGCCCTCGCATTCTCTGCAGCAGAATATTGTGCCTCAGTCTGGGAAAGAAATGCACACATTAACATCGTAGACACCGAGCTAAACTTTACCATGCGCACAATTAGTGGGACGGTGAGAACCACCCCTCTCTCCCAGCTGCCTGTCCTATCTAGCATTGCTCCACCAAACATAAGGAGAAAACAAGCCTCTATTAAAGAATTTAATAAAGCAATGAGCAACCCACTCCTGCTCAAAACTCTCATAAATCCACCTAGTCTTCGCCTAAAATCCAGAAAGCCTTCCTGGTCCATGGACGAACTCTCTTCAGCTGCCCTGCCATCAACACCTGACATGTGGAGAGAATACCGTTCCAACGATCTCCCAACAAACGGCTTCCTGGTAGAAGATCCCTGTGCTCTGCAGCCTGGTTTTGCTCTTCCTAGGAAGATTTGGTCATCAATCAACAGGATCAGAACTAACCAGGGCAGATGTGGCTACCTACTACATAAACGGAGGCTATTAGACCACCCTTATTGTGATCGTTCTCCCGTGGCTCAGATGATTACTCAAATTGTGAACGACTGTCCAAGGCGCCAATTTCACGGTGGTGGTCTACAGGACATCCACAAGGTGGCAGATGAGGCCTTGGATTGGCTTTCCAGACTGGACATTCACCTGTAGTCGTTCTGTATTCCTTTTGCCATAAGAATAAATAAAAATAACTTTTCTCTACTTCATCATGGCGGTATTATAGTCAGTTTGAGCTATCTTGCTGCAGGCACTGACTAGATGTTCTACATTTTCATCTTTCTGATCGCATAATCTGCATTTGCTGTTATTATTGATGTTCAAAATTTTTGCTTTGATTGCAGTAATTTGTAATGCCTGTTCTTGAGCTGCTAGAATAAATCTTTGTGTTTCTTTTTTAATATATCCATATTGTAACCATTGCCACGTCTTGTTTACGTCAATTTTTTCCTCAGTATCTCGAAGAAATTGGAGATGCAAGGGTTTATTTTTTCCAGCGCACAGATCGGTTATTTTGCTGTTCCTTTCTTGTAATTGGATTTGTTACTTGTTGCTTTTAGAAGGTCCTCTTCTGTAATTACTTGAAGCGTTTGCTAAAAGCTACTGTCGGTATAATTTTTTTAATATATTTCTTCTTCTTCCACTGTCTGTCTTAATTCGCACAGACTCCACTATCTTTTTTCTCCTTGGTAGGTACAACCGGTCAACATTACTTCGCTTTATTATTATTATTATTATTACGTGATACCTCCAAGGACTACTCATCGAGGGAGGACACTACAATATAGAGTACTGCAACAGAGCACGATAGAGGGCGCTCTATACTCTACAATAGAAGACACTATATAATTTGGGGGGAAAAAAATTCTGCGTGCGATTTATAAATAGAGAACTTTAAGTAGATCAAACAGTATTGATGTATCTTAAATACTTTTAGGGATATAATAATTAAAATTCTTATAAAAAATTGTCAGTTGTGAATATAGCAAGTACACCTTCTTAGTTCTAACAGTAACCGTGAGATGCGGTGATTGATTCATTCAATCCAATACCCTTGGAAGGTAATGGATGGCAATGCTGTAGCCAAAGAAGTTATAACTGAGGCTCGGCTATTGCTGTTACCCTCCTGCCATGATCAGAGCTTTAATCGTTCAATAACAACTTATCCATACACTGTCCTCTACAGATAACGGGGAAGATGAAAAGCATTCTTGCTTCGCCCCTTTAAGCCAGTCCTTATAAGGACTATAAGGATAACGTTGATATTGGATGGCAAAGCTGTAGCCAGTGAAGTTCTAACTGAGGCTTGGCTATTGCTGTTACCCTCCTGCCATGATCAGAGCTTTATATAGCTCAATAACACCTTACACTGTCCTCTACAGATAACGGGGAAAATGAAAATCATTCTTGCTTCGCACCTTTAAGCCAGTCCTTATAAGGAACGTTGATATTGAGATACATGCCAAATAGTTTTTTTTTTTTTTTTTTTAATATTGATATTGTAATTTGCACTTTGAGAACAGCTATGAAAATTGTGGTTGTTGTTGTTGCCAGAAGAAATTCTTATATAGAGATGCATTAACTTCGTAGATGTTTCTTGGCAAATTATCATGGGATATGTTATTGAGATTTTTCAGCGATGGTAGCGCCCTCTTCGATCAAATCAAACGTTTTGTTACTTTATTTTAATAAAGAAAGGAGGGGGAAAATATTCTTATTTCACCACAAATTCCTTTCTTTAAAAAAAATGTTTCGATTAAAAAACATAAAACTTCACCCTTTAATTTAGAACATGTCCATTCTCAACTAGACAACCTAAATCATTCCTTCCGCTATCAGTAAGATGAAATGTGATACAGGCTAAGAAATCCATTCACAAAATTACTAACTTGAGCTAAACAGTATTACATTTCCAAGAAGACGAAGAATTGATAGACCTTCAGCGGGATCGAATAGTGAAGATAAAATATAGTGGAGTAGCAACCGATACCTTTTCGGCTTATTTTAAAAGAATATCCTCTAATATATCAATTATACTTTAATCTTCAGTCACTTTTGTTTATGTCAAATAGCTTTTCACGTTTGAAAACATCAAAAATAAACACTTTTTTTTATTATTATTGCGCGAAGAAAAAACAAGCAGTCCTTATACAAAAATCCGAGAAATCAACATACGTGCGTTTCAGAAAGAAAATCATTAATAATTGTAAACTAAATAACCATAGTAACACTAGAGACTTTTAAAACATAAGGAAAGAGAAAATTACATCTCTATCAGAGAGTGAGGGATTGAATATTCAGGCGTAACGAGTGTTTGCTCCATCTATTTCCTCGTATGACTAGTAGATGGCACCACATGATCATCTTACGACCTTACTATTAGAATAATGGAATAGTCGTAGTTTGAGGTGAGCAACTCTATTATAACATACCAGAAAAATATATTTCGGTCTTCGTAGAAGGATAAGGATACACATATCGAGCAATGTGTATCCTTCAAATATCTATCTTTCAATAGGTATTCAGTCTAATATTAAGTTTCATCACAATCTATTTATTGGTGTTTACAAATGGAAGAATACGGGTAGTGTTCAATCGATAGTATGGCCATGATGACGTCACTCTGCAAATATGAAACACTTTTTTTTTTCATATTTTTAACAACAATGCGAGTCTAAAAGTCTTCCCTATCAGCACCACCATTTACTTAAAGTAGAAGCATATTAATAAGAACGATTCTTTCCCATATAATACTACTACTAATAATAATAATTTATTATTATTATTGTATGCGCTATAAAACATTTTCTGGGTATGTCATAAAAAATAGAAAACAATTGAAGTCATTTTTAAGTAAAAATGCTATATTATTGTTATTTTATTTTAATCAAATATTTTCTATATATTTGTAGTGTATCTTAAATAAAAATTTAAATATTTAAAAATAAAATTAGTTTATTTTTACATTTTTAAAGAAATTTATATTAGAAATTTAAACACCTAAATTTATAAATTATCATTGTTAAATTAGTTTTCAGTTCTGAAGTGTTTAGTTTTCAGCTCCGTATTTTAGAGCTGAAAAATTGGAGGTTAATCCAGTATTTTAGAGCTGAAAACTAATTTCATTGCCATCCATCACCCTCCAATGCTGTAGCTAATGAAGTTTTAACTGAGACTCGGCTTTTGCTGTTACCCTCTTTCCATGATCAGAGCTTTAATTGCTCAATAACACCTTATCCCTACACTGTCCTCTACAGATAACGGGGGAGATGAAAAGCAGTCTTGCTTCGCCTCTTTAAGCCAGTCTTTATAAGAAAGGATAAGGATCGGTATTTCATCTGCACTTCATGTGGAGCGAGAACAAAAGTTATTCAATGAATTATCTGAAATGATTTTTCTTGGACGAAGTGCAAAGTTGGTTTTTGTTTGTATATTTTAATTACACAGTTGATTAGCGTTCAAATTATTTAATTACCGAACTGGTCCGCGTAATTCCATTCATCAGAAGATTACGAACCTTTGAAGCTGATAATTACGCCTCTTCTCTGACCGAATCAATTTGTTTCTACTTTCCTGGTAATTATTTTTAATGAGATGACGAACACAGTACATTAGCGGTGTGGGGATTACGTTGATAAAGCACCTGGCACTTAATAATTAGCCTTTTATTCAGTCCATGTTTTTTCGGTAATGTGCTACAATAAAAATACTTCGCATTTGGTTAAAACATTTAAGGAATAATCATAAAAATTAGATTTTATGATTCTGTTGAGTCAAAAAAAAGGAAAAAAAAGCTAATCATGCTGTTCACCCCTGTATTCTAGAGCCTCGCCGTCGCCTCCGATTGACGATAATAAACTTGGCTATTAGAAATACTGTAGCGAAGTTCTCAAAATAAACAAACTGTCATCTTTTACTCTCACACTCATCTCTTAAGATAAAGCCAAATTACTTGGTTAATCCTTACATTCAGAACTGATAAAGCAGCTATCGTCAAATGATTTCTCTAGTCACGTACTGTTTTTAATGGTCATATGTGACCTGACTATTCCCCGGATGAGTTATGGGTTTATGTTCAAGAAACAGTTATTTTTACTACTTTTATGTGTGTCAGGTTTTTACTTTATTAGATTTCTGCGAAATATACTTTGTTTTTACACACTTAGATTTCTAGGCATGTTATGTGGCGCGGTTGGTAGGATGCATACCTCTTGACAGCACTTATGACTTTGAATCCTCTCGATGGATTCAAAACGGAAAAAACAGGACTGCAAAATCAAGCAATTGGCAGACTAATGCATCAAAGGTTGCTAAATACCTCTATCGACTTTTGAACTCACTGAAACTCTATTTTTTTTGTGGCATTTTGAGAAAATATAAAAATGAATCGGATGCAATTCATAGTTATTTATACGTTACTCGAAATCTTATATAACATTCATATCATGTAATGTGCAGGAGTTTTCTAATACTTTTTGCAATCAGTGTACATATGTAACGTTGATTACTTTTACGTTAGCATTCTAAGATTTCTTTTCATTATTAGCTGTAGTTTTCCAGTGGAATCCATCGATGATCTTTCTCGAAAACAATCAACGTATTATGTAATTGTACTTACTGAAGCAATTCATATATAGAATTCTAGTAGGGAACGTTACAGTAAACAAACACTAAAAATGGTAAAAATAAACAACAGCTATAGCAGTTCCAAAACGGTAGACTGTGGTGTACCACAAGGATATATCTTAGGACCAATTTTATTTATTATTAACATCAATGATTTCTGCAATCCTAAACTAAACAGTAAAATAAATACTTTTGCAGATGATACAGTTCTAATTTTCTCTACGAACAAATGCAAAACACGGTGAATGCTGATATTTTAGTAACAAATTGATTTTAGTCAAATTTGAATGTCTGAAAAACTAAATATGGAAATTTTTACTTGCGAAATACAGGTAAAATGAACTTCGCTGCACAATTATTCTTACATGATTGGAGTTGCAGAACAAATTCAAATTGCAACTGTATGGAAATAGAAAACGCCATGTAATAATTTATTAAAAATTAAAAGTGACAGTAATTGAAGTTGGAAACCGCATATCACCGATGTCATAAATAAAGTGAGAATCATAATAGACTTTACTACATAAATAGATTCTTAAATTTAAATATGTTAAAAACATTATATTCTGCAAGGATTCAAAGTACCCTACAATATGGTATTTTACGTTGGGGAATCTATCGTACAACACTGACTCCCCCCCCCCGAGTTTTGACCCAGAATAAACTAATTCAAATCTTAACTAGAAACAAATGCAAGGATACTGCAATGTGTAATAAATACACCATACTAAACATACTATCCCTTAGATATTTATACACCTATAGGGTACTGCATTGGGTGATCGATTCATTCAATCCAATACCCTTGGAGGGTAATGGATGGCAATGCTGTAGCCAATGAAGTTCTAACTGAGGCTCGGCTATTGCTGTTACCCTCCTGCCATGATCAGAGCTTTAATTGCTCAATAACACCTTATCCCTACACTGTCCTCTACAGATAACGGGGAAGATGAAAAGCATTCTTGCTTCGCCCCTTTAAGCCAGTCCTTATAAGGACTATTCATAGAAAAAAAAAACGCTAACGAATATGTAAACGTCAAACAAGATACTTTCTTAGTAGACAGGGCCTATAATACATAGTTCCTAAAGTAAACAAAGAAGCGATACACAAACATTATACTTATTTAGTGCCAAATATATTCAATACACTACCTTTAACAAGAAGAAATGAAACCAACTCAAACAAATACAGAACGCTAATCAAAGAATATTTATTTTCCCCAAAAAATGAGGAGGCTCTGTTCAAAATGAATTGTACAAATAATTGGTTTTCGTAATGGTTTCTAGCATATTTATGTTCGTAGATCCCACGCTCACGTGTAAAATGTGAAATTTTAAATGCTATTTAACTGCTTCGTTTTATTTTGTTCCAAAACGCAATTGATGTTGCATGAAACTTTCTTTCTGTATATATTGTCATGTTACCCTTCTTCTCTGTGTGTATATAGATATATGTGTATATAATGATCATGCATTACATAATTGTCTGTAACTATATGCATATCGTAACCTAGACGAGCTGTTGCTGTTAAGTTACATACGTGATCGTTCAAAAGTTTGTACGATAATATGAAGTTCAAAATAAAGGATTTATAATCTTTTTTGATTTATACTCGTTTTTTTTTTTTTTTTTTTGTAAATCTTTTTTTTTTCTAGAAATGTCTTCCGCACAATCTTTCTGATATATTTACTCCTGTTAAATTTTTGCCTAGTTTCTTATATTTTTCCTTTTTAAAAGTGAAAAGTCGACGACCGTTTTAGAAGCACCCCAGGGGGGGGGGAGAGTCAACAGTTAAAACTGGTCAGCTGAGGCCTCTTTCTCTACTCTACCATTATACACCTCTATCTTTTTATCTTCCTCTTCTACGATCTGCTGAATCTCACACCCTTTCTACTCCATAGGTTGATGATGAGAGACTTGAACTCACAAATTATTATATACAGTATATTGAATTTACTTTTCGAGATGCAAAATTATGTTTGATTTATCAGACGTGATTTTCTAATTAATTATATGAATTTAAATATTCTTAATATACTTCTAAAATGTTTTAGGAATATAAAATGAAAGAAATTTTTTAAAAAAATGTGCCAACAAAGAATCTGCCAAAAATAAATAAATAAATAAACACTATTCCTAGTATACTTCTACAAACGTTTTAGGAATATAAAATGAAAGAATTTTTTTTAAAAAAAAAATGTAATTGCATATGCAGTGCTATCGTTATTTTATAGCCAATGACAAGCTAACAATATTAGCTTCAAATTAAACAATGCTAGCTTATTTGTCTATTATTGCTCCGAAAAAAAAAAAAAAAAATATATATATATATATATATAAAAGCTGATTCATGATCTGAAAGTGATAAATGACAATTGTTTGGTTTGGTCTAAAATCATGTGTCTCAGAAAATAGAAATCTCAGTTAACGGAGCATTTATTATAGACTTTTGTTAATGTTATTATTCTGTGATATTTGGAAATAATAATGATCTTTATTTGGGTTACAGTAGCAGTAGAGAACAAATTAAAATTCGTAATAAGAATGAAATGAAGTGGCATGTTTACGAAAAAGGCTGGGCGCCTACAGCCACACAAATGACCTTGAATCACGTCATGCCTCTAATAGATATCAGTTTCTTGAATATTAAGTGTCAGCTAGAATTTAATCAGCGCGTAGTACAAAAAACACGTACATGTACATTCAGACACAATGTTCTGATTTCTTTTTTTTAATAACTACATACTACTTTATGTTTCAATAGAATTCGTGATGTTCATACTAAATATATATACACTACTTGCGTGCATAAAAAAAAGGGTTCGTTATAAATGGGAAAAATGTAAACTATTTTTTGTGGTTGACTATAAATAAATGGTGAAATTTCCATGCTAACGATATATAAAAATGTCTTTCTTTCATTCAAACAGACTAAAATTTCAAAGGATAATAGAATTACTTTTAAAATATTTATTTTAAATATTAGTTATTTAATATATATATTTGCATCTTGGCCCAGAATCCCAATCTCCATCAGAGCCTCAGAAATATATTACCAAGAAGTTTAGATGATAAAATACTTTTGTCTTAAAATTTCATATTATCTCATAGAAAGTACAGGAACTGTATTGACATCAGCTGGGTTTAAAGGTCTTCACGTCCGTGTTTGTTGAGTTGCAGTCTTAGATTACAAAATACAGATTCGGGAGAGAAAGATTTTATTGTTCATACCTCGCTGGCTTGAAAAGAATGGGGAAATATGTATATGTACTAGAATTCTAGAAAGTTAATGACAACGATCTACAACTACAGAGAAAGGTAATCTGCTGCAGAGAATAAATTACACTGACTGTAAAATATCCTGATCAAGACACAATATTAATAAAATTAAAAGGTGGGCTACTGAATTTTGATATTTTAATAAAATATTCAAATATTTTAGTTAATTTTTTAATAATTTAATTTTATCATATTAAGTTTTATTATATTCTATATGAAATATTAATTATTGTGGTAAATATTTACATTATTTTTATGAGATGTGTAAATTAATAATTTCATTTTCATACAAATATTAATTTCCCATTGAAAATACACGCCATGCTAAGCCTAAAGTATGTGCTCATTTCTTGTTCTACGAATTGCCTCATTTATATTTTGTGCTTTGAACAAGCAACAAAATTGACCTTCGACTAGCCATCTATGTGCTCCATACGCACGTGACCTCATGCCTTAAAACAAATACGTGCAACACCAATGCGCCTACTTTATTATAGCTCTGGGAGATGTTATAGAGATCGCCTAACAAACGACCAGTAGGGATAGCACGAGAAGTCAGGTGTCATTTATCTTACCTTGCTTGTTTTCGCCTCAAAAGAAAACGGAAAAGCTTGTTGCAAATGGTATTAAACGTTGGTGGCCCGTAAAACACGCCCAACATCAAAGTAACTCTACCTGGCTGCTGTTTATACAGTTACTGGTTCGTGAGATGGAGGCGCAGGAGTGAGTGTATGCAAGAAAAAAAAAAAAAAGTATGAGCACCTACTGCTCATTGAGTTTTATGAGGAGGATTCTATCCCCTTGATCTTCTGGAGTTAATGTACAAAAAAAAAAAAAAAAATTGTGGATTAGATCAGTTTAGCAAGATAAATCTATTCCATATAGGTGGAAGGTAGCTTGATTTAGTAGCTTAATTTATTAATGGTTAATTTTCTTATTTAATATTTTTAATTCAAAAGAGGCATATAGACCTATTGACATATACATACTTATCACATGAAAATTTTTTCTTGGATTCTTGGACTCAATCGATATCTTGCAATGACCAATTTTGATGTATAAAAGATTAAAAGTGCCTTATAGATTTAAAGCCTTTTGGTATAATTCGCATCAGAAAAGGCAGAAGTCCGTTATAAGGAGAGATCATAATAGCTGTATACTCATGATAAGCAAATAAATATCTGGAAAGGTGTTTATGTGGATGGGAAAGCAGTATGTATTACGAAAAGTGACCAGCGAATATTAATTACCGAAAGCATAGGAGGAACAAATGAAAAGAATAAAATCGAATGAACAGTTGAGGCTAAGCATGATTTCATTTATCGAATGTGAGTGACTGGCCGCAAATATGGTTAGGAGACTGTTTTCCAAAGCGAATATATTATTTTATGATAAATTTCATGCTCGATCAATACGTGTTACGTTTCGTGACAAACTCAGTTAGTAGAAAACTTTCCTCATTAAAAAAATAATCACGAAAATTTCAATAAATAAATAAATAAAATTCAAAAATAGCGAAAATTAAATTTTAAAAAAATGAAACATACTCTCGTTATAATCGAAAAACATTTTACATATAATATTATTACGATGATCACGTAGTAGTAGTAAAAAAAACCCTTCGTAAATATTGAATTATTGTTATATGTTGTACCTGTTACATTAATTCAATATTATACAAATAAAACCAGGCGAAAACTTACTAGTAGCTGTAATTCGAAACTTAGAATGTTGCCATAGTAACAGTTGGCTTCTGTTTACCTGAAATGTCTATTAATTGCTCATTTTTTGATTGCTAATGATACTTACAATGGAAACGTGATTTTCACGAATTGCATAAATGTGAAAACACCAGTGAATTGAGAATTATAGAAGTCGATCAAAAAACGTATCCAGATTCACTGAAGCTTTGAAAACTAAAATATTATACACTGGTGTCCAAAAGCTAAGTGTGAACTACATTTTGACCTGCATATGAAAAGATTATCATGACTACAGTCAAATGTGAATGGAAATTTATTGCATGAATACTAATAAATCAATGCAAAAGCGTGTTATAAATTTCGTACAAATTAAATTGCAATACATTTATGGCAAAGTCACGATTTTCTTATGAACGTAGTTAAAGAATTAATGTACAGTGCTTACAGAAAACAATGCGGAGAGACATTGCAGTATGGAATATACCCACCACGAACTGCGATGCAGCTCTCACGACGTCGTACCATGCTTAGCACCAAGTGATTCAGGGATTCTTGAGGAAAACTGACCCACTCCTCCTTCAGAGAAAGGATGAGACCTTGTATATTTTCTGGAGGGGAATTTCGAGCAGAAATGAGTCTCCCCATTGCATCCAAAACGTGTTCCATAGGATTGAGATATGGGGAGCGTGCTGGCTACTCGATTCGATTAACATACTCATTCTTCAGAAGTATCTCCACTGCAGCTTGAAAGGATACGATGTGGTGTGACATTTTCATCCATAAAAATGAATGAAAGTACCCATTGGTGTCTTGTCCAATTTATAGGAATACAAGACCACTGAAAACGTGCTCTACGATGAGCTGTGAATAAAGGGAAGTTTCAGGCGTATAGGCCTGCTTGTCGCAGACATCTTTCCACAGTTTGTGGAGATATCCGCGTACCTGTGCTTGAAAGGAACTGACTTCCAAGCTGATCTGCCATGGTGCGCCGATTAGGTTTTGCTGATATAACTAAAAACATGTCTTCGTGCTCCATGGTAGAGCGAGGAAGACCTCTCAGCGAACGTCTGGAACACATTCCATTAGTTTGAAACCAATGGAATGTGTTCCAGATCAATTTTGTCGCTTCTTGTTAATTTATGCTTCAGTCCCTGCTTCCTCATTTCCAGCAGTTAAAATGGTGAGAATTTAGTTTAAAAAAAATAATAATCAATCACAAAACTGCATTAGTAATACTCTGTTAGTGTCAGAAGCATCAAATTAAAATCAGAATAAAAAATAAAAGATCTACCATAATGTATTCGATGGAATAACAATTTAAAAAATTCTATATCTCGAAACTAAACTGTGTTAAAAATTATATATCATTTATATTTCATAAATAAATAATAATAAATTAACAACTTTTTTGAACATTTAAAAATTAATGTAATATCATGTATATTATTAATTTAGATTTGTAATGTTTTAATATTTCCAAAAACTTTTAATACACCCTTTGATTTTTATACTTTGAAATTATAAAGTTGTACGATTCTGTTGTTTTTGCCGTTACCCAGCCATGACTAGAGGTTTTTAGCTCAATAACACTCCATCCACACAGATTTTCCTCATTCAGATGACGGGATAAAGAGTCAAGGACTCAGTCCATCGCCCAGTTCTTTTAAGAACTTTTTATTGTAGGGAAAAAAATAGAATGCAAATGGCGGCTCGCGTATTAGTTCAGTGCGATAGTTTTGAATGATAAATGATATATATAGAGTAAGCGTTCTTCATTTTCTGAAATTTCATATGCTATTGATTTGCGCATTTAGCTAATCGCTCGATATTGCTGGCAATCCTTTTCATCTGCAATATCCTCTACAAAATTTCTGCTGGCAGGTCTCAAGACCTGCGGGATTTCTAATTGCGATCATAAGCAATTTTCCAATCACTACCTACTAGATATAACAACAAATAAAACAGACATGGATAATATTACTGATCTGCTAGAGCATCTAAACAAAGAGCAAGCATTAAAATTGTTTAAATTACTGCTTAAAAAATTCGATACTGAATGGCCAGGTTTCCTAAACCTGTACACCCAACCGGAAGAATCCGATGATATGGAGGGCGAAGTGGAAGAGATCAATGACACAGCCATCTCCCTGCCCGAGAGCCTCAGTCAGACGGTCTTCACAGGAGAACAGACGGGCAAGAGACGTAGAATCGAGGATGATCATGTGGAAAACGAAACACCCTCACAAATAGTCCCTGAAAAAAGGGAAAAGGTCCCCCCGGTAATTCTCCGTGAAAAGGAAAAATGGACCATAGTTGCAAGAAACCTAAGAGAACATCAAACTGGATACTCCTGGGCCAGAAACACCGACGAAGGTGTACAAATTCAACCAACAACAGTCAGAGGAATAACAAAAATGATGGATAACAACAAACTACAGTACCACACCTTCGCACTAAGCAGCGAAAGAAATCTAAAGGTTGTACTGCGAGGTGTCACCGAAGGCATTACCTCCGAGGAGATCGCGGCTGACCTCACCCAGCAGGGCCTAACACCTATCAAAGTCAGCCGGATGTACAGATACGATAAACAACCGATGCCATTAGTATTGGTTGAGATACAGAACACACAAAGACAAATTTATGACATAACTGCGGTCTGTGGACTTAAAATATCAACAGAGCCACTCAGGAGAAGGGCATCAGCAGGGCAATGCCATCGTTGCCAAAAGTTTGGCCATGCCCTAAGACTCTGTAAAGCCGAGTTCAGATGCCTGAAGTGTGGCGAGAAGCATCAAACCATTACATGCACAAAAGCAAAAACCACACCAGCCAACTGTGGAGGTCCACACCCAGCAAACTACAAAGGATGCAGCCACCATCCCAGAAATCACGGAACTACAAGACCCGTCCAACCTCCCCCAATCTGGACCACTACTCAAAGCATCTCTGCTGCACAGTCATCAAACCACCAAAACCCAATCCATAAAAGTCAGGAAAGGGCTCAACCTTCCACCAAGACCTATGCAGAAGCAGCCCGCCCAAAGGACACAATACAAAGCAATCAAATAGGCTCCAACATCACAGCAATACTGACTGCTTCGCTAGCCACTATGCTGCAGGAATTCAGCAGAACAAACCCAACTCCATCCTCCACAAAGAGATTCCTGCAAGGAACCCATTCCATACTCACAGCACTCAACTATGAATAAAACAAAAGTAAAACCTAACTCGCTTCTAATTGCAGCTTGGAATACCAATGGCCTCACCAACAAAACATTAGAACTACATTCGCACAAAGACACAACCCGGACATAACGCTGATCAACGAGACCCACCTAAGACCTGCCAACAACCCAAAAGTGAGAGGATACACAATATACCGAACGGATAGACTCAGCTCCAGAGGGGGAGGCACTGCCATCTACATCAAACCATACCTCCACCACAATGCCATATCCAACCCACAGACTACAAACCTGGAAACCACAGGAATACAAGTCCACACAAACAATGCTGGAAGCCTCAAGATATTTGCTGCCTACAACTCACCAAGCAATCCTCTATTGACAACAGACCTGGATGCAGTCCTCGGCACCACAGACCCCACCATCATAGTAGGTGACTTGAACGCCAAACACACAGCATGGTTCAGCACCACCAACAACAGAAGTGGTCGCATACTACACAACTATTCAACACTTAACTCAGTTGTGGTAGCAGGACCCACTGAGCACACTCATTACAGCCCTCATGGCAGATCAGATGTACTTGACATAGCTATCCTTAGAAACATCAGTTATCAATACAAACTAGAGACGCTCAGTGAACTATCATCCGACCACAACCCAATCCTGATCAAACTTGGCACGCAAGACCAACTGGCCCACCAGCACACCTTCATATCGTGGGATAGGCTAGCTAAAATCCTACCAGAATACATTGGTCCTGTACCAATCATCCACAAAAAAGAAGAAATAGATGAAGCAATAAGCAATTTAACAAGCCAAATTATAAAAGCACTAGAAGCAGTCACCAAAACCACAACCAACCACCCATCCGGTCGGCTCCCAGAAAACATAATGGATCTCATCAGAACAAAAAACAAAGCCAGGAAAAGATACCACAACACAAGAGCCCCACAGGACAAGAAAACTCTGAACAAGTTGAACAACCAAGTCAGAAAAGCACTTCAAATCCACAGGAACCAGGATTGGGACAATAAACTATCATCACTCAACCCAGAAGATCACATAATATGGAAATTTCTGAAGATTCTGCGCACTAAACACAATCCCCTACAGCCCATGCAAACTGCTCATGGAACGGCGCACACTGATAAAGAAAAAGCAGAAGCAATAACAGAAAACCTAGAAAAACAATGCAGCCCGTCATATGATAATATAAACATCACCCACATATATAAAGTCCACCAGCAGGTCAAGCGTACCTTAAGTCAGTCCGAAGACAAACCAGCCAGCATCACCCGCACTACTCCAGTTGAAATAACCAACATCATAAAACATCTAAACAACAAAAAAGCTCCAGGGCCAGATGGAATTACTAACAGAATCATGAAATTACTTCCTAGAAAGGCTATTATGCACCTGGTTAACATAACCAATGCAATATTGAGGATACAACACTTCCCCTCTGCATGGAAAACAGCAGACATCATACCAATAAAAAAGCCAGGAAACAATCCGCAACTCCCGCAAAGCTACCGTCGAATAAGCCTGCTTTCCAACCTAGGAAAGATTGCTGAAAAAATTATCCTTTCAAGACTACAAGAAAAATCAGACCAAATAGGAATAATTCCAAACGAACAATTCGGCTTCCGCCGTATGCACAGCACAGCACAGTGCAACAAATACACCGACTAGTGGAGCATATCACTCAAGGATACAATTGGAACCTTCACACAGCTGCAGTTTTTCTGGATATTGCCAAGGCCTTTGATAAGGTATGGCATCAAGGATTACTCTATAAACTCATTCAGGCCAACATTCCAACAAACCTTACCCGTCTAATAAAATCATACCTCACTGACAGATCCATGCAGATAAAAATAAATGGCACCATCTCAACTAGACGTAAAATCCTGGCAGGAGTACCACAGGGATCTCTTTTGGCTCCTTTACTTTTCACAATCTACGTGGCTGACATTCCACAGAACCTGAGGACTACCATCACAGCCCTATATGCTGACGACACAGCCATAATGACAAGATCTCTCCGCCCACACCTGGCGATCAGTCGTCTCCAGGATACTATCACAAAGCTAGAGAAATGGTTCTCCGACTGGAGGATACAAGTAAACCCCGTCAAAAGCTCAGCTATACTGTTCACCAGACGCAAAGCCTTCATCCAAGATGATATTGAACTTCTCGGAAAAAAGATACCATGGCAGACAGAAGCCAAATACCTTGGAGTACAGCTAGACAAAAAGCTAAATTTCAACAGCCATATCAAGCTCATAGGCACAAAGACATCCAGAACCATAGCCCAACTCTATCCCCTGATCAATCGCAACAGCAAGTTGGATAAACGCAACAAGCTGTTATTATATAAGATGGTAATTCGACCAGTAATCACATATGCATCCCCAGCATGGAGTCACACATCCAAATCTAACATCCAGAAACTACAGAGGATACAAAACAAATGCCTGCGGATGATCTTAGACGCCCCATGGTTCGTCAGAAACACGCAGATCCACAAAGAAACCGGAACCCGTGACATCCGTTCTCTCCTTCATGACCATGCGGAAAAGTTCTTCAGCAAGGCACATTCTCATCCCAATCTACTAATCAGACAATCTTCCAGTTATAGTGAACATGACTATCAAAAACACAAAAGACCCAAGGCAATCCTGCTTTCAGCAGAACAGAGCTAACTCCATAGTTCACAAAGTGCGAGCATAAGTCTCACAACCTCCCCCATCAAGCTTCTCCACACAGATAAAGGGGAAAATAAAAAGCATTTTATGCTTCACCCAGCAAGCCAGTAACGTTGTTGTTGTTGTTTTTTTTATTGTATTGGTTGGCCCGAGGAGAATAGCTCTTTTTAGAACTTCCAGGGTAACGAATGGCAATGCTGAACCAAGGAAGTTAACTGAGGTTCGGCTGTTGCTGTTATCCTGGGTGATGAGTTTTTGAGTTCGCTCTCTTGGGGTTTTTGCCTTAAGGGAGCAATTTGAGTCTCCGGGGAAGGTGTTCTCCGGCACGGCCCGCTGAGGGGTTCTTGCCGGTGAATTATTTTCTTCGGAATTTGAGCGGTTCTTCTCGGTGGTCGAGTTTCACTGAGTAGAACCAACGCGGAGATTTGGACGGTCTTTCGCCCACGAATGAGTGGCCTAGAGATTTTACTTACAAACCAGGGTAACAAATGGCAATGCTGTAGCCAATGAAGTTTTAACTGAAGCTCGGCTATTGCCGTTACCCAGCCATGACTAGAGCTTTTTAGCTCAATAACACTCCATCCACACAGATTTTCTTCATTCAGATGACGGGATAAAGAGTCAACGACTCAGTCCATCGCCCAGTTCTTTTAAGAACTTTTTATTGTTTTATACGTTTCTATTAAAAACCCGTGATCGATTATAACATTTTCAAGAAAAATATCATTTATAAAATCAAAACACGCCATTTTAGTTTGTACAAATAATATAATATAACAATAACGAAGTTAATAACTTGTTATCAAATATGTCGATGATAAAACTATTATTAATAAAATGTTTGGTAGAAATGATGAAAAACTAATAATAACGTATAAAATAAACTAGTAATAAGAACACAACAGTTCAAGAAGAGAGATTGTAGTAATTATAGAGGAATAACATTATAAGAGAAAGGTTTAAGAAAAGAGCGGTTTGGATTTAGAAAAGGAAAACCATCTGTTGATCCGATTTTTGCTGTAAGAGAAATGATGAAAACGCACTGGGAATTAGGAAAAAGCCTGTTTATGGCATTTCTTGATTTGAAAAAAGCCTTTGATTTGGTTCAACTGGGAAAAGATGGAGAAAGTTTGGAAAAGACATAGGAAAAAGAAGAAATAGTTATGATGAATAAGACGTATGTTATTGCTAAGAGCTGTGCGAAGACTAAATTTAGTAATTCGCATGGTTTACACTTGAAATGTAAACATTAAGAATAATTTAGAGGTAAAAAGTGTTGTTAATAACTACATATATATTTTAACCTTTCTTTAAAAATGTGTTGTTTTTATACTGTGAATTGGAGTTCTGTACCAATGTGTTTTAACCATGGTACCACCAAGATAGTGCTCTAGATTTAAGTGAAATCATACCAGTGGTAATTTGAAATTTAATTTGAAACTTATTCTACTGCACTAAAGTGAATCTTAAGTGAGTCAAGCGAGAGATTAAATTGCCTACAATTAAGAGTGAGTCAGATCCTTTCAATTTAATGGAATAATAGAACCGGGTGGTTTCAAACTGTCTGCGACCTTAATCAAGCATCGATGACGTGAACTGTCTACTTTCAAATCAGACAGAAGGCGATCATAACAGAACTATTTTTCCGGTCATATTTTTGTTTATATTTATATATACTGAAGTATGCATTTTAGGGGCTTCTCAATTAAAGGAGGCTCCATAAAAATTGCTATTACATTGATACGATACTGGAGTTCTAGAAGAGTTAGTCAAAACATCTGAAATTAAAAAAAAATAAAAATCGTTGGCAAATCAGTTAGGCTTTCTCATACAAAGCACGTGCATCCTTAGCACTCTCTTCAATTTTTTTCGTTTTTTTTTTTTGTGAATCTTAAACCTTTAATTCTGCAAATTAAAAAAGCAACTGGCAAGTTAATTTTGAGGCTATCTTACCTTTCTGTATTTCTCCAAGTATTGGTGTTGATCCCTTACGAAAGGGTTTAGGAATAGAAGAAAAAAAAATCTAAAAAGTTAAAGAAAGGGGGAGGATAAATTCAATTAGAGAATGTTTGTGGTTGCAAAATCTTTCCAAACAGCGATTTATATAAAAACGGGTCGCTTTGTATAAAGCACTTCCAGAATACTTTGCATACTTTATTATAGATCTTAGATTCTGTTGATATCCCTAGTAATTAAAGAAAGACTTAAATATTTTTTAAGTATACTACTTTTTCAATTATTATGGGTGGAAACAAGAGATTACTGATAATCCCCTCTTTGCTATCTCTGACCAGAAAAAAAAAAGTCTTTTTCTGCGGAAAAAAATACATTCTAAAGTAGTCCCACACAAATGAACACTAGGTTTGGTAGCCATGGTAATTGCTAAGCGACTTATAATGAAGTAAGCATTGTTAAGAAATTAACAATATGTTCAAGAGAAATTAACATTATTTGCTTCGATATTGTTTCTCTGTAACCAAGGCAACAATTGTTTAGAACTAAGTTGTCTATGGTTAAAACCAGGTTACAAACGATCCTTGAGAAGTATTTTTTAACCCTTCTCTTATACTACTAGAACGGCTGTAAGGCTTCTATCCAGCTGGTGAAGTAGTTATGCATTCTAGGAGCGCCAGCTGCTCCATGTATAAATGGTTTTTATTCGAAGAGATAAACAACACCTCGTTCAAAATATATTAATAAGCAAAGTAAATGGTGGAGAACGGGGCCGAGGGCGTGTAATTAGTTGGTTAATTAATGTGCAACCACAAAATTTGTGTCTACGACAGACCATAATTTTTAAAATAATTAATTAGTATAGGCTAAAACTTCAGAGACACCAAAGAGAGAGAGAGAGAGAGAGAGAGGAAGGGAGAATTCCAACACGCTTAAAATTAGCAATACAAACTGTTGATCTACTTCGCTACTTTTTTTGGTTAGTATATTTGAATTACTGAAAGGCATAAAATTCGAAAGAGGAGGACGAGGTTTACTTCCTTCGACTAGTCATACAATTCGCGAAAACTCTGGCGAAAAAAAAAAAGAAAGAAAATCTATTATTTTGATTATGATCTTTAGGCTTATAAAGAGAAATCATAATTAATAGAAGTTTAAAAATTGTAAGCATTAAACTAAAAACTTTTGTTAGACATTATCAAACAGTTCCATTGATTCTGTACAACAGAAGGTCTGGGAGTTGTGCGATCCCAAACAGTATTACTTCACACCTTTAATTCTTTTAAACCAGATGGCTGTTTTCGCTTGAAATAAGGGATAATAAAGTCAGCATTTGTTAAATAAACAGCTGAAACAGACTACACTATATTGTCAGGAGTTAAAAGTTGAAATATAGGTTACCATGACAACAATGGAAATATGCTGCACAGTACTGTGATCATCGTGTTACTAGGCGACAAATGAAATATACACACACCATTTAATCGGATTCTCTTGCCGATTTAAACTATAAAGAATTTGTTGTGATGTATATTCCTTGAACAATTTCTCACCAGATTAATATTCTCGTTCGCTTTCTTTCTCGTAGTCCTTTCCCGTTTACAAGCCTGAAAAATTTCGAGGAAAAAATAAAAAACCTCGCTAACGCAATTTAGAAGCACCATTCTCACAAATCATGTCCGCTACTAGGTCTGTTCATACATAAAAAGGTAATTAACAACGCAGCCAGAATGAATTATGTCAGCCAGAATATCAGAAACATCTAGCGAGGTTGTCCGAACCACTCATTTCATTTATTTTAATTACAGGTGCTTTTAATTAACAAAGAAATGCAGATTCCACAGAGGGCAATTAGCACCTTACGTCCTGCGTTTTGCAGTTGGAAAATCAACGCTGTTCTTCTTTGAATTCGTGAAAACAACACGAGAAAGCGATCATTAATTAGGTGATTTGATTTTTCTTCATTGTTGTCTGCGATTTTATTTATAAGAATTGGTACGATATTGATTTGGGAACACACACACACACACGCGCGCGAGCGAGCACACACACACACACACACACACACAAATTGATTTCTTTCTTTCTTTAAGTTCTAGAAGTTTTCCCCAGTTTATATTCCCTTCTTGAGTTTTTTTTTTTTTTTTTTTTTTTTTTTTTTTTTTTGCCTTCTTCACTTCCTGTTTCCCTTTATGTCTAGAGTTTATTATATCTTACGGTCCATTTGCTGCCTGCCCACTTGCTAACCCATTATTAGATGAACTTACAAGAGTGTAGGAACAAAAAAAAAAAGAAGAAGAAAAAATCTGACATTAACAGCTGATCAATGAACTATCAAACTCTCTGTTCCACAAAGGGAAGACAAAACTAAAAAAAAAAAAAAAAAATGAACAAAAATTTACGAAGTGAATGAGAACAATACAAAACAGATTAAAAGGAGACCAACAACAGAAAACTTATTTTAGTAAAAAAGTAAATGGAGAAGAAAATAATTATTTTAAAGAATCGAGCAGAAGAAATAAAGTAAAACTTTCACTTTTGTCGTTATTAAAATTTCTCCATTAAATGAAGTATTAGTATTATTACCATTATTATAAAATATAAGTAACTATTAAAGCCAAATAGAACAATAACACAAAATAAATAAAATATTTAATATACTTTATATAATATAATATAAATATATATATATATATATAAAGGGATATATAGCCGAGCCTCAGTTACAACTTCATTGGCTACGGCATTGCCATCCATTACCCTCCCAGGATATCCATTTTAGTCGCCTCGTACGACATGCATGAGCTACATTGGCGCCGCTATTCTTATCCCGGCCACCACACGGGAAAGAACCTCCCCCAAAACGTGTGGTCCTTATAGTCCTTATAAGGACTGGCTAAAAGGGGCGAAGCAAGAATGCTTTTCATCTTCCCCGTTATCTGTAGAGGACAGTGTAGGGATAAGTTGTTATTGAGCTATTAAAGCGCTGATCATGGCAGGAGGGTAACAGCAATAGCCGAGCCTCAGTTAGAACTTCATTGGCTACATTGCTATATATTATTGCTATATATATTATTGCTATATATTACCCTCCAAGGGTATTTTCGCCTTCACTCGTTTAATACACAAGTTTTTATATTATATGTATATATATATTGATTATTTTACTGTATTTTTAAACTTTAAGATATTTTAAATATAACAAAGTTAAATTAATAATTAATTATTTATTTATAAACACATTTTTAAATGTATTTTTAAACTATAAATAATTTTAATTATAATACAAAAACACAACATTTTTTCGGAATTATTTTTAAATGGAGTATATAATGTTTAGGATGCCTGGGTAGCCTTGTGCGAACATTTCTGGTTCCAGTTATGATTGCATTAGAAGTTCGATTCTAATCTTTAACTAGAGGGTCTTTTTTCTCAGCCGTTCCTGAGTTGGTCGAACTTTGGGGGGAAAGTAGAAATTTTTCTCCTGAAACCACAAGTTTTAACCCCTCTTATCGGCGTAATCGATAGTAGAACTTGACTATTTTCAGATACTATTTCAATTTAAATTGATTTTAAGTGAACAATAAACTTGTTATTGTACAGCGAATCCATGAAAGTTGAAGATTATAATTGCTTTGTTTTACATGGTTCACGCGAGGTATAGCCGTTCCACAATTCTGCGCGATCCACCATTTTGTTTCTTGTTTATATTTTGCACTGCACCCTTTGTGAAATTAGAAGAATTCTTATTAAGGCCATATAGCAAAATAGTAAAATCAAAATACAACACGATCCACCATCTTAACTTTTGATATATAAATCACATAAACAATTATGCCATCCACCTTCTCGATTTGCCATCACATCGTAGAAAAAGTCCAAGAATAAAAATATAAAATAAAAATACATCGTAACCTTAAAAGGACTGGCTTAAAGGGCGAAGCAAGAATGCTTTTCATTTTCCCCGTTACCTGTAGAAGACACTGTAGGGATAAGGTGTTATTGAGCTATATAAATAAAGCTCTGATCATGGCAGGAGGGTAACAGCAATAGCCGAGCCTCAGTTAAAATTTCATTGACTACAGCATTGCCATCCATTACTCTCCCAGGATGGAGATAGATCTCATTTAAAAAACAAAACCCAATATGATAATTTTATTTAAAATTTAATTAGAATATAAATAAATAAATAAACACCATTTTGTTTTTTTATTGATATATCTTGATTTAAGAAAAAGAAATCTTTAATAAGATTTCTCTCTCTTAAATCAAGATATATAAAAATCAAAATGGTGTTTTTTTATTTATTTATATTCTAATTAAATTTTAAATAAAATTATTTTTAAATATTTTCAAATCTAATATTTTTTTTAATGAAAATAGTTTTTATAGAATATGAATTTTGGATTATTATTGAATATGAATTTTTAATACTAATACAAAAGCTCTCAAATGGGGAGGTAAAAAGAGAAATATTATTATTGAGATTTCTCACATCTCGCATTTTATCAAAGTTATTTTAACCTAAATTACACCAAACGCTTTATAAAAACTGCCATTCTATGTTGGACATATATTTTTCAACTCACAGCAAAACTGCCTTTTGGCTTATCACTCTCGGTCATGACGTCGCCGACTTTTGTAGTGATCGCACGAAATCACTGATCTTATCTTAAAACAATTGTACAGTACACGAATGTTTATAAAAAAAATAAAATAAAATAAAATAAATAACCGTGTGCGAAAATTTTAAGGAAATTGAATTGAGAACATGCTTATCTTGAGTTTGGCAAAAGTTATAATGTCATATATATAATTATTAACTTTAATAATAAAAAACATCAAACGTATTTCTTTCGTCTGTTACGCAGCTGAGAAATATTTTGAGTACATTTTATGAAATCAATGTTTTTTTCCTCGTCTTTTTCTTTCAAGCACATATGCGTAATATTAAATAATTCTTTGCCCACAGAAATGGCGAAAAAAATTATTATAAAACATATAAAACAAGCACTGTCAAAAGAGAACATTTCGTTTCTCTTTCATGTGAATACCATTAAATATATTTGGATGCGCGCCACCTAGTGGAAAATGATGTCGATTTACCAAAGATTTCGTCAATTTCAACTCACGACAACTATTCTCGACAACAATGGAATCTCTCGAGACACCAATGCATTTCGCGCGCAATGCAGACTAGCAAATGAGTAAGGTGATTTTCAACAATGTATAGAATGCGATGGTCACGCGCCCACGTGATGAAATTGCACAGTTCTCGAAGTGGTTCCATTTCATAGATTAGATGAGATTAGTTGTTGTTCTACAGCTACCGTGTACTACCTACCGCTGTTTCTTTCCAATATTGTCTGACAACTACGAAGTTCCAAAAGAGGGAGTCCACATGTTTTCTTTCTTTATTCTATCAAAACTGTCACTCGCTCTCATTTAAGACATCTAACACATGTCAGTTAAGAAGAGCGAGCAGGATTTCATACACGTGCGCGCACACACACACACACACATACATACCTCATTTATTAACTGACAGATACCCAACTCCACCTATGAAATAATCTTTTCCTGCACCTTATTAAATATTAATAAAACATGCCATCAACCAATAGAGAAGTTGGGTGTCAGCGGGGAATATGTCCTCACTCTGAATGATGGCTGATGGCAAGTAATTAATAGGGAAGTCGTAGTCCTTGATATCTATTTGCGCACATAATTTCTTTGTCGTATTTCTTAAATTCTGACGGCAACCTGCACGGATAGAGAGGTGTATATCATAGACGTATAGAAGAGTTTGACAAAATAACAGAAATACTGACGTATGTTATTTGACAAATAGCGGTGATATTTAGATACCCAGTTAGCGTCAAAGAAGGATAATAATGGCTTCTTAACCAGCGTCACTTGTATTTTTCCTCTTTCCCTATGCAATTGTTGGTTTTATTTAGCCCAAAGTATTAGTACTACAGTATATTTAAGAGGTGATATTCAGAGGTAAATCTGGATATCGTTATAAGTTAACATAAATTCAACATTCACTTACCCTATTGGTATGTATGCATTTAAATATTACTGGTGATATAAAACGGATTTCTTCCCACCCGCTCACATGCTTCCAAGGGACCCTTTGAGACCTAGATAATTCTCGTTACACCTTCTAGGTTACACATTAAAAATGAATGAAAAAAAAAAAAAACATTTATTTTTTCGGTTTTCATAGTTCAATTATAAGCCTCCTTTGCTCAGTTGGTATAGACGAGCTATTTGATTGGTGGATGCGAATGTCGTCTATGACGTGGGAACCTTTATATTTTTATATTTCAGTCAAATGCTGAGTTAGCCGGTCTCGTTCGAAGGGGTAGAGTTTTCGTCCCTCAGAACAGGCAACACAAAGTCTACAGACACAAATACTTGCCCTTAATGGATACAGTATTAAATCGAATGGCTCGACTAAGAATATTTAAATATACATATCATCATCATCAGTGGTCGTAACAGATGCTTAAGCGTCCTCCTCCCCCCTGACTGTTCACGTTTACTTGGATTTCGTAACCATAATTGGAGGAGAAGGCAGTTAGCGCTATGCCTATAAGAATTCTTTGTACTTAAACTGGGCTTGTTCTCCTGAGCAGTATCTGACTGCAGTGTGAAAAACTCTTGCGTATGGAACCGACTAACTCACTTCCAGTTGAAAAGCCCTGATTCTTCGCATCGTAGACGGGATTCGAACCCATTTCTTTTTTTTTTTCGACCGAAGGGCATCGGTCGAAATCCAGTGAGCTACGACGCTGACTACTTCTAAGAAAAATCAATGAATGATTTGTCAAAAAAAAAAAAAAATGTTGGGATTAGTCCTATCATATCTCTTAATTCAACTCAGAAAGTTAAAGTAAAACTCAAGAGTAATAATATTAAATTATGCGAATAAAATATTTTAAGCATAATAGCAAACAAAATTAAATTTACAATAAAAGCATTGGCAAAATAAACTGCAAAGCAAACCTTTAGTTTTTATCTAGAAATGTTTTCAAACATCCATGATATCGTAAAATTCAAATCCACAGCGTGTTGATAGTAAATCGTAAACTTTACCGACGACTCCACGGAGGTTACTTGCAAAGCAGAAATACTCGACTGTTCTGTTACTGATTTTTTGTTTTTTTTAGTTTGAAATGTTCTTTCGGGAAATATATCTTCTACAAAGCAATTCACAAAATATCTTTATATCTTTTTTTTTTTTTTTTAGTTCTAAACTTTGTTGCAGTTAACTAAAATATTTCATGGTTTTTCTTTTTTTAGTAAAAATTTTTAAAGTCGCTTTTATAATAAAAGACCATCAATACATCCATCTTACTCAGGTTTGCCTATACTTTTTAAAATATAAATACACACAAATACAATAGAAAGAGCTAAATGTTAATTTAGCATTTTTAGCTCTTTCTTTGGCAACAGTCCCTTAGCGAATCGACGCAGCTTGATGAATAAAAACCTCAGTAAGTAATGAGGTTTTTATTCATCAAGAAATTCTAGTAAAATCTTTATCACTTTATCGAGCCATGTCGTAGAAGCTGCTGACGATGCACGTTCAATGCTGTAACATGGTGCCTCTGTGGTGCAGTGGAAAGACAACTGGATGGTTGTCCATCCACTGTTCATCAAGTCAAAAAAAGTTCATGAATGCTATTTAAGAGACATCACGATGAATTCCGATACACAATCCACGCTAGTCTGTCTTTTTTCTTTCACTTCAAAAGAATGCTTAGCAGGTAAGACCACAAAACCAAAGAAAGCACAGTGCTGTACTGTACTTTCCCCTCAACACTACAACACGCAGCTAATTCACCACGTAGACAAAACCGAGTTGCCATGGGAAACAGAGAATCATTACGTCACAACTCTTTTAGTTCTTGTATATTTCGTTTACTTGTACATCTCGTGCAAATCTTCAGGCCGGTTTGCCTATTTTGGGGATGAAAAATCAGCAATCTCCATACGAAACCGGCTAACTCACCTTCGGGTAAAAAAGCAATTCAAGATTCTTCCTGCTTAGACTGGATTCGAACCTAGATCTTTCCAAGCAATATATGAACACATACAAGGGTAGTCTGAAATGTTCTCGGCCTCGATCATAGATGGCAACACTATCCGCGCAATTTTTTTTCTAAGCTGGTACATCTGTCTTAAGCATCCGTGTGAAATTGCAAGTCATTCTATCAAGTAGTTCGCTTTATACAGCTGTCTGAAGCCAAAGTGTTGCCTGTATCCCTTGAAATGGATAAAATTGAGTATCGTGCGGTTATAAAATTCTTTGTAAAAGAAGGTTTTACGCCAAAAGAAATTCATTCGAAGTTCACAAAAGTTTATGGACACTCTTCTCCTTCGATTTTGACAATTAAGAAATGGGCTGCCGAGTTTAAACGCAGCCGTACCAGCCTTGAAGATGATCCACGTGAAGGACGTCCAAAAAGTGTAACACCAGATATCATTGATTAAGTGCCCGATATGATATTGGATCACCGGCGAGTCAAAGTGCGTGAAATTTCTGAGACTATAGGCATTTCAAAAAAAAATCGTGTAGGATATATTTTGCATGAATAATTGCAAATGAAAAGGCTTTGCGCAAGATGGGTGCCGCGCTTGCTCACAGCAGATCAAAAACGCAATCGCATGAAAATCTCTGAACAGTGCTTGAAGCGTTTTAACAAGAACAAAACTGATTTTTGTGTGTTCGATTTATTACTATGGATGAGACTTGGATTCACCATTACACACCAGAATCCAAACAGCAGTCAAAATAGTGGACAGAAGCCGGTTGTTCAGCGCCAAAGAAGGCAAAGTCAGTTTCATCAGCAGGAAAGGTCATGGCATCTGTGTTATGCGATGCTAAAGGTTATCAGTTATTTTAAAAAGGGTAAAACAATAACCGGGGAATATTATTCCAATCTTTTAATCATACTAGACGAAAATATTCGTACGAAAAGACCCGGTTTGTATATAAAAAAAAAATCATCTTTCATCAGGTGTTTTGCAATGGCAAAATTAAGGGATCTGCACTATGAATTGTTGGGACATCCACCCTAATCCCCAGATTTGGCTCCCTCTGACGTCTATCTCTTCCGAAAAGTAAACCTCTTCTTCACTGGTCAACGTTTTTCTTCGAATCAAGAGGTGATTGCAGCTGTAGAGGGGGTATTTTGCAGATCGTACTGAGAACCACTACAGGGACTGGATAATAGCGCTGGAGCATTGCTGGAATAAATGGATTAATCTTAAGGGAGATTATGTTGAAAAATAAAAATAATTTTGAAATTATAAATTCGTTTTTTCATTGTTAGGTCGAGAATCTTTCAGACCACCCTCGTAAAAGGTCACATTCGATTCACAGATTAGACACCTCATCACAAAACAAATTTATCTTTTTTTTTTTTGTTTGCTTAATCTCATATTTTAATTGCTTTGTGCCAGGTGAACTCTATCGAACTATCTTTCGTTAACAACTATTCGTGAGTTCATTATCTCCGTTAAAGATAATGAATTAAAGATAATGGCTCATGTCTACCAATGTCTGGAACATTTTTGTTACCTGCAGGTACCCAACAGGAGGTTACGTCAAACTCTGTTGTTACAGGGGAAATTTACGACGTTTTATCGGCCGTAAGGTCCGGAATTTACACAGATGATCAACAAAGTCCAAACACAGCACTTCGTATCTGCTCTTAGCAAGTCTTACGAGACCTGGTAGAGCTGTATTATTCATGCCCCAGTGGCATCGGGATCATCGATTATGTAGAAAGAGAGGGAACAAGGGGTGGATTGATGCCAAGAGAGGCTGTGACAGCCATAAATTCTTAAACCAGCTCCTGCAGGGAGCTGTTGAGAGGGAATCTAGCAGCATCCTTGTAGTTGGTGATAATAATCCTGCATTAGTTCATTCTCGGGAGAAACATTCGCACCCCGTCAAAGATCAACGATAATGTCTGGATATGATGATGAATATTCTCCGTAGAAAGCGTCGAGCCACTTTCGATACGCAACACATGAAAAGTAATTATATTTTCGCTCGAAGATCGACTAGATAAAAGGGAATATAAGCAAGTTTCCGATCCCCCGTAGGTTGCTAATAAGGTCCCGCAACATATCGAAAATCCGTCAGTAAGGTCGCCATTTTTGACCTCCATCTTAACTCCAATTAGCTGGTAAAATGCGAGGTCGGTTTCCTTTTCGTCATACCTGTATTCGCCAAACAGGAAGTTTGTACCCGTAGAACAATAAATGTCACGGTTGCCATGGAAACGGTAAGGTTCATCGGGCATGACCTCTTTCATAATGACACACGTGCGTTGGGCTTAGCATTAAGGTTTGACAGTGGAACCTTGTTAAGAACATGCAAGTGACTGACACAGTTAGGGGATAATCAGCGCATTGTCGGAGAAAGAGTGAGTGTGTGTGTTGGGGGGGGGGGGGGGGAGGCTCTTAATAGAAACGTTAGCGCTGTGTATTAATACTGATAATAAGCATTTCTGGTGTTGCGTTACACAGGTGGCAACAAAGTCGATGCACAATTTCTTAAGAATTATCATCAGTACATTTCATAAAATCCAGGATTATGAAGCGACATGATATTTTGATAATGTTTAAGGTTACAGTAATTTATCTGGTCAAAAACAGCGCTACTTGGAGTTCAGAACATAATAACGGGTGTTATCCACTTAACTGGAGGGTTAAATGGGGATTACTGGATGGGTGGAGGGTGGATAAAGTCATAAGAAGGTGACAGAATGTCCTCACTTAAAAATGGTTTGGGTTATAAGGGAGAGAAAAGGTTCTTAATACGGTGGAGTTGCAAATGGACCAATGCGGAAAGGAAGATGGGTTTAACACACTCTTATGAGCACCGCTAGGTTATTTTTGGAACACCCTCGGGCCACACCTTCTAAACTTTTAGAAAGGTGGATCGATGAGGATATTTTGGAGCAGGCGAATATCGACCGGACTCCTGAGGACAGATTTCTATGCGAGGTCACGTGGACTTTTCTAGTTAATTCTAAAACTTCAAGGCTCAAGAAAAAAAAAAAAAGAGAGAGAGAGAGATGTTAGATTAGATCATGCGACTTAAAAGTGATGCGGCATTCTCTAGAAGAGGCAGAGTCGGTATCCCTCGTTTCCATTCCACAACAACAATTTTATTATTATTTTTTTTTTTTGAGTAAGGTTAAGTGGAGCAATCCGCAGCTCATTTTGTTGAGCCACATGAAATGGAATAAAGCATTGAAGATCTTTAAATACATACGTAATCACTTTTTTGCAACAAAGTGAATTTTCTTCCACCCACCTTCAAAATATTTCCATTAAGTACTGACTTTTCCTCCCAACTTATTTGGAGGAACTTGACCGAGTTTAGTCTGTCACGTTTCGCACCTTCTAGATTGACTTCTCTTACAGCTTTCCTGACCTGTTTCTCTGATGATGATCGTCGCCCAGTTGTGATCACTTTTGGGAAGAAGTTCCACTAGGAAAGGTAAGGCTAGTACAGAAGGCTTTGTATCGCCTTTAAAACGGAAGTCGGAAGAACAATGCAACATGTATCCTTTGGTCATTTTTGTTTTCTCTTTTGTAGTTAGAACCAATAGAGAAATCACCAATGAATATTTACTGGTAACTTTCAGAGGATGCATTAAAGAAGGTGATAATTCATGGGTACGCTGTAAAAATTATATTTTCTTTAAGCTGGTTTTGTTCATATGTAGAAGGTAATCCTATTTTTTTTTTATTATTTTGATAAATGATCTAGATATTCAGTGTCCATTTCATTTTTTTTTTGCTCTGTTGTATTCTTCTATCCTAATTTCCAGACTTAGATAGGACGCAACCTATGCGTCCTATCTAAGTTATCTCACAAGCATCACAATTTATAAAATCCTGAATAAGTTTTATACTTTGTTTATTTTTTTTTTATTTTATTATTTTTTTTTTTTTGAGAAGCAAGGCACTTCTAGTGCCTTGCTTCTCATGTTTTAGCATTCTATATTTTAGAATATTTTACATGTTTTAGCACTCTAAAGTACTCTTCATTTTAGAATACTTTTATAAGATCTTTGATAAGATCTCATTATGACACACACACACACACATACACTGTATATATAGCTCTCTTTTTCCTCTACTACAGTTATTCTGATTTCTGATTTTGATTACTGGTGGGAGATGATCATCCCACTTATCGGAGGATTGAAGTGGCTTGAAAATGTGTCGTATCTGGCGTACAATGCAGAAGTGAGCATATAATCTAACCTTTGGTTCAACCACGGGACTGAATTTATCATTAATTTCTAACCTTTCATGGGTGAGGCTCACATCAAAAAGAAAGTTCTTCATTGCCGTATGAATAAAAAAAAAAAAAAAGTCACATGCATCACAATTTATCTCAACTATATTATAGGTTTTTCAAGATGATTTCTTAGAGATGGAGGAGGAGAAAGAAACCTTGAAACCTCAAAGGTTTCGTGTATCTAACAATGATTCATCTAGTAGTCCTGATGATGCTATAAATATACACGTTACTAGTGAAATTACATCCGAATGAACTAAAGCTATGAAGCCAGCATAACTTATATCAGTTAATGGAGTATTCTCCATGCTAATCTGTTTGTCGTTCGCGTAACCAACGCGAATTTTGAAAAGGAGAAAAAAATCCTTTCATCTTCTCATGAGAAACTCTCATAAAGATTAGTCGCATTTTAGATGGGATTCGAATAAAAATAGATAATGCCTGGGAATATTATGATAACGTTATTTTGTTCTTAAGGTCATTTAGACAGCTCTTAAGAGAAAAAAAAATAAGTCAAGTAATCAATGTTGAGTTAAATCCATCCAATTTTCGTCTCTGCCTGGAAAGACTGAATCCCCTGATTAGAGGCTTTGGACAATTTAATGTAGCTGGATTGCCATTCCTCTGTTGCATCCCTCTAAGGGTAAATATAGAATTCTGTGTTCGAATCGCCTGTGCTGAGGAACGAAAAACCCTCTACCCCTGTATAAGACTGGCTAACCCACTTTCTGTTGAAAAGCCATGATAAAGGTTCTTCGCATGCTAGACGGGATACGAATTCGTGTCATTCTGTCGAGGAGTAAGGCCCTGATAGAGAACCTCTATCAGGGTTTCAACATTTTAAGCTATCGTTAGATTTTTGGTAGCCAGAAAGGGATTAAAACGCTGAGATTTCTAGAATAATATTAGCAAAGTCAAAGAAAAGTGTAGGAACAGATAGAAAGATTTAAACAAAGTTAAAAAGAAGTAACAAAAGTAGAAGACTGCTGTCGAAATGTCATCCTCATTTAGACAATGATGCGAGCATTAAAATAATCAAAAAAAAAATTAAATTTAAAAACTTTTCCTCATGCAGTCTATAGGCGAGATCTCATTTCAGATATTATCATCTTCTACGGTGGTATATATAAGAAAAAAAATGAATTTTTTAAGATGAAGAAGCCGCGAATACGTTTTCTTAGTAACATTGAGCTGTTAAGACCCATTTAAGAAATATTTCGAAAACAATAGGACAGCGTTGAAAAAATAAAAATGGCCTTTTTTTTACATGGCGTCATCTATAGGAAATGTCTGTAAACCTATTAAACTCCAAATAAAATAAAATAAAAAAAAATTTCTTTGAGCAGACGTTTTTTTTTTTTTTTTTTTTTTTTTTGAAGTGCATGAGCCCGTGTCGAAGAACTCTATTTACACAAAGAAACATCTAAATACCTCGGCGCTCCACTTTCTCATTTGCTTGTAACACATTCTGCACACACAAAACATCTCTGCCTGCTTTAAGAATGGAAATTCAATTATTAAAATGAGAACAATCACGTCGGACAAATAATGTCGCTGCAGGTGATGTCTTGTCTCCGAGTGCTTCTCCGCAGAAATTCTACTGCACTTAATAAGGCTTTCATCAGATTTGAGGAACAATGTTCCTTTTATTTCAGTTAACATATTTAATTCTGTGAGCACTTCGTGATTTTTTTAAATTCTAAGTCCATTCCCGTTTGTCCTTGTTTGTGTAATTGACATGGTGATGCGATTGATAAAATGTAAGCCTTTCGTTCAGGATTTTTTTTTTTTAAATCTTTGAAATTAGTTGAGGCCGCAAGTCCAAGGTGAATGAATTGTGTCCGTTACTGCGTGTGTTCGTCGGTCGTTTGCTCTCTTTATTCAGAGACAAGCCTTTCGTCTCTATTCACAACCGAATACCTCATCGACTTATAAATCTATTCAAAATATAACATATTTTGTTATAGCCATCTCCTTTTTTACTTGTTAATCACAAACACGAATCTCTCTACATACAATAGACAGTTGACACAACAGCATTTGAATCTGTTTGCACATTCCTCACAAAGCATTTGTGTCTCTTTAGCACGTTCCGTTAAACTATGATACCCATCAGATCGCCACTTTTATCTCATTCTTTTGCGGGAAAGTAATTGTAGGTTGCTAATCTAATTTTGCAATTAAACGCATCGTTCTATTATACCTGTGTTGTGCGTGTGTTCCACTAATCTGTTTGGGAACAATGCCTGAAGACTGTTCCCAATGCGATAGTCTTTTAATGTCAAACCCTAATGAAAACTTATTGAAGCAAATTTCTTTGTTAAGGTTGACGCTTGCTTGAACCAACAGAATTCCGGTCTGAAATAATTGAATTTGCTATTTATTCTCAAAACACATTCAAGGAGATGTACCCGCAAGTTCTTTTTTGTGGTAACTAATTTTAAACTCATTGCTCTAAATGCTAAGCTCTGATTACGTCATAGACAACTCCCCCCCCCCCTCTGTCTCTCATCCACGTCTTCATCCAATTACTAATATGCTCAGTAATAGCAAGTTAACATCAAATTTCTGTCTCTTTATCCAATAAATGTGTATTTTGTTTCTTTGTTCTATTTGTTACTGCATACTGTGTTAATCTTTAATGGTTCTTTCTTAAGCTAATGGAATAAATAAGAAGCTAGTTAAATATTTACTTTTGTCTCACAGAATCAACAACGTCTAAAATCATTCGTACCATACCTTTGAGAATATCAGTAAAAAAAAAAAAAAAAAAAAACTTTTAATCAATACTGCTTACAGACTGGAGAGAATGAAGAATTAAACCTTTTCAACATCCGGTTACAAGACATTATAAATTAATAATAAAAGGTAAATATATAAAAAAAAGTATACAAAGATGTGGTACCTTTTCTGATTTGATGTTCAATTTACTGCATGTAAACTGTTGTTTAACTACAACAGCGCCTTCTGGAGAACGCATCGCTTTAATTAGAAACATGTGCATAAAATTAACTACATTCGCGGTTTATCTTCATAAGATGCAAACAAAGCAATACAAAAATGCTAAATTAGTGTACACAGTAAAAAAACGTAATGGTTTCAAATACAATAGAACGACAAAATGGGAAGATAAAAAGCAGACAGTAAGGACAAGTAAAAACAAGTAAGAGAAACGTCATCATGATAATGTGTATAAAATTTGGAGGATTTCGGGATACATCTAAGTAAACAGCCTTTGTGATAATGACAACTAGATAGAATACAACAATAGATTTCTATGTTTGAATTTAAAAAATGGATTAAGTTAGAATGCTTTTAAAATATTTATATTTGAATTTAAAAAAAAAAAGTTTGAGAAAGCATTTTAAAAAATAGACAGAGAAGTATTTAAAAAATGTAAAACGATTTTGAAAGGCGCTCTAGAGGAACTGTTTCGATTCTTGTTCCTAGAATCGAACTTAGAACATCTTTCTTCCAGAGGTCTAGCACTATGGATGCGAAACAAAATCATTCGGATGACCAGCGAAAGATTTTGAATTTAACAATTCCTTGGGTTTTTACATGGAAATATCGCAACATTGGGAAGTTGATTTAATGGGCTGATTAACGTCTGGTGTATACCCTACATTCCTATTTATCATTAAAGCTAGTGACGCTGGCAGCTTTGGTGGAGATATATTCATAGAATCAATTTTCGTATATATGAATAGCTGTAGTCAGTGACGAACTGGCATTTTCACAGAACTACATATATCTGTTAATTTCTTATATTCTTGTGATTCGGTTCATAAAATTATAAATTAAATAATACGCTCGTAGTAATAACCAATATACCCGTATAAGTTTAACAATAGCATTATTCTAATTGTAGGAAATGGATCGAACGCCGCAATAACAGTGGCGTTAATTGGGGAACACGAGTATTGTGGAAATCCGTCTGCAATCTCTTTGCTCATCTAGGATGCTTAAAACAGGAAATATGTCCGATCAATACAACGGAAATGATTACACTGTGCATTTCTGCAATAGTAAATTGCCACCCCATTATTTCTCTTTGCTATCACGCATGTAAATTAACATATTCGAGCTTCGCGTGATTTTTCTAATCGTGTCTTCCCAACATAGATCGCTATTGGGCGAACGTGCCATCAGTGAAAAGTTAAAGACGTTCTTAAAGACACACAGGGGTGTGTTAAAAGCACAAAAACTGTTTTTTTTTTTTTTTCTGCTTTTAACACACTCTACTACACAGAAAAATCAATACCAACTATTTTGGGCGACGAAATTGCTTAGGAAATTGGATAGCTGGTCTCGTATTACACGAACTATTCTTTCAAATTTCGTAAGTATGTGAGGGAGGTAGAGGAGTGTTGGCTGTGTTTATGAAACTGCATATACACGAAAAACGTGAGTTGTTTAATAATTCAGTTGATTATCTCTCTCTCTCTCTCTCTCTCTCTCTCTTTTTTTTTTTTTTTTTTTTTTTTTTTTTTTTGAGGCCACACGACATAACCTAACCTGTTTTCGAAGCCATCTGAGAAAAAACTAACACGTGATACAACAGCGTTCAACAGAATCAAGACATGCTACAGTACTATATTTATCCATAAGATAAATATTATACATCTCGCAAGCAAATAAAATCTCAGAATAACATAGATCATCGTTATTCGATGAATAATTTAAGAAAGACTAACTTTCGACAAAAGATTTGTTACCAAGTGTGTTAATCATAGGAAACATTACGTTATGAACTGACAGAATAGTTATAACAGAATAATCAAAAGAAAACTTAGGCATAACGGCAATGAACTGCAATTTTAAATCACTGTTAACAATAGAACCAGTATGTTAATGATAGGAACCAATCAAATTGCATTCTTGAATAGTGACGTCATTGATTATCACAAACGAATTCAGCGCTGCTTTTGGATTATATACTGTACACTTGTATTTATTTCCTATTTATTGTGGTTTGCAATATATATTTTGTATACTTTCAAATCATTCTGATTAATTTTACTAGTGAAATTCATTTAATTAAAATAAAAACCGAGCAGCTCTGCAAATCATGATTCTAAATACCAGCCTAAATAAGAAATGATACAGAGTTAGAAAAACGAATCGGAAAACGTGTATTTATATACTGTATATTGTTGAGCCGACTAAGTTGCCAAGGGAACGGTGGAACTGACACGGTATGTGTATATATGTATATATACGCGAAATCTTGGGACGAAATAACTGTAAACTACAGCTGTGTTTGTCTATCTCAGCAACGAGGTGACATGCAACCGAAATATACTTCACGGCATATACACTTACACAAACATCAACTTCGTGTGTTCCCACTAGCTTCTAATTGCTAGCACACCACAAGTGTGTCAACAGCAGTTCTCTTCCTCCCACCCCCCTCGTAGAAACACTAAAACAGCAGACCTTCCGGAAATCGTAATCTGTCACATGTTTCCGTACTGGGCCATGAACGGAAGCTAAAAATGAAGTCAACAGCCCTCCGGTTAGTAGTTCGCTATAATTGCAGGTACTTAAAAGCTATCACTTCAGTCGGTACTCCTTCATTTTTCAGAGAGTAATTGATTTATTTGTTTTTATTATTATATAATTTATTGACAACTTATTAAATTAATATAATTCATAATTAACTAATTTAGTGGTTTCAGTATATGCAGAATATTTCTAAAATTATTAAGAATACTCTCACTCTTTTATAATGTAAATACTTTAGGCTTGGCTATTGCTGTTACCCTCCTGCCATGATCAGAGCTTTAATAGCTCAATAACACCTTATCCCTACACTGTTCTCTACAGACACACTATAAAGCGACGTTGAAACAAGAATCAATCGACCGTGAGATGCGGTGATTGATTCATTCAATCCAATACCCTTGGAGGGTAACGGATGGCAATGCTGTAGCCAATGAAGTTCTAACTGAGGCTCCGCTATTGCTGTTATCCTCCTGCCATGATCAGAGCTTTAATAGCTCAATAACACCTTAATCCCTACACTGTCCTCTACAGATAACGGGGAAGATGAAAAGCATTCTTGCTTCGCCCCTTTAACCCAGTCCTTATAAGGACGTTGAAACAAGATTATGAAGAATCAAAAGTCCTTTTTAGGACTTCCAAGGTAACAAATGGCGATGCTGTAGCCATTGAAGTTTTAACTGAGGCTTGGCTATTGCCGTTACCTAGCCATGACTAGAGCTTTTTAGCTCAACAACACTCCATCCATACAGATTTACTTCATTCAGATGACGGGATAAAGAGTCAAGGACTCAGTCCATCTCCCAGTTCTTTTAAGAACTAAGAATTAAGACGTTGAAACAAAGTGTTTGCTATGGGTTTCGAAGCAAATTAATGAGTCATTTTTAGGACTTCCAGGGTAACAATTAGCAATGCTGAACCAAGGAAGTTAACTGAGGTTGCTGTTATCCTGGGTGATGCGTTTTTGAGTTCGCTCTCTTAAGGTTTTTGCCTTAAGGGAGCACTTTGAGTCTCCGGGGAAGGTGTTCTCCAGCACGGCCCGCTGAGGGGTTCTTGCCGGTGAATTATTTTCCTCGGAATTTGAGCGGTTCTGCTCAGTGGTCGGGGAGCCCGTCACTGAGTGGAACCAACGCTGAGATATGGACGGTCTTTCGCCCACTATGGAGTGGCCTAGAGATCGTCCGATTTTTTGAGATTTCACCCTTTACTTACTAATCAGGGTAACGAATGGGAATGCTGAACCAATGAAGTTTAACTGAGGTTCGGCTGTTGCTGTTATCCTACTGAGTTTCGAGAGTTCGCTCTCTTAAGGTTTTTGCCTTAAGGGAGCAATTTGAGTCTCCGGGAAAAGTGTTCTCCGGCACGGCCCGCTGAGGGGTTCTTGCCGGTGAATTATTTTCTTCGGAATTTGAGCGGTTCTGCTCACTGGTCGAGTTTCACTGAGTAGAACCAACGCGGAGATTTGGACGGTCTTTCGCCCACGAATGAGTGGCCTAGAGATCGTCTGATTTTTTTAAGATTTTACCCTTTACTTACAAATCAGGGTAACAAATGGCAATGTTGTAGCCAATGAAGTTTTAACCGAGGCTTAGCTATTGCCGTTACCCAGCCATGACTAGAGCTACTTAGCTCAATAACACTCCATCCACACAGATTTACTTCATTCAGATGACGGGATAAAGAGTCAAGGACTCAGTCCATCGCCCAGTTCTTATAAGAACGTTGGAACGAAGGGGTCGATTGGATAGCATCAATCGACCGTGAGATGCGGTGATTGATTCATTCAATCCAATACCCTTGGAGGGTAATGGATGGCAATGCTGTAGCCAATGAAGTTTAAGTGAGGTTCGGCTGTTGCTGTTACCCCCTGGGACGCAGAAATTCGAGTGTTTTGAGTTCGCTCTCTTAAAGTTTTTGCTTTAAGGGAGCAATTTGAGTCTCCGGGGAAAGTGTTCTCCGGCACGGCCCGCTGAGGGGCTTTGTCGGTGAATGCTTTTCTTCGGAATATGAGCGGTTCTGCTCGGTGGTGGTGTGTGGGTGGAAGGCCATCATTGAGTGGAGCCAACGCTGAGATGGACGGTCTTTCGACCACTATTGAGTGATCTAGGGATCGTCCGAATTTTTAGAGATTGGCTTTACTTACACATCGCCAATACCAATTTGGGTTTCGTCAATTTCATAGTACCACACAACAGACACATTGACTAGTTGGATACATCTCCATTGGATACAATTGGCATCAATGCACTGGGGTTGTTTTCCTTGACATAGCCAGTGCAATTGATAAAATTTGGCATTCGGATTACTGCATAAACTGATCTTAACTGGAATACCATTGGAAATGGTTCACCTAATTAAATCATACCTTTTTGACAGGCGTATGCAAATCAAGATCAACGGTACAGTATCAGCCCAGAAATGTATCTTGAATGGAGTCCCACAAGGATCCTTACTAGCACCGATTCTGTTTTCGATACCATGGTCCTCTACGCTGACGATACAGCAACATTAGCCAGATCTCTACAGCCACATCTCGTCATCAAGAAACTACAAGAAAACCTGCTACTGATAAAATTGGTCCTCCAAATGGAGACTGCAAGTGAATCCCCCATGCTATTCACCAGAAGACCAATGCTTTCTAAAGAGGACATCTTCCTATTTAACACAAAAATCCCGTGGCAAACAGACGTCAAATACCTTGGTGTACTACTGGACAGAAGGCTAACTTTCAGCTGCCATACCAAGGATCTCTTTATAAGGCATCAAAAGCCATTGCCCAACTCCATCCTCTAATCCAGCGCTTCCCAAATTCTAGGCCTCGTCCCCCTTGGGGGGGGGGGGGGCATAAGTTTTGTTGAGGGGGGGGCCGTGAAATAATGAAAACAATTTAAAATCTTTTAAGATTAAGTAGATTTTTTTTTTATTATCTTAAAGAAACGTATGTAATTTTTATTATTTCTTTTTTGTTATTTTTTATATTTTAACGGAAAAAAATCACACATTGGTGCTAGTTCACAAATTTTGTTTCCTGCGTATTTCGGCGCTTAATGAATATTAGTAAATGAGTAAACTTAATGAATATATGCTTATTCATATACTGTAAGTTTCATTTCAAAGCAGAAATCTAAGAATTGCAGTTTCAAATATTTCACCTGATATTGGTGTAGCAGTATTGAAACACATCCATCACATTAAATTGCTAATAATCTTCTTTTATGTTTTTAATTCCTTCTTTATTACTAATCGTTTTACGTTTCATGTACTTTTACTGTAAATGTACAATAAAAATATATCTATCTATATAAAAATATGAGTTCATGTGCCATGTCAAATGTGTATATAAGATGCTAAAAATGTAATATTTGTATTTGATTTTTGCAATATTCGCTGTGTATGTTTTGTATTCAATATAAATACAATAAATATTATAATAATATATGTCTATGTTATGATTTTTTTTCGAGGGGGGCCTTGAAATATTTTAATTTTTCCAAAGGGGCCCTGACATCCAGACGTTTGGGAAGCACTTCTCTAATCAACAGGAACAGTAAACTAAACACCAGAATCAAGCTACTTATCTCCAAACTGATGGTTCGTCCTACACTCCCTTGCGCTTCTCCGGCTTGGACCCATACCGCTGATACTAATATTCTCAAATTACAACGAGTGCAAAACAAATGTCTACGAATGATCCTAAACGCTCCATGGTTCGTCAGAAATGTGCAACTCCGTCGGGACACAGATACCCCTATATTTACACTTTCCTGCAAACTATAGCAACAAAGTTCTTTTCAAAAGCATCTGTACACCCAATCAAACTGGTTCAACTAGCTGCAAATTACGAAGCAGCGGATTACTTCAAACATAAAAGACCAAAAGCCATCATAAACTCCAATTCTGATGTTTAATCTCCAAGTCCACTCAGGGCGAGCAATTGGCTCATAATTTTTTCCATTCAATGTTTCCCTATCAGATAGCCGGGAGTATGAAAAGCATTTTGCTTCACCATTTATGTCAGAAATGTTAATCGAAACAAGCAATCACCCGGTGTAATGGCTGGGATAAGAATAGCCCCGCTGTAGCCCATGCATGTCGTAAGAGGCGACTAAAATGGGACGCAGAGTTTCGAGAGTTTCGCTGTTTTAGGTTTCTTCCAGAATTTTCTCTCGGTGAGGGGGGGTGGCTTAGATTTCGGGAGATTTGCCCTGAGAGAGAGCATTTTGAGTCTCTAGGGAGGGTGTTCTCCGGCGTGGCCCGTGAGGGGCCTTGTCAGTGGACGCTTTTCCCTGGAATATGAGAGGTTCTGCTCAGTGGTAAGGTGAGCCTGTCACTGAGTGGAACCAACGGTGAGTTGGACGATCTTTCGGTCACTCGTGGGGGGAGTGGTCCTGGGGATCGCCTAATTTTTAGAAAGGGCTTTATTACATATACCAGCCCCACTGTAGTCGTACGAGGCGACTGAAATGGGTACCCAGGGCGGGTAATAGATGGCAATGCTGTAGCCAATTAAGTTTTAACTGATGGCTACAGCATTGCCATCCATTACCCTCCAAGGTTTCATCCACCTCTCCTATGCCATCCATTACCCTCCAAGGGTTTCATCCACCTTTCCAATGACACCCTTGATTTTCAAAATTGAATTTCATTCTCCATTTAATTGATAATTAAAGAGCTCTATAAATCAATAAAAGGTGTATTTATAAAAACTTATAATAGTTTCATATTTTAAATTAAAAATTTATGTTTTTATTATTATATCGTAGTATATTATTTTTCATTCTGTATGCAAGAAACAATTTTTCTTTATATTATATAAATAATTATAGCTTGACTTATAAATTCATATTAGCTTACGAAACATTTTAAGCCTAACGACAAAACAATACAAAATCGTCTGCATTGATATTTAGTCGAAAGTAAGCAAAACTATTTATAACTTATGTATTAATTTTAGCAAAATCACACAAAATGAAGGATTTATATTATGCATTCATTATATTATCAGCTTATGTAATAATGTTTGCAAAGGGGGAATGTGTGGGGAAAAAGTTTGATAAAAGAGTTCTCATTGATACCTTCAAATCAACCAAAAGATATTTGTACATTGCCATTTAATATTAGTCACTTGAGTCACAAATGATTCCATGAGGTACTGTCCTTGACGAAGATAGTACCATAATCTCTCTCCACTTATATTACGACAGTTGTCTTTTCTATATTTATTTATTATCTTCAAAATTAGTTGTTTTTTCCTACACATACAACTGTGTTTCGAGTTTGTATCCTGATGGCGTCACAATCATTATGACGCATTCGCTTTGACTTTTGTCGGAGAAAGAACACACATACACATACAATAATATCATTGAATAGGAACCAGTCTCGTAGATGTTCATGCCATAGATTGACAGAAAAAGCCTTACAGGTTCAATTCTAGCAACCTACGTATTAAGATTTTTTATAAATCGATTTATTTAATATTAATAATAAAGGAAGAAATAAAATTAAATGAAATATTTTAAAATATCTTATATTTTTTTTTATTTAGAAATAAAATCTATAAATATCTTTCTACACCAAATATAAAATAAAATGAGATAAATATAAATTATTCTATAGAGAGAAAGTTGTTGAGTGGTGAGATGCGGTGAAAGATTCATTCAATCCAATACCCTTGGAGGGTAATGGATGGCAATGCTGTAGCCAATGAAGTTCTAACTGAGGCTCGGCTATTGCTGTTACCCTCCTGCCATGATCTGAGCTTTAATTTAATTTAATTTAATAGCTCAATAACCCCTTATCCCTACACTGTCCTCTACAGATAACGGGGAAGATGAAAAGCATTCTTGCTTCGCCCCTTTAAGCCAGTCCTTATTATATATATAAGGAGTTGTTGAGTTTAGTGATAAGAGAGCATCAGATTTTCACTAAATCCACGGTAAGTAGTGTGGTGGCCAGGGTAAGAATAGCTCCACTGCAGACCATGCATATCGTACGAGGCGAATGAAATGAGCTCTGAGTTTCGCTCTGAAATTTTGCTCGCGGTGAGGGAGGGGATTAGATTTTGGGGGTTTCCTAGAGAGCATTTTGAGTCTTTGGGGTGGGTGTTCTCCAGCGTTGCCCGTGAGGGACCTTGTCGGTCGATGCTTTTCCCTGGAATATGAGCGGTTCTGCTCAGTGGTGGCGGGGACCGTCACTGAATTGGACGGTCTTTCGGCCACTCGTAGGGAGTGGTCCTGGGAGATCGTCTTAATTTTTAGAGAGGGATTTACTTACATACCATCCCTAGTAAGTAGTTTGAGTCATTCCAGGGAGCATAGCTGTTCTGTTCAGTAGTAGGTTTAGGTTTCCACCAATGAAGATTTTGTACTGATCCTTTTGAGTCACTCAGTAAGATTTATGTAACCTTGTGAACCAATTAGAGTATTGAAGAGGTTTTCCTGCACTTTATCTCAAATTATCTTACAAATCAGTGCAGATATTTAATAATACAAGAAAAGCAATAATTCTAGTTCAGCAAATAATGAAATCTCTAAATCGCCTATCAGGATAGGACAAAACCAGAATTAAACGAAAAATACTTGAAACTATGGTTGTTAATATAGTAGATTCAACTACTCAGTTATGGTATATATGCTGTCGATGATGTCTTTAAGTTAAAAATGAATTTGGTTCGAGCCCCGTCTAGGATGCGAAGAACCTTCATAAGGGCTTTTCGCTTGAAGGTGAGTTAGTCGATCTCATACGTTGGTGGTGGCAGGGTTTTTCCTTCTAAAAAAAGTCTTTTTTTTTTTCAACCCGAAAAATTAGCCAGAATATACACAATTAGCAAACATAAATATACTTGTGGATATGCGCTTCGCAACCATATGCCTGGGAAAAGGAATGTCCTGGGTTCGATTCCCGTTGTCGACGTGAAGAGCTTAAGTATCTTTCTTAGACATAGCCAAGTTAACCGGTCTTGGGCGTGGACTGCAGGGTTTTTCTCCTCGGTTTATCTGGGGGTTTTCCTCCCGCAAGCAGGAAAAACGGCCCTGTGAACACACGCAGCTACAGACATAGGACACACCGGGAGGCATAAGGCTATCCCCCTTATCCTCGGGACGAGTATACGGTTTAGAAGGACTAAAGATAGCTCCGTAACAACCCAACTCTGCCTTTAACAAATATCTTCATGTAGGGTTCTGTAATGTTTCGTAATCTCCAAACATTTAAGGAACACTACCCTAGAATACCACCGGGTACATTAGACCCATTTCTGTTTATCATATACTCTGCTAAAATAAACATTAGGAATGCCCTATATTTCAGAAAAACCTAAATTGCATACACTCAGTTGTATGGAACCCGCCTTTAGCTTTGACTACACTTTACAACGTTCTAAGCATATACTTCACTAATTTGTAATAATATAAATTACGTATTTTGAACTATTCTTCCTTCAATATCCTATTAGTCTATTTAGTGTTGGTGGTTGCATTAGTCTGGATCATATCTGACGTTCCAGTTTATATTAAAAGTGTTTGTTAGCTTTGAGATCGGGACTTTATGCAGGCGTCAAGGTTTTTTTACATATATATATTTAACTCACTGTCGTAATATTGCATTGCACTAAGACAATGTGCACTGTTGTGTTTAAAGGGATTATATTTATTATCCACAAGTGTTATATATCCATTGGTGTTTATTCTTTCAGGCACTACAGCCAAAGTTCCGATACTAGGAGAAAATAGCACAAGATCTTTACACTTTCATCTCTCAACTTCAACTGGAATAACACATATGAACATACTTTTATCATTCAATCCATCCATATCCGATTGAAAATAAATAGCACGATTCTTCGAACCAGATATTGGATTTCCAAATCTACCACACACACACACACACACACACATACCACAGAAACCTACTGATGTTCTTGAACATTTGCAAGTTGCAGTCCTTTCTAAAACAATGTGTATAAGACTGTACTTTGTAAACAGCACAGAGGTAGATGAAATAAACGGGAAGACAATTTAGGCCAGTAGGTCTCAAGATGGACAATGAATGGATGCCAACTAGCAGTTGTGCGCATGTTTGTAGAAGTAATGGAAAAGTGGAGGAACAGTGACAGCCAGTTCCGCATCGAGATTTGCGTTCATCATTTCTATTTTAAAAACTCCTGGATCAGAAAACAAATGCTTCCATTTGATCCTGAACCTTAACTGATATTGTATGAAACACGCTGTGATTTCGATAGTCTATTTTCTGCGTTTGGGGTTTCGAAATCCCTAATTCTAGGTAAATAAAACGCTCGTTACCTGCGTCAATGAACAATTCAAAAACTGGCTGGAATAAAGGCTAGAAAAAGTCCATCAGTTCGGAGACTAGAACGAACGTATGAGAGGTGAGGTCTTTCACAGGAATATTTTTTGAATGAATTTAAGAACGGAGATGATGTAGTGGAAATCGTAATTGGATGAAAACAAGTTAATTTATAGCACAGCTATGGGATAATAATCTTCGACAACATATGAAGGAGGGAATTCATTGTTCAAGTGGTGGCATCATCAGAGAAAGAAATTGTAAGGGATGGCCAACGTAAACAAAGCAACGAATAGATGGGCTATTGCGCGTGTTAAAGCAAATTGGGAAGAAATTAGTGGTATATTTGATGTAATGGTTTTGGTGATTAGGTCAAGACTAGGAGCCAGCGTATTACGAGGTTGCGCTGAAAAGTTCTCGGTCTAAGTTGGTGCATCTGTCATAAGCATTTATTTGAAATTGCAAGTCATTCTATCGAGTAGCTTGTTTTATATAGCTGTCTGAAGCAAAAGTGTTGTCTGTATCCCTTGAAATAGCAAAAATTGAGTATCGTGCTATTATAAAATTCTTTGTAAAAGAAGTTTTAACGCCAAAATAAATTCATTCGAAGTTTATGGGCACTCTTCTTCTTAATTTTTGACAATTAAGAAATGGGCTGCCGAGTTTAAATATGGCCTTACCAGCCTTGAAGATGATCCACGCGAAAGACGTCCAAAAAGTGTAACAACACCAGAAATCACTGATCGAGTGCACGATGTGGTATTGGATGAACCGACGAGTCAAAATGCATCAAATTTCTGAGACTATGGGCATTTCAAAAGAACGTGTAGGATATATTTTGCATGAAGAATTGCAAATGAAAATGCTTTGCGCAAGATGGGTGCTGCGCAGATCAAAAACGCACTCGCATGAAAATCTCTGAACAGTGCTTGGAGCGTTTTCACAAGAATAAAACCGATTTTGTGCGTCGATTTATTACTATGGATGAAACTTGGATTCACCATTACACACCAGAATCCAAACAGCAGCCAAAACAGTGGACAGAAGCCGGTTGTTCAGCGCCAAAGAAGACAAAGTCGGTTCCATCAGCAGGAAATGTCATGGCATCGGTGTTTTGGGATGCTAAAGGCATTTTGTTTCTTAATTATCTTGAAAAGGGTAAAACAATAACCAGGGAATATTATTCCGATCTTTCAACTAGACTAGACGACAAAATTCGTGAGAAAAGACCCGGTTTGCAGAAGAAAAAAATCATCTTTCATCAGGATAATGCACCTGTCCAGAAAGGTGTTTTGGCAGTGGGAAAATTAAGGGATCTGCACTATGAATTGTTGGAACATCCACCCTATTCCTCAGATTTGGCTCCCTCTGACTTCTGTCTCTTCCCAGAACTAAAACTCTTCCTTGCTGGTCAGCGTTTTTCTTTGAATCAAGAGGTGATTGCAGCTGTAGATGGGTATTTTGCAAACCTTACTGAGAACCACTACAGGGACGGAATAATGGCGCTGGAGCATGTCTGGAATAAATGTATTAGTCTTAAGGGAGATTATGTTGAAAAATAAAAATAATTTTGAAATTATAAATTTGTTTTTTTCATTGTTAGGTCGAGAACTTTTCAGACCACCCCAATATGTCTCTTTATTACATGTTTTTTTACATTAATCTGACACACAACATACCGCAAGATCTGTAGCAAATAAATGCCTTATGCCGGTAGGAGCTGTTGGATGAGAGTAATAAGAAGCAAGATAAGTCAATAGTTCGACTATAAAAAGATGCTTTGTTGGACATGCTCGTGTAGGTTCAGCAGAAACTGGGGAACATGTCGCTGCCAGCTTTGTGGACGGTCTTCCACAAAGCTGGCAGCGACATGTTCCCCAGTTTCACATCTCTCCATCACAAACGCTGAAGAGCGTTTGTGATGGAGAGATGTGAGATTTTCCATCAATCGAATTGCTCTCTCCCTCCCTCCCTCTCTCTCTCTCTCCTTTATATACAGCATCAAGAATGTTTAGAGAGGTCTTAGGTTCACCAAATGTGAGAACAGTATTCCACGGTGGGGCGAATTTGAGATTTGTAAAGAATAAGTAGCTGGACAGACGAAAAGTAACTTCTTTTAGCAAAAGAGGATGTGAAACTTTTGGCCTCCAAGGATTCTATCAAAGTGATATGTTTGTGCCCGGAAAGCTGGTTTAAGACTCAATTTTCGAAAAGAGATCTTCTCTTCTTTATTTTTACGAGAAAAAAAGATAAAACTGTGCTTTGAAAGAAGAATGGTGGTGACTAGGTTCTTATCCTATTGAAGGATGCCGTGAAGATCAATGTATAAACGCTTATTGCAGATGCTCTTGAAGCTTGAGATGTTGGAGCACTGTACGTTTATTAAATCAATAGGATGAGTGGAAAGTGCCGTCTTCAGTGAAACTGTGAATAGGGCCTGGGATCAACACTTTCAGATGAAAAAAAAATCTTATATAGGTTCTTCGCCTACTGGATGGGATTCCAATCTCCCCCCCCACACACACACACAGACATAAATCATGAAACTCATCTCTCACTTAAGGAGATATTCACAAACATCCATACATACTCATGGAAGTATTCTAACCCGTAATCCTGTTAGCTGGGGAGCAATTATACTAACCAGGTCGGCAATTAATCATTCATTTCTTGGATATATTTGTTGAATATTTATTAATATGAATGCAAGATACATTATTGTAGTGTTATCATTTTTCGAAGAGTTTAAGCTTATGCTACCGTGTAGCATATTATGTAGCACATGATTTGGATCAACTATTGGGTACACACAGTCCATCTTATCCAGTTGGATTTGCTTAGTTTTCAAGGAGGTTAATATCTCTATTCGCTGCAAGAGTTGTCATGCGTCTACGAGATCACATTCTGAAAATTCTATTAGCCTCTCCCCAGAGAATTTTATTTTGAGTTGATTCAATATTATCTTTGTAAAATTTATATGCAAGGATCATATTTATGATAATATGAACGGCTGCAAGATTGCGAGATAATTCGATGAACGTGTGTAAGAATGAAATTGAAAGTACAGTAGTATTAAGTATTTCTATTTTCATTTCAGTTATCATTATCACTTTTAATCTGTTTAATTTTCTTCTTTAAACATTCAAATTGGTTTAATAAAGCAATCATTATAATATAAATAAATAAAATATATTTATTTGTCCGCAATGTGCTTATGACAGTATATGCAGAGTTTTTACAAGTGAACACTAACAATTGATTATGTACGTAATAAATGAATAATATCATGTTTATTTATTTATGATATTATTATCTTCTCTGGTCTATCGCAACTAAAAGCATTGATTCAGGAGAATCAACAATGCAAATGACTTCTAATCTCTTGGACTTCTATCTTCAAAGCTCGATTTCATAAAGTCCAAATTTGCAAACAGTGACGTCATTCTTCTTGGTGATTTCAATGACACAATTCTAATTAGCTCCTTTTTTAATTCACTGACTAAGCCGGAAGAAAGGCAGAGATTTTTGCTGTAAGCAATGACTTTTTACCCGAATTCCTGACAATTCGCTTCACTCATCCAACACTTTGGATCGCTTTCTAACTAGTTTTCCTTCCAAGTACTCTGTACAAGTGACTACTCCTCTTGGCAAGTCAAGTCAGACCACAGTCTCATCCATGTTTCGTGTCTGATGGAACGGGCTCTGGCATTACAATAATACCAAATGGGAGGATCTACGTGATTCTCTTTATTATGGTCAGACTACTGTTTCCATTCTTCAGATTCCTGTTGTGATCATGATACATAAATAATACGTATTGCGACTGAAACTTTCATTCTTCACTCTATTCAAATTTCCCAACCCAGATCTAAATTTCACTTTGCCTGGTACACTCCTTGAAATTCTTCAAGGAGTGTACCAGGACAGTCCAAGAGAGCAAACAGCCTTTCACAAATGGCTTGAGACCAAAACACAATCATTCACAGCCTACAGAGTTTCTCGCAACGCTTGTAAAACCACCATTCAAAGAACATTGAAGTTATCAGTACAATTGATAACGTCTACTATTTGCTATTCATAGACATGAAATAATATTTTTTGAAACAGTAGGAATTCCATGGTCGATTTTTATAAACTGAGAGATTGTAAGCCTAAGTTTCTTCGATTAAAAAAATTGCCTGTGTCAAAGATCGACTGTCTTGGAAACCCAGAGGGAGGAAAACGTTGTGTAGCTACAACTCTACACAAGAGAGGACGTCCATGTTGTTGTTGTTTTTAATCTGTCATACTGTTAAAGCCTCTCATGATAGAAGTAAGTTTCACTTTGCTTGGAGTATTCGCTATACAGAACGACTACTGTCTGGCAATAGAAACGAACCCATCATCTATTTCCTTTATATATTTCACAGCTGACAGAAGACAGCATTTAAGACACGGTGCTATCTTTCTCTTGAGTGCCAATTACTACTGGCTGTCTCGAAAGCACGAAATAAATAGAAGAGCGGAGATATTATGAACTACCGCTAAGAATCCTTTACACCATTATCAACATCTTTGGATTAAGAACGATAAGCTTCTCGTGAGAAAAGACGACACATCGCCCATATGGAGGATAAGAGGAGATGAAAACCTCCAAAAAACTGAATATAACGAAAGGATGTATTGGATTTTCTGTTAATAACGGCTGCGAAGAATGAAAATAATAAATATTTATCGATAGCTTCGAAAATGTATACGTTTTAATAGTATTACAGAAAGGATTTTTTATTTATTTTCTAAACATGAAACCATTTTAACAGCATTACATTTAAACAGAGCGTAAAAATTCTCAGAAAAAAAATATAATACTTAAAATTCATCTTGGAAAGTTTAGACTATGAATTAGATATTTTAATGCTTCCGGGATTAAATAGAATTAATCAAAATGTATTAATGTTGGGATTACAACAAATCAGGAAGAGATTAATCGTCTTTGTTTGGTTGTCTTTAAAAGTTTATCATATCAGTCATTCTATAAAGAAAAGCTACGAATATCAACATATGTTTGATGCCTATTTATAATTCCACTCACGTCCATACGACTTCATCCAGGAAGTGGACAAGGTTTTGAAAGATATCGTTAATAATGATGATATATTGTTCCACTCAGAGAAAAGAAGCAGTTATCATTCTCAAGATATTATCAATGTATGGTTTAGTTTATATTTTTAACGTTCATTACAGAATGCAAGGTTGTGGTACTACAAATACCACAACCTTGCGGGAAATAACCTTAAAAATTATAAATCCACCTCCCGTCTACTTGGTTTCTCAAAAATATTGTAAAAAAAACATTTTTTTATATACTTCGCTTTATCAATATGAAAAAGAAAAAAAAAGTTAAAACTCACCTCACTGTAGTCATCTATGAGTCCAAGAGCTGCAGTTATAAATCATCATAACAGAAGTCCCAATTGAAACTCTAGAACTTCACATGTGTATTAATTTACCATATAATTTTTAGTCTCATGTTAGTGTTTAAAATAATGTAACATTATATTTTCAGTTATTTATTATGCTATTTACATATATACAGGGATTCCCGCGCACAAGAAAAACACTGGAAGTATTTATTCATTATTTTTTATCGGATTTTGCTAAATTAATTAACTCTTCAGAAACAGTAAAATCTGTGGCTGATGAATGTTTCAATTTTTCTTTTGTCAAAAGGAGTCCATTCAACGGAGGTTGTTTTTTTTTTTTGAGATTTCATTGCGTGACTCTACAGCCAACGCATTTTTTATAAGATAGTTACATTTAGTGCGTCCACACTGTATTTTCTTAGCAATTTCACTATCAGGAGTAATTGTTTTCAATAGAGTTGGAAGAATATCCATAAGCCACAAAAGCAAATTGTGTTCGGTACCCAGGGCCGTTCCGTTGGTTTGCGACTCCTGAGTGCAAAATTTTTGTGCCCCCCCTTTCCATTAAAAATTAAAGGATCCCGAAGTACAATAACACGTTACGAATCATTTTATTATACTGCACATTAAGAGGAATGTATATTAAAACAAAGAAAAAACACAAATAGTAAAAAAAAAAACTTATTTTTATATAATAAACAAACATACTCTTGTAATGTAACATGGAACACGACAAGAAAAGAAGAAGAGACTCTCAGAATAACTCAGCGTGCAATGGAACGTCGGATTTGTAACATTAACAAAATGGAACATGTTAGAAACACGGAACTAAGAAAGAGATCAGGCATAAAAGATGTGGTAACTGCAGTACATAAAAGCAGGATGAGATGGGCAGGTCACATCGCCAGACTCAGGAATAACAGATGGACATATACAATATTCAACTGGTAACAAGAATAAAGAGAAAACCAGGAAGACCACCTACAAGATGAGAAGATCCACTAGTGAAATCTATGGGGATAACATGGAAGAGAGAGGCTCAAGATCGAGATCGTTGGAGGCATCTTTGTGACCTGCACTCATAGAGAAATCCTGAGTGAAACACAGGTCCATCAAGAAGAAAACTCAAAAAATTCCTAGAATGTTTGTTCACTGTGCTGAGAGCGGTGATTAAAGTAAGTTGTGTGCTCGTACCATTTGTTTAACTACCCAGCGACTCATCCCCTCACTGAAATCTCTCACATTCGAAGGTGACAAATATGCACAAACAGTTCAGTGTATTATTTATTCCCTATTTTTTTATGAACGTGTTCGATTATGTCTCCCCTAAATTGTGCCGCCCGGGTTCTTTGCACCCCTGTACGGAAGGGACCTGTCTGCATCATATGCACATAATCTTAATTCTGCCTCTTTAATTTATTTTTCCGACTGATATTTGGAACTGGATTTAAACAACGACATTATACCTAGTGAGTTTCTTTTAGATTCCACATTCTGCTAGTGTTTTTGGAGTGTTTGCATAACGAATCAACAGACATTTGCTACCATTAATGCTTATATCACAAAATTTACAATAAGCAGTGTGTTCTTTACGTTTACCTGAATAAATCCAGGATTTAAGAAAGGGATCCTCCAACCATTCTTCTTTGAATTTTTGCTTATATGATTTTTTCATCTTTTTAGATGAGCCTTGCAGACCTGAATTTGAATCATAACTAACATCACTTTCTCGTTTATCTGAATTATCTGTGAGAAGTGGTTTCTTGTGAGTTGGAAGGGCTGGCATTGAGAACTTCACTTTCAATAGCTCGTTTATGTATAATACTTTACTGACTCATGCATTACACATTTTCTCCTGAGATTTGGAATCAAATTTAAATTTAGAACGTTTTTCTTGTCACTTGTCCATGTTTAAAAGTAAAATCTAAATAATAATATTTTCGATGAAGAATTAAACAAGTTTTTGTTAATAAAATTAATAAAAACACTGGACTTCTTATAAAGCGCGGAAAGTGTTTGAACAACGAAGAATATATTTGCATTGGCTAATGCCTGTCGTATTGCTTGAGTACGGAATCGTGGGGGGGGGGGGGGAAGAGAGAAGACTAGCAACAATGAGAGAGGGGTAGTGAAAAAAAAAAGAAATCATATTCTTGTGTCACTGAATATGATATATGGGGAGGTGGGAGAAGAGAAAAATATATTCAACTCATATGTCTAATCTAACTCTCATGTTGTTATTATTATTTTATTCGGAAAGTTCGGAAAGGAAAAGTACTAGATCTGTTGGTGACCGTACTAGAACACTAAAAATTTATAAAACGTACTAGATCTAGTACGTTTTATAAATACAGGAACATGCACTGAAAACGTTTCATGGAAAGCTAATCAAAGGATTACCAAGAAGTGACTGGTAAATGAGAAACAAACAAGAACATTTCAAATAAAAAAATTATCATAATAATTAAATGGTGTGAGTGTATTAAATTTAAGAAATTTAATATTTGTAAAAAAAAAATAAAGAGATTAAATTGATATAAAAATTATATTTAATAAGTAAACTAGATGAATACCTTAAAACAAATATAAAAAAATAATTTAATTTTAATTCATCATTATAAATTTTAGATATGTAATCTAAACGGATATGTAGAATACTCACTACACTTAAATTTACATTATTAGCTTCCTGCCAATACTTTATCATCAGACGATTCTAGAATCAGAATATATCACATTTTATATTTAATTTAAAATATTCTAGTTTAAACTCTTTTAAATTACTGGTAACAATATAATATAATAAATTGTATATTAATATAATTTTAAATAGTGTAATAATATAATACTATAAAAGAAACGAGTGCTTTTAAATGTTGTGGGATTTAGTCCTACGATGCTGGTACAAAACCAAAAACAAGTGATTCGCAGTTTCTGAATTTAATATCAAGAATCACGCAGTGACGCTTTAGCTGTTTCTGACTCATTACATAAATATTAATCAAATCACTGGCGCAGTTTTGAAATATTTTTGGCTATTCCTCGACTGTTTTACTTTATCTCATAAATAAATAAGTGATATCGCACTAAAATTTCTAAAAATATAATAGAAATGTAATGTTACGGATTCTGTGAAAACGCCACCTGTTTAATTGTGTCGTTTCAACTGTGAATTTTGATATAAATACCCTTCTAAAATTAGACTAATACTGCACATGTAGCAATAACAATACAATTAATTATTAACCAATAATAATTTATATTAATTGCAATTTATAAACAGAGAAGTAGCTCGCTTATAAACTGCAGTCACCTTTGTGTCTTCCTGTACTCGTTACTTTTTTTTTTTTTTTTTTTTTTTTTTTTACATACGAGATGCTGTTTTATGGGGTATATTTGTATTGCTTGTATGGTGAAGTAAGTTGTTCGTCGTAGAAAGACGGTAATGGCTTTAATGGGACAAAGACATAGAATGGAAGTAGATTTCCTTCCTCTGTTATTTATAAAAATAAAAAAAGGACATTTCAGTAAAGAGAAAAAGATAAGCAGTCATCTCATATATATATATACGGAGGTAAAAGGATATATATTTTTAAGATAATTTTACTACATATACACAATCTATATGTAGGATGTTTAAATCAAAAAGGATGTTGGTGTTTGGAGTTACAGCCGAATTAAATAAACGTCAGCATATTGTACCTTGCACGGTCAATGACATCCGGGACATTATTCTGTCTAGTTCGTTCAGAATACCTCAGGACAGTTCAGAATACCTAGTAGAGTCGATGCCAAGACTGATGGATGCAGTTAACTCAGCCAAATTATAAATACATTTTCTATATAATATTTTAGATACAATAAAAATAGTTAATAAAAATGTTAATTATATAAAATTAAAAGGAGAAAACATCTTTTTCTAGGTATCTGCTTTAAAACAATTTTATTTTTTGTATCTAATTCATTAAAGAAAGTAAACACAAAACAGCTATATATATGAGAAGATCCCAAGAGCTCTCTCTGGATTAATACCCTTGGAGGGTAATAGATGGCAGTGCTGTAGCCAATGAAGTTCTAACTGAGGCTCGGTTATTGCTGTTACCCTCCTGCCATGATCAGAGCTTTAACAGCTCAATAACACCTTATCCCTACACTGTCCTCTACAGATAACGGGGAAGATGAAAAGCATTTTTGCTTCGCCCCTTTAAGCCAGTCCTTATAAGGACTATAAGGCTATATATATATTTTTTATATCTTATTAGATTCAGGGGCCCTTGGAGGGTAATGAATAGAATGCTGTAGCCAATGAAGTTCTAACTGAGGCTTGGCTATTGCTGTTACCCCTCCTGCCATGATCAGAGCTTTAATAGCTCAATAACATCTTATCCCTACACTGTCCTCTACAGATAACGGGGAAGATAAAAAGCATTCTTGATTTGCCCCTTTAAGCCAGTCCTTATCCTTATAAGGAATTAACTTATTGTGTTGTGGCTAATTCACTGAGGCTCGGCTATTGCTGTTACCCTCCTGCCATGGTCAAAGCTCCAACCATACATTTTCTTCTACAGATGAAAAGCATTCACCCATCTACCCAAAAAAAAGTTATTATTGCAAATGTTTTGGGATAAAAATTGCGCCTTATGTTAATTCAGTATTGTGAAAAATATAAATATCATTTTTGTCCCTCTTTTGTAAAATAAAGAATTTGTTCACACACCTGTTGATATCGTTTTAAAATAGGTTACCTATATATATAAATAAAATAACGGGTGAGACTGCTTGCAGCTATCGAGGGCGTGTGGCAAAAGTGTGTGTGGATGTCATTAAACAGCTGTTGCTACGGAACATATGGATTTCATTCCCCAAAATGAGGCTCAATCAGAAGGACGTGAGACCCCCGCGGTTTCTGCGAATTCCGTGAAATACAAGGCTTTTTCTGTCATTTCAATAAGACGACTGTCATCGGTCTCAAAAGACGGTAAAGGGGTTTGTACGCTAGGATAAATAAATCGCTCTGAGAAAACAAGTGATTGACCTACCGCGTCGGCTGATTAGTGAAATTGCCTCTCGTTAACATAACAAATAACGCATGAAAAGAGCGTCCCTAATAATCATTTTCACTTATCAAAAACAAACGAAACGTGTTTGCTAGTGAATAGATTTCCAAATGCCTCGAAGGATGTTAACTACAAGCAGCCATTTTATTTTGTGTTGAAATGCCACCTACCGGCAAAAGATTACAGCTGATCAAAAATATTTAAAATTAAACACTTTGTAGAAATAGATTTAAAAAAATGTACAAGAATCATACAATGTTTCGTGCATAGTTCTGATTTCAATATCCGATTTAAAACGAAATCTCAATTTGTCATTAGATTTTCTTCAAAATACCAAATCTCGTGAAAAGAAATTATCGCCCATGGAGTTTGAATAGAATGTAAAAACAGACAGAAAACCTAAATTATTGTTTGGTTATCAAAATTAAAATAGTTCTACTTTTGGTATAATTTCCAAAGATCGAATTCGCAAAAAGATGCTTTGTTTATTATAATGCAGATAAAAGATAGAAAGGATATAATTAACGGAGAGAGAGGGGGGAAATGTATTAATATTCACTGAGATTTAACAAAGAGAGAGAGAAGGAAAGAACATTTCTGTTTCCAACCTACAAAAGGTTGTAAACCTATATAGTATGAAGCACTGTGGACAGACTAAGAAATTTTTATCGTTTTATTTTATTTATATTTATCATTATTTTGTAGTTTTACATAGTTTCAATTTCGAAATTGAAGTAGAATACATAATATGTAATAATATGTAATGACCAATTTCGATAATCACAAAGCTAAATTCCATATTTTAATATGTCAAAAATAAAATGGTATATTATTATAATTCCTAAATAAACTCTTATTATAAAAATAATTAAAAGATTTTAAATTTTTCCATTACATATTATAGATTACATAAAATTATATACTTTTTTCTTACAAATTCTTTAATAATTTAAATAAAAATTTAAGAAATCAGGTGAGTGAAGATCAATGTTAGTCAACCTAATGGGAATGCATACAGATGCATCATTTTTTAATTTTTTTTTTTTTTTTGCTATTTAAGATTGTAAGATTTCATATTTATCTGAAACAGGTGAAATAATGTTTGACTGACTCATGAATCAATTTAGCCTGACGAAGTTTTTCATTTATTATTGAACCCATAAAAAGCTATCCCTTGAGACACTCTAAATCGCTAAAGAAAAAAAATTCCAGCAAGATAGACTGTTGCACTTCATGTTCTCTGAAGTCTACTTCGCCTCAATGACCATAATTTTCATGGTTTAAAGAAACAAATATTCCATTGGGAGTCATTCGAACAAAAGGTAATTTTGGGCGGTTGGAGGTGTTCTAGTTTATAACGTTTCGTGCACATCAATTAATTTTTACGTTAATATCAAACATTGTCAACTGGGCAGAAATTGATAACCAACCAGGGAGCATTTAAAAAAAGTTAAGGATAATAAAATGTACTGTTCCGTGTTATTATACTTTCCTGTTGGTTTGGAGAATAACAGCAAGCAATTGTCTCTGTTCGAACAGCATCTATAAAACACTTTTGTATTGCTGTTGTGTTGAATAAAAAAGCTCGTATTAAATGTTTAACAAACCAGAGTTATAAAGATGTCAGAAATGCACCTGGATTGTTTTCTTTCTTCTTCCTATAGAAATAAGCAAACCTCCATTACAAGGATTGGCGTTTAACGCACCGGTGCTGCTTTTCAAACCATGTTGCTACTAATTTCATAGACCACGATGGATTACACCATCAAAAAAATTCATTGACCCTAATCCGCATCAACAGAATATGCTGTATTGATCTATTATCAACAATATAATATCAGCTTGCTATTGTATTAGCATATTCCTATCATTGTTTTTGTTTAAATTTATTTCAAAGCATTTAAGGTTATAGGGGGAATATATTATGTCTGCTATTGTCAGGTTTGTCTGGCCAACTAGAAGTGCAGCAGTAGCGTATTCACATTTGACCTTTGCTCAGAAATACCTGGAATTGAAAAAAAACACGTCTAGAACATTGAGGAACTTTTTTAAGGACTTTTTCCTTGAGATAAGGTGGTTTTTTATCCTTCCTCACACAGAAAAACTGCCATCTCCGTAGTACCAAAATTAAATCAGATTCCAAAATATGTCATATGAAGAATATTGCTTTTATTATGGACTTTCCAGCAGGAGACATGGTTATCTAAGATACAAACAGTATGATCTCCACGAATTATCCAATTCCTACACTCTATCCAACTAACACTTAAAACCACTATCAAAATAAGGCAATTCCTGCTTTTATAGTGCGGTCGTGAGAACGATATTTCCCTTTCAGGTTCTAATGTGAGAATCCAAAAAGACCTGAATTCTAATCTACTCAACGATGCGCAAAACCTTTATGAAGACTTCCTCACTTAATATAAGTTAGCTGATTTCATGCGGTTGGTTTTTCATCTCACAAGACTGGCTAAGAGAACAAAAGAAGTTAAAGACTGCATAACGGCAATCAAAAACCTACATTTACCAACGTATGTATTTACTTTTTAAGAAAGAGATACTTCTACTAAAGGACTTAGCTAGGAAGAGAGATTTTACCAAATGAATAAACACATAAATAGAAAAATGAATCCTCTGACGCCTTTTTATACCTACCCCATAGGGCACAGACATAGATCTTCTATCCCCATCTTTGAGTAATATCGCTTAATTTTCTCACACACGAGAATTCAGTAAAATACTAACTTCGTAAAGTACCTGAATGACTTGAGTGTTTTTCTCATCTCATCTTCTCCTTTTGTGTTAGACTCAATGGCCTATTACGGCCAGGTAACTTAACTTCATAGGAACCTGATACTGCTAACGATATAATGGTGAATGCTATCTGCATTGTGTGCTATTGGTGTAGATTGCGTCTGTTTTTCTTCGGCCGTTAGGTTGTTCGCGTTCTAGATGAGATTTCAGTCCATCTTTCCAACCAAACAGCTTCGTTTATACCGACTGAGTTACGGACGACTATTCGTAGTATTTTTAGAGCAGCAAAGTAGAAGAAAGAACTTATGTTTGCTTTTAGTTCCATTAGGGAGAATTTTGTCTAAGCCTGATTTTCCCAACCTTTCCAAGTAGTCGATCTTTGATGCAAGTAGGGTATTTTCTCTTGATAAATGCTTTTGGGGGTGGGGGGGGCTCTATAACTCACAAAAATCAACTCAGAACTTACACAAATATGGCTCAATAATACTAGTGAGTATTAGGAACACGAGATGGCAGATTTTTTCTGCGGTATGTATCTGTTTGAACTAAACCGGTTAGAGACCACACTAATCTTCTGACTATGAGGAATGAAAATCACAGCTAATCATTTTCCAGAAAGCTGAGGCTAGAAAATACTCCCTACTACCTTTAGGAATAAAGAGATACAGAGCAGTGTTTTGCTAACAATAGGAACTTCGATGCTTTTAGTTGCACACGATCTGAGAAATTTCTTCACTAGTTTACTGCTATGTTAATTAATGTGCAGTACATTTGTCTGTTTATTAACAACTTTAAGAAAACTGAAGCATATTTTAATAAAAACTGAGCCGATGGTTTTTCCACTCGTCGATAGGCGTGTGTATAACTGACTTCCTCTTTTAAATGATGTTTTATATTTGAAGAAAAACTTCCAAATAATGTCTTTAATGTCATTAGAGAAAACATATTCAAATCGGTTTATTGAAATATTGAAAAGAACATTACATTAAGTGTGCTTTGTTTGAGTATCCATGCTTGTGCTAAGCCTATAAGTACTTGTTCCTCGTATTTAATTTCATAATGATGATTTGCTGATAAGAATTAACAATGGTCTTTTTTTCTTTTTCATAAAACCTATCAAAATTTTTCGCCCAACTCTCAGAAAGGTTTAATAACTTGTCCAATGACAAACTGATTCCGTGTATATGTATGTTATGAAGAATGAACTTTTAGATTCCTATGCCAGATCTTAAATATTTGAGAAATATAGAGATAAATTATTTATAAATGGCATTTAACGACTATGAGTTCATTGATAATGATGTAGAATTTATTCTACATCATTAAGTTAGATTATGAAAACCAACCTCGGCAAGTTCAGGACCCATATGGGTCTGAAAAATACCACAGATTACACACCGGTTTACCGGCAAGCGAAATATTGAGCCTTAGTGATGACCTATTCTCACCACTAGATGCCGCTAAACTTCAATCCAAAATTTAAGTTGTAATCCTTACTTATCACACTAAGGAAGTCAATTATTCATTATCAGTTACTTTACGATTCATTGATTTGAATATAAATTAATATACAATTTCATAAAGTGTATATTATAATTACACATTATAAAAAATTAATAATTACATTTTATGACAGATTTAATACAATTAATTTTATTTAATACACCATAAATTAGTTATTATGAATTTTATTTTTATAAAATAGAGATAAACACATTTGCGTACAGGAGGTATGCTGAGTAAGATCAATGAACGGAAAAGTCCTTTTTAGGACTTCCAGGGTAACAATTGGTAATGCTGTAGCCAATGAAGTTTGAACTGAGGCTCGGCTATTGCCGTTATCCAGCCATGACTAGAGCCTTTTAGCTCAATACCACTCCATCCACACAGATTTTCTTCATTCAGATGACGGGATAAAGAGTCAAGGACTCAGTCCATCGCCCAGTTCTTATAAGAACTATAAGAACATTTGCGTACAAAATATGGGGTGATTGATTCATTCAATCCATTACCCTTGGAGGGTAATGGATGGCAATGCTGTACCCAATGAAGTTCTAACTGAGGCTTGGCTATTGCTGTTACCCTCCTGCCATGATCAGAGCTTTAATAATAGCTCAATAACCTTATCCCAACACTGTCCGCTACAGATAACGGGGAATATGAAAAGCATTCTTGCTTCGCCCTTTAAGCCAGTCCTTATAAGGATAAGGACATTTGCGTACACGGGTGTGAAAAAAAGTCCTTTTTAGGACTTCCAGGGTAATAAATGGCAATGCTGTAACCAATGAAGTTTTAACTGAGGCTCGGCTATTGCCGTTACCCAGCCATGATTAGAGCTTTTTAGCTCAATAACACCCCATCCATACAGATTCTCTTCATTCAGATGACGGGATAAAGAGTCAAGGACTCAGTCCATCGCCCAGTTCTTATAAGAACATTTGCGTACGAAAAGTCCTTTTTAGGACTTCTAGGCAAATGGCAATGCTGTAGCCAATGAAGTTTTAACTGAGGCTCGGCTATTGCCGTTACCCAGCCATGATTAGAGCTTTTTAGCTCAATAACACCCCATCCATACAGATTCTCTTCATTCAGATGACGGGATAAAGAGTCAAGGACTCAGTCCATCGCCCAGTTCTTATAAGAACATTTGCGTACGAAAAGTCCTTTTTAGGACTTCTAGGCAAATGGCAATGCTGTAGCCAATGAAGTTTTAACTGAGGCTCGGCTATTGCCGTTACCCAGCCATGACTAGAGCTTTTTAGCTCAATAACACTCCATCCACACAGATTTTCTTCATTCAGATGACGGGATAAAGAGTCACGGACTCAGTCCATCGCCCAGTTCTTTTAAGAACATTTGCGTACGATGGATTAGGAAGACAAAATTACCCTTGGAGGATAATGGATGGCAATGCTGTAGCTAGTGAAGTTCTAACTGAGGCTAGGCTATTGCTGTTATCCTCCTGCCATGATCAGAGCTTTAATAGCTCAATAACACCTTATCCTTACACTGTCCTCTACAGATAACAGGGAAGATGAAAAGCATTCTTGCTTCGCCCCTTTAAGCCAGTCCTTATAAGGATAAGGACATTTGCGTATAATCAAGATTCGATCATCGACAGCATTGGGTTATCGGTGGTGATGAATACCCTTGGAGGGTAATGGATAGCAATGCTGTAGCCAATGAAGTTCTAACTGAGGCTCGGCTATTGCTGTTACCCTCATGCCATGATCAGAGCTTTATATAGCTCAATAATACCCTATCTTTACACTGTCCTCTTCAGATAACGATGAATATAAAAAGTATTCTTGCTTCGTCCATCTAGCCAGTCCTTTTAAGGACATTTGCGTACTCTCTGCTTCAGTATAACCACTACGCTATATTAATCTAGAAATCTGTACTAGTTTTGTGAGTAATAGAACCTACTTCTTTGGAAGCTTACGTGATACTTGATATGAAAAATTACTAGAAAAAACACCGTAATTTTTTATTGTAATAGAACCATCAGACATTCTGGCAAGCTTAGATGTTACCAGCCTATTTACAAATTTGGCAGAGAAGAAACTGGATTTTCTTCGAGATATGTTTCAACCTGATACTGCTTGGAAAACATTTTTTTTTTTCGATTTCAAGATTCAGGATATACCTACTGGAAACAACCACGGTCTCACAATACCCTTTCTCCTATCGGTGTTTGCTAACTTATTTATGGAATATAACTATTACACTTTTTTTTTATAATGTTAGTCAAGTAGCTTTTATTTTATCGTCCTACATGTTTCGCCAAATTTTCTATCGGCATCTTCAGGGAATACAGGTTAGTAAGCTATATGAAGGTAACAGACTAGGTTATAACTGATGGTTCTAATTCATATAAAAAATTGGTATTGTGCGAGAGAATGCGCGTGTCTCGGGAACGTGATTTATTTATGGAATATTTTGATTTAAAAAAACCATAGAAAGAAGCCATTAAGTGAAACATTTAGCTTCGTTATGCTGACCATATTTTTAACATTTGGGTTGGCTCATTACGAGGAATTGGAACATTTCAAAAACTCTTAACAGCTACATCCCAATATAAATTCACTTTTCAACTTGAAAAATGTTCAGGACTTTAGCTTTGCTTGATATTCTCCTAGAAGTCTTTGAGCATAAAAGTCTTAATTTCTCAGTTCACAAAAAAGTCCACTAACTGGTGGATTCCGACTGTTTTGTAAAGAAATACAAGCAGGCTTCTGAAATGCTACTCACCCTTAATTAGTGTAATAAAAACAAATACTTAATATTGCAAAAATTTGGTGTTCGGCCTTTCTTGATTAAAAGTGTGATATTCACGGGTTATGACGCATTACGCTACCAAACGTGGCAGTACCAACTACTTCTGCGCATGTTTGTTTAATTTATTTTTAAACCTGTTCTATTATTTTATGACTTTATGTTATGTTTCGTTTCCTTTCTCTGGTTTATTGACCGTTTTTTTTTTACAACTTTGAAATAACCTGTTAGCTCACGACAAATCACTTCACAGCGACAGGCCATTAAGCCTAACACGCCAAGGAAAATTGGAATAAAGAGACATTCAAACGGGACATTCAAAAATGGCTTGTTGAAAGTAAGAACCCTTACAGACTGAGTTTATAACACAAGTACTCGAGTCAGACACATTCAGACAAGTTCAAAGTATCCGCTTCTATTCATTTTCAAAACGGTCTCTACTTGTCATAAGGTGAAGGTCACCACAGGTACAAAAAGACAATTCGGTGGCAACTATTTAAAAATTCTGAATTATTACCCATTAATTGATGTTATAATATTACAAAAGTCTATGAAAAGCGAATATATCAATAAAAACGTCTTACATCAATGACATTTTCCAACTACAGTTCGGATTCAGTAAATTAAAATACATCGAAATCAACTAAATTAATTTTATTTAAATAAATAAATAAATTGTTAATCAGTGTTTTTTCTTTTTTATTGTGTAACTTATTTTCCTCCCGGATATGAAATAAAGTCTAATAATAATAATAATAATCTCTCTATTATCTAATTATTTTCTGTTATTAATACCAGACGCTAAATCCTAGCAGCATGCGATGTGGAGTTTACTTGGGAAGTTGAACAACTGATTATCGCTATCACACCCAATTCAAAGAAGAGCGGAACCGCAGTCCCTCCGAAAATAGATTGAAGTCTGTAAGTCCTTATCCTTATAAGGATTGGCTTAAAGGGGCGAAGCAAGAATGCTTTTAATCTTCCCCGTTATGTGTAGAGGACAGTGTAGGGATAAGGTGTTATTGAGCTATTAATGCTCGGATCATGGCAGGAGGGTAACAGCAATAGCCGAGCCTCAGTTAGAACTTCATTGGCTACAGCATTGCGATCCATTACCCTCCAAGGGTATTAATCACCGTATCTCAAGGCCGATTCCCCAAAACCGTCTGCAAGTCTATTTTGCAATTTTTTAGATATCTGTGCTTACGTTAATTTGTACGTGGGTGTTCAGTTATCCTGCATGTGATATATAATCTAATGGACAATTATTATGTAATGTTATCTCTATCTAATATAATATTTGAAATCACCGTGATTTCAAAGATGAAAGAACCCTAAGTACTCATGCTTTGTCACAGTGATCAAAGAATTGCCGAAGCAAATATAGGATCTAATTGAGATTGTTTTAAATTAGAAATATAACCAAAACTATCAGGAATATATCTACTAAACAATACTAAAAATGAAATCATGTATTCATTGGTTATATTTTTAATATAAAAGAAACTAATTATAAAGAAATTTTTCTTGCTCTTTCGTCAACAAAATCTTTAGAATTTATCAAATGTTTAAGAACCCAATTGGGCCCAATCGGTTTAAGGCTGGTTCTGATTGATCACATTATGAAAGTATCCGCCAGACAACTCACGCTGTCCACAGGATGAAGAAAAAAAAATTAACAGCACCTTGGAACTGGGCAGGAATAACAATTACAAGTATATAATAATGATCTAAATTTATCCATTCTCAACTTTTACATATGTAGCCCCATTTTTATCTTCTTCATATGCACACATACCACTCAATTTCCATTCTTCAATGCTAAATAAAGAGAACTAGATCACGCGCGTGCGCGCACACACACTGCTGGTATCTCCATCTAGACCACTGAAGGCACACAATATTATAATTATATAATTTTCATTTCAGGATATCATCTATAATTTTTACTTTAAAACATGCAAGGAAAGCCAGGCTATCTATCCAGTCGCTAAGTCCTAGCAACATCCGATGTGGAGCTTGCTTGGGAAGTTGAACAACCGACTATCGCTATCACACCCAATTCAAAGAACAGCGGAACTCACAGTTCCTCCGAAATATTTTCTCCGAAAATAAATTGAAATCTGTGACTCCATTTTACAAATTTTTAGATTATTTATGCTTATGTTAATTGGTGTTTATCTTCATATATAACTTACGTTCATAATTGACACATAACTAAATTCCACAAGTTATCATTTTGTAAAATTGACATTTATTTCCAATATTATATATTACATTAAACCAATATTCCATACATATATTAAACCAAGTTCCCTAAGGGGAGGAAACTTAAAGAAACCCGAATAAAAATCAAAATTGTAGCTTATCAGATTTCCTAATAACTCAGAATGCATCTATGTTATTGTGTGTTTAACGTTACCTATTGCATAGCTTTGTTTTTCTACGAGTCCTAATTTAGCATCCATATTATAATGATCCCTTCATTGATTGAATAAATTCTCTTTTATAGGCCTGAAAGTCGAATAGCATTAGATTCCTTGATATCTCTCCATTTGAGGAGAAGTTGCAAACTTTTAACCACTCTTATATGTTAAAGTTGATTTGCAAATAAATATTGAAAATGGAACTTAACATGTAACAAGTGTTTGAACGAAGTTTGAATAATGTTTCATTCACTTTGAATAATGTTTGAATTCCAACATTATTCAAAGATTAAAATATTATTCAAACTTAATTCTAATAAATAATCTGTATTCAATTTTTATTCTCCTGCTGGGGAGAATAATTAATCCTTAGTTTTCTATGCCACTCTATTTTACTTATTAAAAAAATACTTAGAAAAGGGTGTGTTTAGGGTAAAAACTAGTTCAATAGAGCTAAATATATTTGTAGATGGTTAGTAGATATTCCGTGGGTGATTGCAAAATTCATCATGAATAATTTTTTTTTGGGGGGGGGGGGGGGGGAAGATGGGTGAAGCAAGAATGCTTTTTCATATTCCCCGTTATCTGTAAAAGAAAATGTATGGGTGGGGTAATACAAGAGCTATAAGCTCTGATCATGGCAGGAGGGTAACAGCAATAGCCGAGCCTCAGCTAAAGCTTCATTGCCCTCCCTGGGTATCCATTGTAGTCGCCTCGTACGACATGCATGGGCTATTAATTAAGTAAAGCCGTCTCTAAAAATTAGGCGATCCCCCGGACACCTAATTTGGAGAGTGGGAAGTGACGGAAGGATCGTCCAACTCAGCGTTGGTTCCTCTCAGTGGCAGGCTCACCCTACCACTGAGCAGAACCGCTCATATTCCAGGGAGAAAGCGTCCGCCGACAGCTTCGCAAAAGAGTGTTTATAAGAGGACATGATTTCATCTGTTTATTTGCTGATACTCCCTGCTCCAGGAATCGAGGGAGATAGACGCAGAAGCAATTCATAATTCGATGGCAAATTCGGTCTTCCTCAGTGAGGAGATGTTTTTTATGTACTTTCCATATCTGATATTTCATAACATTGATGAGAAAAATTACGTTTTTTTTCTCACTGCGGGGGGGGGGGGGGGAACTTCAATAGTACCACCTCAGAGAAAGTGGGCAACGGGATCGTAAGCATTTCAGCCAGCCTTCGCCAAATGCGTTGCACTGGTGGAAGAGGTGCCTTTCTATTTCAATTGCATGGCATACTTCGCAAAAGGGGGGGGGGGGTCACAAGGTTGGGGATGATATTGTGCTTTCGCTAGTTTTACCGGAAATCGGCCATAAGCAATTCTCCAAGCCAAATCCCGGTGAAAAGGTTTTCCCCAGCTGTTTTTGATATTCGCAAAGAGCACCTCTTCATCATGCCCAGATTAGGCTCAAAACCAAAGAAATCGAAACGTTTCCAGTACAGCTGCTTTGAGCTAAGCTGAAGCATCAGAACCCCATCTGAAAAAAATCTTTTAAGTGTTTTACATATTGTATAGCACCACTCTGGTCCCATCTCCGCACATGGTCCAGTATGGCCAGTGGTCACAAAACAGGGTAGAAAATATCCATTGATGTAATTAATTTCGAACAGTGTTAGTGAAATATGAATATTTCAAGATCGGCAGGGAAAACCCTCCTTGAATTGGGGGATGGGAGGGAATGGAGGAAAGTCCTGCGTACCTCGTGTTTCCAGTGGCTCCAGAAGAAGTCGATGAGTTGCTTGTAAATAACTTTATCTTGTATGTCTGTGATGTTTGTTGAGTTGATTGTGCGTAACAGCATTGATATTATGATGGTTTGAATGACTGTTACTTCCTGTTGAAAGAGATAATTTGGTTTATATGGGGGTGTGAGTTTGTCATAAATAATGAGTAGTATTTGTGTTGGTAAAACATGGATCCGCAGGAAGACAATTCCAAATCACAGGGACGATTGGAATGGTCATCACATTCCCAAGATACCTAATCATATTTTAAAAATTATATTAAAAGACAGGTGTAGATACAAAAATTTAATATTCGTAAATTTATAATCTTGAAATTTTAAAATACTTTTAAAATATATTAAAATATATAATTTTCTATTATATTTTATATGTAATATCTAATTATAATGCCTCTTTATTATTGCTAAACACTATCTTATGCGTTATAAAACTAAGATATAATATAATAGTGTTAATAAAACACTACTATAAGGAGCCATCTTAAGATAGCGCATCAATCATCCATAGATAACGATATTACGAAATAAAAATGTGATCAGATGAACTCTGTCAATTTATATGATCTTTAAGAAGAACAAGAAGATCTTTAGGAAGAACAAGAACATTGCAAATTTATATGATCTTTAGGAAGACCATATTAATTGACAGAAATGAACGATAAAATGGTGAAAAGGTATTATCACCTGAAGGTAAGTTTGCCGGTCTCAATGGGAATAAATCAGAGATCTCTGATTTATCAGAGATCGCTTAAGATCTGATAAATCGCAGAAGAGTGTCGTTGATCTATATGGCATTTCATAGACTAGAGAAATTTTTTGATTACGTGTAATCCTAGTGATGCTTGGGCGGACTCTTCAGCATATTGGCAAACAGTTTGTAATAGATTAAGGTCAGACTTCTCCGGCGCTATTTATATCAATTAAGAGGTGAGTTGAAATTACAGTGGAAACATGTAAGGGTATGAAACTAATATATATTATCTGTTAATTGCAGTGTACTGGTCAGTTTGTGGAATGTCTGTGTTTAGAAAAAACATGCTAAAAAGAAAATATATATATTTCGTTGAATAAACTTTAATTTAATATATGGCTTAGAACAGAACAGCGAACACAAGACTTCATCAAAGCATGCATTTTCTCGTTGTTTGCCTAGCAACAAAATCCAAATAAAAGGATGGATGACCTTTGCATTATTATTATTATTTTATTTTTTTATGGCCAGATGCGTGAAGCAAAAATGATTTTCATATTCCCTATTATCTTTGAAGAAAATTTATGGATATGGATAGGGTAATATAGAGCTATGGGCTCTGATCATGGCAGGAGGGTAACAGCAATAGCCGAGCCTCAGTTAAAAGTTCATTGACTACAGCATTTCCATTACCCTCCGTGGGTACCCATTTTAGTCGCCTCGTACGACGTGCATGGGCTACATTGCGGCTGGTATGTAAGTAAAACCTTTTCTAAAAATTAGGCGATCTCCCGGACTACTCCCTACGAGTGGCCGAAAGATCGTCAGACTCAGCGTTAGTTCCACTCAATGACGCCCCCCACCACCACCACCACTGAGCAGAACATCTTCCAGGGAAAAGCATCCACCGACAAGGCCCCTCATGGGCCACGCAGGAGAACACCTTCCCCAGAGACTCAAAATGTTCTCTCAAGGCATCCACCCCCGCCTCACCGGGAGCAAAATTCCGAAAGAGACCTAAGAGAGCAAAACTCTGCGTCTCATTTAATCGCCTCTGATGAAATGCATTGGCTACAGTGCCGTTATTCTTATCCCAGCCACCACACGAGGTTTTGCATTATTGTTTTTTTTTTTTTGGTTAGATGGACGAAGCAAGAATGTTTTTCATCTTCCCCGTTATCTGTAGAGGACAGTGTAGGGATAAGGTGTTATTGAGCTATAAAGCTCTGATCATGGCAAGAGAGTAACAGCAATAGCCGAGCCTCAGTTAGAAGTTCATTGGCTACAGCATTGTCATCCATTTTATTAGTCATCTCGTACGACATGCATGGGCTACAGCGGAATTTTTAAGTAAAGCCACCTCTAAAAATTAAGACGATCCCCCGAACCACTCCCTACGAGTAGCCGAAAGACCGTCCAACTCAGCGTTGATTTCCACTCAGTGACGGACTCCCTCACCACTGAGCAGAACCGCTCATCATATTCCAGGGAAAGCGTCCACTGACAAGGCCCCCTCATGGACCAACACGCCAGAGACTCAAAATGCTCTCTCAGGATAAACCCTCCAAAATCTAAGCCAGCCTCCCTCACTTGGAGCAAAATTCCGGAAGAAACCTAACCAAAATTCCGTAAGACATGCATGGGTTGCAGTGCAACTCTTCTTATTCCGGCCACCACATAGGGATCTTCCATTATTGTGTAGTGTTTAGAATTTAATATTCTGAACCCTATCAATGATATACATATTTAGATTTCGAAGACTAAATTCAAATTATTTAAAAAGTTTTTAATAAAAACTACTAGTTTTAGATAAATCTATTAAAAAATAATAAATAACATAAAGTTATATAATTATTGATAATTTATTTTTAATAAAAAATGTAACACCTAAGTTATAAGATTGCGGAAAACAAATAAATAATAATAATAGTCCTATATACATCAGTGCTAGATATGAAACCCAAGGGCACAAACTTCATCAATTCTCCTTAGAAGCAAAATGGTTAAAATTTTTAGGTTGTTGTGAAATTAATTTCGGCTCTTCTTCCTTATTACTCTTTACTGAAACCCATCCCCGAACCGTTATAGATAACTACAGAATTTTCTTTGATCTACGGCTTTCTTTAAAAAAAATCACATTATTATAAAATAAGATAAAAAATAATCTTCTAAAGCTTTTTCACCGCACTTGGTGGATTTTCCTACTCTCTCACCCCTTGGAAATATTTTTAATATTTCGTAGAGAGAGTATGGAAAATAACTGCCGCCATCTTGTGATCCTAAACCCTAACTAGTATTGTTGTCTGAAATGAGATCGGTTTTTTTTTCCTTAGTTGCGAGATTATAAACACGCCACCAAGAAGCATTGTAGGACCAGAAACGTTGCCACAAGGTTATATATTTACTTTATTAGATTACTATTTTTTATGAAACACTAAAAATTGCTCTGACTGTTCCCATCTTCCCTCTTATACAAACAAACCCTATAATGAGAGCCTTCATTGAATTTCAAAATAAGTAATTAATTGGATAAAAATTATAATAAGTTCCGTTTCTTAAAATGTTAATATATCAGCAAGAATATTGACTTAGCTGATTAAATCGAAAGAAGTTATTTAAAGAACACGTTTAAGAAGTAAATAAACAGTAAATTCAATTTTTATGTTAACTTGAGAAAAGAACTTTCCCAAAAGGGAATATCTCTTACAGCATTTGATGCAACCGGATAGATTATTTTTTTCTGCGGAAATTTTTGATGTAATTATTGTCTAGTGATAGAGATTATTATTTTTTTCCTAAAGCGAAAGATAAGAATTTAGTGGAAAACTTGAATCAGTTATTTTTGCTGCAAAATGACTGAGATAGAAATCTTGCAGTTCAGTCAATTACTTTTGTTATAAGAAACCAAGTTCTTACATAGTCTTAATTATTTTCTAAATAGATCTCTGGTCAAGGAACGTAAGCAAAACGAACAATAATTAAACAAACAAAGATGCCAATTTGGAGACGGAGGAACGATCGGTTTGAACAATTACAACCTTAGGGAAGTTTAACATCAACGGATTTAGTGCTAGAAGACTAAAAAAAAGTAGCATCTTGTAAATAATGGATTACATGTAGCGCTGTGACGTCAGTCAATAATCTTGTGCCCAGGGAAAGAGATTTAACATTATTTGCCTTTGTGATGAATTGATAGCCGATTCCTGTAGTATCTGCATTTGCCATTATAATAAACTAAATGCAAAAAAAAAAAAAAAGAGGTGGGAATGCCAAATTTAAGGTATTTCGATGATAAACCATATGTACAGCTAAAATTATTATTGTAATAAATAAATTATTGTCATCCTCAGAGTCGCATTACGTTATTAAAAGAAATGGTGAATATAATAATACGCCCTCATTTTTAATTTTTTTTTAAATTTATATACACAAAGTTTTGTTGTCCTGAATGTCATGGTTATTTTACTAATTATGTCGTATTTAGGACGATTTTCAAATAAAAATGGGTATGCTATAGAAATAAACCAATTCGATTCTGATTTGGGGTTGAAAAAAAAAATTTGGATTTGAATCCCGAAAATAATGAAAATAAAAAAGCAAATCTTCCAGACGAACACACGCAATTAATAGACAATAAACTGGCTTCATTTCGCATTCAAAAAGGAATTCAAAGAATGCATTTGTGAATATGTTCACTATCGTCTGTGCTTTTAAATAATAGATTACATGTAGCGCTGTGACGTCAGTCAGTAATCTCGTGTCCAGTGCCAGTAACGAAATGATATTTCACTAACTTAAAAAAAAAAGTAGGGATCTGGCTTAATTTTCATAGGACCACACTCTCCCCCTGCTACCATATTTCAATTTTACTAGCTAAATGGATTGGGAATTATTCGACACCAGTTCTTTTCAAAGATAATGATAATTTAAGTGCGAAGCTTCACTATACGAAAATACATTGCAGGATGGAGAAGTTGAAGGTTGTTTTGAATTACAATCGAAGCAACTCAGGTTATAATGTCGGTGTATAGTTTTGTCTCTTAAATGCATCTTTTCTTGTGGATTATTTGTCTGTTTTGTCATTTGGAAACATATTATATTATATATTTATATATATAATATGGTTTATGTGTTGTTTCTTATTATTCTTTCCCGGTTATATGTTGCATGCTCACTTTTCCACAGAATTAAGTATCATGTCTGATGTTACAAACTACTTATTAGATTTTAACCATAGTAATATCCTGTAGGCATAATTGCCTAATTTAATGTTTTTGATATAAAGATTACATAGATTTTATGCCAGTCAAGAGGATTCTTTCTAATTCCTATAGCCTCCAGTTTTTAGCTTTGTTTTTATTGCAAAGGACTTCACTTTGATATCTTAGAAAAAATCGGAAGAAAAGTCTGTGTTTGGAATTCGGCAGAAGCAGCGAAGGTTATGAAGTCAACGTGTTATGTATGATCGCCTGTGTAGCTCAGCGGAAGTGGCGTGTACCCTCCACAGCGCTAGACCGCCCGAAGGAAGAGCTTCCAAGTTCTATTCGAGTCGCCGACTAGAGAAACTTTTACTAAGCTTTTTTGAACAGTTCCCGAGTTAGTTCATCTCTGGCACGGGGAAGGGGTTTTTTCCTCCGGAAACCCGGGATTTTCGTCCTAAACTCAAGAAAATCGACTATAAAAATCCACACTATTTTCAGACAGTAATTTTCAGACGTTTCTTACACTAATTAACATAAGATTTCTTCAGGAGAACAAAATAAAAACTAAAACAGTAAAGGATTAGCAAGAGGGCAATCATTATAGGAATCCGATGATTTGAAATTATGTGTGTCATGCGCTGTACGAGCACGCTGTTCACTTTCATATTAGCGTGTTTGGTTAGCTATAGCCAGAATACAATTAGTTCATTCCTAGCATGCATTGTTACTAAAAGAAGCACCTAATGTTGTCATAGAAACAATGTGTCACTTCCGTCTGTTGTCTTAAATGAAATTTATTATTATTATAGAGAAAAAGAATATTTGTACGTTTTCTCTCGACAGTTTGTCTCTTTACAATGATATGAAAACGATTCTAGTTTCGGGGAGCGGGAAAAAAACCTCTACTAACTAAAACAAATATCTCTTTAAAGTTTAAATTAGTTGATTGTTTCACTGAATTGAAAGCTACAATGAATAAGGAAACTTTTATATTTTATTTTTTAGCATAAAATAGTATTTCTTATAAAATATCACCTCGATGTTAACGGATTGAAAAAATAAAATAAATAAATGTTCTAAACGTATGTAAAAAAAGTTCGAGCTGTCTATGCTTTCAGTCAATACATACATATGGAAAATATAAATATAAATAAATATAGACGAGAGTTAAAATTATGATAGAAGTTATCTTAATATCTTAAGTCCTTAAAAGGACTGGCTTAAAGGGGCGAAGCAAGAATGCTTTTCATATTCCCCGTTATCTGTAGAGGACAGTATAAGAATAAGGTGTTATTGAGCTATTAAAGCTCTGATCATGGCAGGAGGGTAACAGCAATAGCCGACCCTCAGTTAAAACTTCATTGGCTACAGCATTGCCATCCATTACCCTCCAAGGGTATTAATCACCGCATCTCACGGTTGATAAATATTAATAAAAGAAGTTAAAGAAAAATTTTTAATTTATATTAAGTATCCATTCTTTTTTCATCCAAAGATATTTAATATCGAAATTTATTACTTGGCCAATTGAATCTTCGAAACTCTTGTCAATGTTTATGTACGCAACGTTTTCGTAACTTTCTCAATATATACGCGTAAAAAACAGAATCTTATGAAGATTAAAAGTTTTCTTCCAGTACAAATTTTAAGTTTAGTTTTTTTGTTTTACTGCGAAGAATTTGTTAAGAAAACTTTAACAAACTGTATCCTAGTTATACTTCCCTTTTCTTTATTAAAAAAAAACATTAAAGCTTTCAACAATTTTCTCTAGAACACTTTTTTTTTTATGTTCTAAAAATCCACTCTCCCTTTTCACTCGTTTCCAGGCTTATGCAATCGATCAGCTTCAATTCTAGTCTCGTTAGATGATGCAGTTTTAAAAGTACGAAGCGTTGATATGTGGAAAGTGCGCGCACAGCACCTAATTTTAACTCACGCTGAGCAATAAACAACCATGAAAGTGAATTGATATATTTATACATGCAAGATAAGTTATTTTAAGTTGCTTTATAAACAATTGCCATTTTATTTTTATATAACATAACATAACAAAGAATGAAACAGTGCAGAATATGAAAATCATATTGTAAAGAAAAGTAACTTTCAAATATTTTTCTCGTATAATATTTCAAAAAATCCGAAAAGTATTTCCTAAATTATTCAATTGCACAAAAATTATATTGATCGTTCATTTATATATATTTCTCAATAATTAAAAAAATAATCGAAACTGGTAGGGGTCGCTAGTGTCTACACTGTTTGCTTTTAAGAACACTGAATAAAAATATTTTCTAAAAAAAACGTTAAAATCCGACAGGGACCGCTAGTGTCTATGCATGGATGAAATAAGCAAGTGGTTTTTTTTTTAAGTCGTACAAAAATATGCAATTTAAGAAAGAAAATAAAAAAAGGGTAATTTAAGACTGAATTGTCTTAAAAATTAGCCTTAAGGAAACTGTTCTTAATTAGCATGTAAGCCCATATCACATTTGATAGCCTCTTTGGGGTGAAGTAGCTGTTATTAACGTCACCGGAAATTTCATTTAGCGGCTGAAAGGATCAGGTGTCTTTCACATTAGTTTTTTTTTTTTTTTTAATGTCACAGACTTCATTAGGGGAAAAAAATGGATGAGCTGGAAAGCGTAACAAGTGGCTAATTATCTGAAGGTATTAAACAACTTCTCAATATCTGATGGCTGTTTTTTACTCCTAAAGTTTGTGTGTCAAAGTACATCGACATTCCGAAAACGGTATTGTTTATAACAGGAAAAATACTGGTTATTTTCATATCTGTATTCAAGTGACACTAAGTAAATAGTCAAGGGAAATCCTTGAATGGTTAATTAACAGTTGTGTTAGTTACCGATGATGCAATTTTTTTCCTTTAAAATAGCATCTACTACACTTAACAAACTTAACAAGCGTATTTTGCCCACACAATATCCAATCACCAGACAATGCACTTCATTTTGCATTCATATTCTCTGGTAGCCTCGTTTACGCGAGAAAAATTTCCCCTAGCAACTTGAGTTTTCTCCTTTGCTTATCATCTCCTTAGCAACAGTATTAAATTCCCAACCTCTCTAATCGCTATCTGGGTTACTTGATGTTTCAATAATTGAAAATGACAGTAATTTATGTTCCCGGGAGAACATGCACGGCTTGTGGCTCGAAGTAGAATTATATTCTAATGTCGGTTTCATTCGTTATCGCGTGAGTTCTTTTAGATGATGCAATTTTTTTTTGTTTGTTTGTTTCCTGATTTTGCAAACATTCTTTAAATTTACTGGCAATATTTTTTTAAAAAAAAAAAATATTTAAATGAAAAATAGTTGTCTACAAAAGATATTTGTTCTAAAAGTTTGGGAAATCTACATAACGTTGCTGTGAACACATGAGAAAATAAATGTACTTTTCTATATATTTATGCATGTGATATAAAAATGAAATACAATGGAAGACAACTGCAGCGCAACCTGTTAGTGAAGTAGCGAACTATTGCATATTTTTCTACTTATACTTATCCATTTGTAATATGGGTACATAGATCATATAAACAATGGATTGGCTATAGGAGAAACAGAGTTCTAGTATCGATGTATTCTGAGAGGAGTCAGTAACAATAATTCGCGTGACTCTGGCATATTTTAAGAAAACTATCTCGACTGTCCAATCGGTTTTTGATCTGTAATTAGTGATAGTTCGTCTGAATTGTATAGGGCTATCATAATGGAACTGCCCACAAGCCAAGAGACTTGAGAGACGTCTTTGTTTGATTTTCCAAAGAAAATATAACCGGTATCTTTCGCCACTGTCTCTTTCTTGTCAAAAAAAGAAAGCAAAAGTCTCCTCTAACTGGGCTAAACAAACACTGTTGATTGATCGTTGTAGACAATCTCTTCGAGAAGAGATACTAACAGACGAACTATCCATATAATTGTGGGCGTTTTCTAGTAATTGCGGTAAATGTAATGGGTTAAGAAAAGTTGCACAATAATCAAGTAAGTAAACTAGAGGGTTGTTATTAATGGCTTTACTAGTAACAATCACAATAGCGTTAGGCTTATTTACTTATTTTTTTTATGAATTTCATCATTAGACTGTTATCGAAGTGGAAAACTACATTGTTGGAGAGAAGATTAATCAAAGGACAAGAGCGCCCTCTACTGATTGGATTGAATTATTTATTTTGTGGAAGAAAAACATAAAACTATATTTATACTTCCTGTTACTTAATAATATTTGAAGTAGTGTATTTATCGTTAAATATGTCTCCCGTCTAGTTATAAACAACAGCGCTTTTATCTCAAAGAAATATTCAACATGTAAGCAATATCGGTTTGAGATGAAAACGTCGGAGACTGGGAGAGTAGGTATTCAATAGAAAGCTAGCACTGGAAGTAATCTTAGCTACCAACAGATAACCGAAAAGATAATTGCTTACCCAAACTCAGCTGGCTTTATCTTGTTTCGGCTCTCTTCTTTCTTCAGATAAACTCTTTCTCTCTCTCTCTCTATCTCAGCAACCTATACTCTTTATTAAAAGACATATCAAGTAAGATGTTTCATTTATTGTCCCAGAAGCTTTCATTTATCTCTAGCCCATTATAAAGTTTTTTTTTCATTAGTCCAACCTGAAATATAAAAGCAACTACGTTGAAATCAACATTATCTCACTTATCTCACTAATTAATAAAAAAAAAAAAAAAGGAAAAATGTACTCTAGTAGGGGTATGGAGATATTTTGAGGGCGTTTTTTATTGTGATATTTCGTAGACAATTTTAATTGTCGAACCAATCGACAATTAAAATTTGTCGAGTGGTTCGATAATAACATATTTCGAGTATTTATTTCATTAAATAGAAGATTAAATATCGAAATTTATCAAGCTGTTCAGGATATAATACAAACATAATGTAGAATAAAATTCTTTTCTTAGAATATCACTTTTCACAGTAAAACACGCTTTAAAAGAGACATGGTTTATGTCGCCAATCAAAACAGATTACAAAAAAATATAAAGAATAAAAGAGGGGAATAAGGGGAAGAATAAAAGAAAGTGAAAAGTTTTAAAAGGGATCAAAGAGAAGAAGGAAGCAAAAGAAGAAAGAGCAAATAAAAAAGAAAGAAAAAAAAAGAAAGAATCAATACATGAATAAAGAATGTTTAGATGATAAATTTTAAAAATTTTAAGTAAATTTATAGATTATATGGTGGTTATTTAAAATACTAAATTTCACCAAAATTAGTCAAGCAGTTTAAAGAGATGAAAGACGGCCGATGAAGAAAAAAGCATCTATTATCCACTTTACAGCAAAAAAAAAAAAAAAAAAACTAGAATTGACACTGCTTTCTATTGGCTTTTTTGAAAATTCCCTAAAAGACGAGTCAAGTTAACGATATGACAGAATTAGCTATTGTAGTTAATGATTCGCCTTGAAACACTGAAGTTTGCGGCTTTGTAAAGGTTTGTGGAATCCGCTTGGGAATAATGTGCTCAACGAGCAGAACCCATTTTAGCAATGTGGAATTCTTAATAAGTTGACAGGCACGCTTAGTCGCTCATAAATCACATATTCCCATGTACGCAACGACACTGGGGTGTGTGTGTGTACACGCAAGCTTTGCGGTTGGCGAGCATCATACTTTAATTATACACGAGGGTTACAATTCGTTGATTAATTATCTCTATAATGAACGTCCGCTAGGGGACATTCACCTTGAAGAGGGGAAAGAGCGATCGGGCGAGAACATCCTCAAGAAAAAGAACGATGGAAATAATGCTACTGAAAGAAAGATGAGCTACGACACTCAAGCTGTTCTCCTTAAGATGGTCAGTGTATTTCTTTGTGTGTGTGTGTGTGTGTGTGTGTGTGTGTGTGTGTGTGTGTGTGTGTGTGTGTGTGTGTGTGTGTGTGTGTGTGTGCGCGCGCGCGCGCGCGCAACAGATAGATGGAGAGGAAAATGAAAAGAACAAATTTGAAAGAAAGAACTATAATCAAGAAATGAAAGAAGGAATAAACCAGTCATGAAAATAGAGAGCGTCCTTGAAACGTGGACGTTTCTTACCATAAAAAAAGGTGAATTTCTTCCGCCTTTGTCCGATTTTCTTCACGCAACCAACTTGAATGAGTAGAAACCGCTGACGTCCTGTTCAAACACAAGTGTTTATTACGATGGAACTTTCGTATTTGTTTAGACCCGCAGTTCTCTAGAGTAACACGCGAATTGTTCTTCTTTGACCTTTAGGTGCTGTAATGAATTGCTATCTTGGGACGCATTGTCTACCTTCACATCTCTCGTCTTAAGACTAATTGCCTGTCTTTGTTTTTGTTTATTGGCTATTCGTATTCGACCTCCAGTTTTCACGAGTCATCTGGAAATGACAGAAGAACAAACACTTGAAATTTCCAGAAAACACGAATTTGCACTAATCATAAGACGACTCCAGTTTGTTCGAGAGAGACTATTTTACGGAACCAAGTGTTTATTACTAAGAAAACACACAGATATAGGTTTACATCAGAAAGAAAGAAAGGCATAGGATAGAAAGATAGTGGGGGATACGTAAAATCATCAATTATGGAAAGAAAACAAGAGACGAACACAAAAGGAAGGTTAAAAACAGTGAGACAAAAGAATAGAGTGAAAGAAAAACGGTAAAGAAAGAGAGAAACAGAATGGAAATGGAAAATTAAACGCAGATTGCTGATTTTAAAGGACTTGTTAAAACTCAGCTTTTTAGAGCATCTATGAAACAATCATTAGTATATCTTTTACATAAATCAGTTTCTATCTCTCTCTCTCTCTCTCTCTCTCTCTCTTCACTTTTATGAGTGACGCAGGAAATTATTTGGCATTTTCAGAAAAAAAGCATACATTTCAAGATATTTGGGAAACTAGTAATGTTGAAGAAATTGATGTGATGTAACCAAAACACATCAGTAGATTATTATCTACGCATCTTATGTTCCCCGGGCTGCGTTTGTCCTCTTTTGAGGGAACAAACGCTAGAGTTTCTAAGAATAAAAAATACATCGACTCTAATGAAAAAAATGGATCTTTCAGCTTTGGCTGAAAAGGCGAAGAAAAGGTTCTTACCAACGCTGGTGATTTTTCTACCTTCAAAAGATACATTATTGCAATAAGAGATAATAATATACACTGCTTGGAAAGAAGTCAACGGACACCATATTGTGAGGAACAAATAGTCATGGCGCCCAACTTATATGTGCATTGACAATGGTCAGTTCCACAGGAACACCACAAAGTAGGACGCAGTGCATTGTCCAGAATGTTCAGATACCTCTCGGGGCTCAAAGTTCATGGCACCACAGAGGTCCGAGGCCAAATCAGTAAAAACAGGACCACATCGCACAGCCACCTCCGAATTTCATATTTGGGATTACGCACTCTAGTAAGAGACGTTCACTGGGCATCCGCCACAGCCACGTCTATTTGCTCGGTAGAGGGTATAGCTTCATTCGTCGCTCCTAGACCCGGTTTCGAGGCTTCCACGTCCCACTTTCCACCCTCTTTCCACCATTGAGGATGACGCTGGATGTTGGTTCGGGTGATGTGGGGGCTTGCATATTGCGGTCCTACTACAGAAGCCCAAGTGGTTCGCCTTGGTTCTGAATGTGTTTGTGCAGATTCGTGTTCGAGTCGACTCCTGGAACTCCGCATTCAACGTTTCGGCCGACGAATGGTGACCGTAGGGTGCTACGAATGAGTGTGGTGGTGGTCCACTGAGGATAGCACTTGTTGCACTTCAATCTCGATATAGTATCACCCTGATATGGAAGCGCTTGAACTGACAAAATTTACATGGAATGGTACTGTCAACAGTTTGCCGAACAGATAGTCCTACAACGTGGCATCCTATTACAACGCCTCTTTCAAACTCCACCAGTTCCCTTCTCACAGCCATTTTGTCCGAACACAGTTGCACTAACTTGGGAGCATCATATTCTTCCAATAATACCTGCTACAAATACGTGACTCGTTACATGGCACGATGCACCTTGCCCATGAAGGTATCCATTAAATTCAGTCCAAGCATTGCATGTAGACATCCAATAAATGAACTCCTAGAGCTGATATCAACACCTCTATAAATCTCTGCATACACAGGAATGATTTAAGCTTTGTTAACCGAAAACAGCATACACAACAAGAATACTTTCCGTTAGGATAAAGCAGCTCAGCGTTATCTTAGCTTTCCCTAATATGAAGCGAAATAAGCAGTGTAGATTTTTTTGTTTAATTTTTGTCTTTACTCGAACAGAAAAATTAAAGAGCATGTCTTAGCTTAAGTTAATACAAGAACCCCCTTTTCTCTTAACTAATCTGTATGCGCAACAGCAAAATTGTGATGTTTATTTATCTTCTAATTAATGTTAATGATAGTCAGTCCTACGAGTATCTGCATAGTCTGCTATCTATCAACTGAGAATATTCTCTGGATGATTTGTCTGTTTTGTGGACAAAAAAACGAATTTAAGGAAGGAAGAAACTAGCACACTCACTAACACACACACACACACACACACACACACACACGAGACTGGATAACTAACTTTTAGTTGAAGAAATACGGTGGTTACCTTCATACCTCAGTGGGTATAGAGGAAGCCGCCCATTGGATGAAAATCGGTTCGAATCCCCAGTTTTCAAATGAAATTGAGTTACTGGCGTCATTCGGAGGTGGGAGGGTTTTTTTCATCCAGCAAACCAGCCTAGTGAATACTTATTTACAGACATAAAAAATGGCCGGCTTGCCATTCCTCTACCATGCGGTAGAGGAATGGCAAGCCGGCTCCATTAAATTGACCAAAATTTCTAATCAGAAGACTGAACCCATCTGGATAGAGTAGGAAACAAATCCTTTAAATGGTACCTTGCATCGTGAACAGGGTTCGAGTCCAAGTCTAAAAAAATGTAGTTTCTTATTCCGTCTGTTCACATCATTCACAAGCTGTGGTGATTCCTTAGACTGAATTTCTTATACTATGGGGTTGTTATAATACCATGTAACTATCTTTACTAATTAAAATATAGTTTAATTTCTCCCAACATGAAATCTTCAAGAAGAATATCACACGTTAGATGAACTCCCAACTGGTTTAGAAAATGCAGACGGAACAATTTAAAGAGAACAATTTTGGTACATCATAAGAAAACTGATTTTTATATAACTGGTTATTGATCAGACTTGGTTTTTTTTTTTATCGGATAAGCGAATGAAGATAGAAAATGCTTCCTTACATCAAATATCTTTCTCATATCGGCATAGACATCTTAGTCACACATTCTTGCCTTATTTGCTGCAAGGGAACACCCAGGTGTATCTACAAAAAACTCCGGACTTTGATTGATCGATCGGCGCGCAGAAGGTGGTCGGCTTATCATGGGAGTTGGAAGCAGTCATAGTGTCGTGAAGCAAAAAAACACTGAAGCGTTTGACGCTCAAAACACAGGAGACGAAACGCGGTGGTTGTCAGTGTAAATAATTGTTCTTGGAGCGTGCTTTGTAATGGTTTTTTTTTTTACACGAAAGAATACTTAATGGGTGGGCCCCCTTTTGTGCTGTAGTGGTAGCGTTTTAGACGGCTCATTGAACCGATAGCTGTGAAAGGAGATGAAAGTTTCTTTGCTTGAACAAAACCACACCTATACGACATGACATTTGAAGTGTCAAGCAACAGAATCTACTTGTAAAGATGTAATGGTTTAGTTAAGGAAAGTGATAAAAAGCAGGGGCTTATGAATTGAATCCATTCTCTGTATCAATATATGAAGGTAAATAACACAATACGTAAACTATCTCCAAGTAAGTCGTATTTTTTCCTTATATTTGACATATTGACATTCATGGTAGTTGGTCCACATAATCATGTATTGAAAAGTCAGATAAAAATGAAATAAGAGATAAAATTCGATTTTTTCTTCTCATTTGTGTATTACGATGGCTCGAAAACTAAAATATAATACTTACTGAAGAGACGAGGATAAGAAGAATTAATCGATGTAACTCCTTTCCTGCATTTCTATCAATGCCAAAAGAAACTTGCAAATAGAACTCAATAAAAGTTCTCCTATCGCGTATTTTAACTGTATAAATACAGGCAAGCAATATATCGATACGCGTGGTTATTTATACAAGCAGTATCCCATTCATACACATTACGATGTGTACACAGCACTACTGTACAGTAGGTTTAAGCTAGCAGCAATATCAGTCTCGATACTTTATGATCGGATACTATATACAAGTTTTACCTCCGATGCACTTTTATTCTTCATTGAATAATAGACGTGTTTCCGTTGGAATTAGCTGAGTGTTTAGTTTCCCCTTCTTGCCCTTTCAAAATTGAGAGTAAAATATTATAAAATTATTTATATTAATATAAATTTATATAAATATATTAAAAAATTATAAAATCAGTGGAAGAGCGATCATTTGGGATTGGCGATTTATTTTATCAGGTCATAATCAATCATAATTTTGACTAATAATTTCTACTACTGTATAATTTGGATCGTAATTAATCATAAAAGATCATATTAATAGATTTTTTGTAAATAATCATTAGTTTGGGTGGAGCAATGACGGTCTTTGGTTAGACTTCATTAAAGAAGTTGTTAAAAAAAAAAAGTTTCCTCTGCATCCGACGGTATAACCATTCATCGAAAACATCATTTGTTCTGCATACATCGAGCTCTAAATTTCACAAGCACGTTTCTGCCATAATTATGTATAAGAGACGGGATTTTCACCTTCAGTGTATATCACATAACTGGGTGAGGAATCTGAACGGGTGGTGTTATTATTATTATTATTACCTGACATTTCCAAGGAATATAATGGCTCTTCGTTGGAGAGTACTCCGCTCCACACAACCTTCTCTCCTTCTATAGACAACGGCACTAACTACTATCAACATACACTACGAGTATCTATCAATAATTGTCCGGACACTTTATCAATTTACAACTGATACCAGTACACGAATCCTAATATCGGATATGTCCACCTTTGCCTTTGATCACCTCCTGTACACTGTCAGGGAGGCTTTCCACCAATGTGCAGCAGTCATCAGGTAGAATTTGTCTCCATTCTTCCATCAGAGCAGAACTGAGTTCAGCGACAGTTCTAGGACGTGCTGCTCTGGACCTCAATCGCCGCTCCAATCGTCCCACAGATGTTCGATGGGGGTTAAGATCAGGATTCTGCACAAGCCAGAGCAGTCGTTTAACAGCCATCTCTTCATACCATTCCATAACAGCTTTGTGGCATTGTTGTCTTGATAGTGCCACGGGCCCGTTCCATAAAAACTCCACAGTGTAGGCAGCATCTGATTATCCAGATACTGAGCTGCCTTCATGGAACCATTGACAGCGATCTTTGGTCTCACTCCAAACTAGCTGATTGCACTCAACATCATTACGTCTCCACGACCAAACTTTACTGCGGGTACAACACACTGTGGCAACAAGTGTTCACCAGGCTGCCTCCACACCCTGCCATCATTCATCGCTCCAGCGTACCGTTTTCCACTAGTCAATTGTCCATTTCATACGCTCTTTGCACTAGGCCAGCCGTTTTTTATGTTATTAATAAACCTGGAATGTACCCTAACTTCAAATAACAGGGGTGTCCGGACAATTATTGGTAGATAGTGTACATTGTCATCTACAGCACAAATAGTATTTTTTTTGTTGTTGTGAGAAACGCTTGTTTAGGAAACCAAAAGGTTATCGAAAACTGCCTCAGTGTTGTGTATCAACTACGTATGTTCTTACGACTATTGTTTTTAAATATTATTTCTATCCACAAAATGTTGGTACGTTATATCATACATATTACCTTGAGAGGGCTGAAATCAGATAATCTCGAAATCTTACTGTAGAGATCAAACATGGAACTTTTTTTTCAAGCCACTTCAAGCATTCAATAAGTAGAATCCGTGCCCACAAGAACTGAAACTGAAATCCTTGATTGGGGAGTAGACTGGCGCGGTTAGTCGAGTACCCACACGACCAGTAGTATTATTTCTATACAAGCTAAATGGTTTATTTGGGATAACGACAGGGAAGTAAATCATTATGGCAACCCAAGTTATATTTTTTAAAGGGGGGGGGAATTATTTCCACAGATATTCTCACTGTTCTTGGTATTCTTAAAAATAATCTTTAACATATTAAAACGCTTATTTAATTAATTAATATTGAGTTTCTTTTTTTTTCTTTCCTAGATTCCTTTTACAATTGGATTTTATTTGTTAATTTTAAACTCCAATGTGTTGCTCTAATTAATTGGATATTAGTGCTCTCTCAAGAACTGTTCCTGGCGCTTTTCTGTCTTAAGGGAAAAAAAAAAAAAAAAAAAAGTCGGTGTCTCATCTTTGAACATCAATGATTTTTCATTAAGTGGGGGAAATACACAAAAGCTTGGGCGGTTTCCTACAAAGCGAACATCTGCTGGGCGATTTCCAATTAGTTCGACTCACTGAATTGCTCTCGACACTCACAGTTTAATTCCTTCCTTCTTTCCCCCCCCCCCCATTAAATATTTGATGAAAAGAAAGAACCGTTTTCTATTGGAAACTTAATCGACGCCAATTCGACACGAGAAAACGGAAACCTTCAAAAAGATCATTGCTAAGGCGAATCCGGAGACATATGGGTTGGCAACAAGCGTGCGCGCGCGCGCGGGCGGTATTTGCACCCACCAGTATCCTCCAAATCGTCTTTAGATAACATAGCACGAGTCCTGTATGACACTCATCTCATGCAGTACTGAGATCCGTCGTCCGAACACAAATCCACCGCCTAATCCTTATGGATTATGATTTAACAAGGTAGCGCGCGCACACACGTATTCTAACAGGTCGTGACCCAACACAGGACATGCAGGTTAAGTCGACGTCTCCAAGGGATATTTCCAATTTAATCTCCCTACCAACTCTACTTGTTCGTCTACTCTAGTTTTAATAGAATTTTAGTGTTATGAACAAACTTCTAAGTTCCAACGAATCGTTGTCAGCTAGTTTTGCTAATTAATATTAATAATTGAATAGCTCTGGTTTAATATCTTTGAGCCTATTTAAAGTTTTAGGACAAACTTGTCAACTTAGATTTACGCATTTTGAGTTGTATTCTACCATCATTTGCTTTTAGAGTATTAAAACCATCATTTGCTTTTAGAGTATTAAGAATGCTGAGGTTCAGCATAGAGTTAGAAGGGTAAATAAAAAAAATGAAAGATAGAATGTGACAGTAAAAGAGGGGAGAAGGCGCCTCAGTTGGCTGCTAATTTTATTGGTTGATCATCCCTTTTTCTGTTTTCCGTACTTTCTAGATATGTATGAACACGTTTATTAGGACAATTAAGTATTTCTGATGTTTCCTAGCAGGTGGAGTTAATGGGAATGGAATAACCGCCGAAAACAAAATGGCATTGATTCTAGTTATTTCACCTACATCCTCCAGATGAGCTGCACTGGTAGACAATGGCAGAAGAGGTGCTCTACCGTTTCGAAGCCTTGGCTACTTCGCACTATGGGCCGCATGCTCTAGGACAATATTGTGATTTTAATAATTTCGCGGTGGATGGTCTTAGCTAATCCTCCAATGACCTGAAATAATTTTCCCCAACTATTTATGTTGTTTATGAAGATCATCTCTTTGTTTGTACCCAAATCGGGATGGTTCGAACCGTGTTAGTCTTTATAGAAGGAGTTTCTCCTACCATGAACATCCATGCCCATTGCGAGATAATGAGCGCATACATTGACCACTCGGCCAACAAGATCAACCTGTTATTCGTTTTAACTATTGTTGAATTCTTTTAATTAATGTTGTCGTCAAATTATATAGAACATTGTTCTAATTGAATTTTCTAAAGATTTTGATTTTTTTTTCTTTTTTGGATTTGCACGAAGACCACCGACCAAACTGGACCGCCTCAATATGCCGAAGACAATGTAGATGGAATCGGCATCCTGAAGACTATCATACATGATAGTCTTAATCTACTAGAGACTATATGCAGCGGTAGTCCTTTCACTGCATGAGGTTCATCAATTTTTTTTTGTTAAAAACGATTCTAGTCCCAATGTTTTCTACAGAGAAAACATTGGGACTAGAAGGTGGTCCAGCCTGTCCACTGACGTACAATAATGGGTTCTGATAATAAACCATTTATTGAGATTGGTGTAATTCTTTTCGTAAATATTTTATATTTTAAACTGGAGCCTATACGCAATTATTGTAGCAAATATATCTACTCGATATCACCTTGCAAGTTAGCTTTGAATTCTATAAATGAATCAGTTATTCAACACAATAATAAAAGTCTATTAAAATCAACTTTCGTTAAAAATTTATCGAAATAAAATAGTCATTTTATTTCGATAAAATTTTCATATCCGTATATTGATATATGCCCATAGTCCGTATTTGAATTAAGAACAATAACATATGTAAATTAACTACATTCCATTCATAGCTGAAATTACTTCTTAATATGTTAGAGACCACGAGATGGCGGTAATTGGCTGCCCTAACCTAGATGTGAATAATAAAATCATTGATAGGTTTAGGTCAGCTATCTGTGATTGGAAGCAATCCCAATCTCAAAAAAAAAAAAAAGGGGGGGGGGGGGGCTAAACAGCCGTATCTCTCATTGCATAATAAAATACGTTTTTTTTTTTTTTAATTAAGATAAAAGGCTCGATTATCGACTATATTTCTGGAGCTTTTCTTGTCGGTAATGATTACTTATGTTGATATTCTTAAAACGCTTCTTAATATTCTAGACAGAATTCGAATCCGCGTCTTGACAACCAAAGGGCATTGTTCTCTACTGACTAAAGTACAAAGACCCGTTGATTTGATTGGATTAAGAGATAACTATGTCGTGAACCAATGTATATTAAGAGAACTATCAGGTATACGAATGCTCATATTGAGTCTGTTAAGGGATAGCTGCGTTCCTTCATTACCTGCTTTACGGTTACTCAGCTTTTGTTCACTATTTGCACTTACGACAACTCAATTCGCGCTGTTGAGTCTTTTGAGTTAATAGAAATTCACTGGGTTATTCGACTGGCTCTTGCCCTGATCGATATTTACTGCTAGTTGCTGCTGTTCTATGCATCTATTTTAATTCGCTGTCACAGCGAACAAATTGCTTAGCGAAGGGCTCCGCGGGTTCGAAGAGGGGAGAGAGCTGTCTTTTGAAAGGACACCTGTCAGCACTAGTTGCAGGAATAAAGACTACTCGGCTAGTTGAAAACGTGGCCATAGACACTTGCATGTACGCTAATTAGGACACAAGACATACTGTGAACAACGAATCACCATTAGCTGTTGACAGCTTGACGTGGTGGTCTCGACCATCAATGCAGTTCCGCTGATGTTTGGCGGAAGTGGAAAATTAATGCATCCATATTTTCTCTAAATACCTTGTGAGTATATATATATATATATATATATATATATACACACACACACACGTACATAATCATTAATTTATAGAAAATATAGCACAAAAATTATCGACGAAATGCTGTAATACCGAATTTGTTATTTATACCCGTTATTCCATAAGAAGAAGGAAAAGTATACTCCATACATGTAATACTTTGCTGTACAAATGCCACTGAAGAGAATAACCTACACCTTATTGCCACTAACTTCGAATTATCTGCTTCGAACATGTAAGAATTAGTTCCAGCGATCTTTATTTGCTAAAGCTAGTTGCAAAGTCGTTTGGGAAGCCTTCTACTTTAAAAACGGGGGAGGATGTGAATCACTTCCTTACGACTTTCATTGAGATATATTTCCTGTTGGCTTTTTAATTTCCTTTTTTTTAATCCAACTGTAATCGCCATGTTGATGTTAATGGTCAAACTGATGAAGGCTTATCTTCTTCAACTGACCTTATGTGAAACAACACACAAACATATTGACCGACTAAAATATTTTCGTATACACTTTTTTTTATTTATCGATCCCATATAAGAGAATTAGGAGAACCTATACCACATCAGTGCTGCGTGGGTGAATGCAACGGAACTGCTGGGCAAAAACAAATCGATTGACATTTCTTCAAATTGTAGAAAAATATCAAGAAACTGAAAAGTTGCGTGTTATCGTAGTTCCGAAAACTTCACAAAGAAATTATTCCAGAGAATTGAGAAATTCAATTGAGAATTGAATATAAAAAAAGGGTATATGAAATTAGATCCCTTTAGAGAGGAAAAAAGCCAAAAATGAAACTCCATGCACCGCATCCACCTGAAATCCATGCATGGATGTTCAGGTGGATGATGATTTTTAATGTCTGGTGTGAAACTAACCACTGTTTATATGATATTGAAAAATTAACTAGTTCTGTTTCTAGAGCAGGATTGTGTTAAGGTCAAAATGTGTTAGGGATATTCTGAATTATGGCCAAAGTATTTAATTTAATTCTTTGGCTCTTCTGTGGGATGAATAACCAGCCGATTCCGTATGAGTTCTGCTAACATAAAATATTATTCTTAATGTTCATTCTGCGAACCTCCATAGTTCAGTCGATATAGACCCGAGTTCAATTCCCGTCCTAGACGTGAGGTCTGGGACGGGAATTGTTATCTGGTCTCTTTCGACTAAAGGTGAGTTAGTCGGTCTCATACGGAGGTAGAGAGTTTTTTTTTCACCTGGGTTACAGTCATAAAATACCGAATAAGCTACGAACATTGGCGTTAATATTAGACTAATTATTTCCACTAAAATTTGGAAACCTACGTGTCCAATCCTTCTTATGTCGTAGGTTTCCAGACCCTTCTTTAGTGGGATTACCATAAACACATAGCCCTTAACAATAAATAATTTGGAATTTTTAACCATTATTTATAAATTTCACTCTATGTACATATTGGAGAAATGTGTCTAATGCGAATTAAAATTGGATTTGCAGATTATATTTCAGTAGTTTCGTTTCTATGACATTTCATCAACAATATCAAAAAATTCTTAAATCATATTTTAATCGTACCATGTTCTCCTCCGTTAACAATATTGATTGGAAAATTTACTTAAGAATTAAAGATAATTCTTTAATTCTTAATAAAGGTCTTAATCTTTTCTACGACCTTTCATACTTAGATTTAAGTATTATAGAAAGCTTCTTTCTCTGATCCCTTACACAAGTCTTTCGCCTTTCACATAAATAATCTAATCTAAATGGGATGCGAAGTAATATTTTCATCTTTCTTTTCTGTAAAATAAGATGCTTCGGTAATCTTGAAAATTCTCGGGTGGAAAGCACAATGAGTGCTGTTGCACCTGTGAACGAAGCGATTATGTAAATGGATTTAGGGAGGTTACTTTATGCTTCAAAAACACCTGCGCATGATACGAAGCCAATAGACATTTAAAAAAAAAAAAGAAGATGAAAACATATTCGTTCCTAGTTTCTGACATAAAGTACTCAGCAAAGCAGTTTAGATAGAAATAGATTCGATTTTTCGTTCTTTGGTTTCAACTTTATTTCATTGTTACGTTTGTCTGTTATTCCATTACCTATTAAGAGAACAAGTCTACCAAGTCTTTCACTTTCAGTCATCCATTTCCAGGATATTTTCAGCACAAATAGCGAAAATATGTTTCGGGTTCCACATTCTTAATATAATTACTTGATGTGTTAAATAAAGTAAAAAAAATGGAATCCGTTAAAAAAAAATGTCCTAATTCACATACCATGAATTTTTTTAATTCGTTTAATGAATAATAGACGAATATAATGAATAATAGAATATAATAGACGAATATATAACGAATAATAGAATAATAATAACGATTATATCACGAATATATATAATATAAAATAATATAAAATTCTTCATTCCATTCAGTCATAAATATAAATACATTACATTATAGACGTTACCAAAACGAACACCTGGTTCATTTCTTAATAATAGCCCTTATCCTTATAGTCCTTATAAGGACTGGCTTAAAGGGGCGAAGCAAGAATGCTTTTCATCTTCCCCGTTATCTGTAGAGGACAGTGTATGGATAGGGTGTTATTGAGCTATTAAAGCTCTGATCATGGCAGGAGAGTAACAGCAATAGCCGAGCCTCAGTTAGAACTTCACTGGCTACAGCATTGCCATCAATTACAATTACCCTCCAAGGGTATTGGATTGAATGAATCAATCCTAAGTTGGAAGATCCAATCATGCAACCCTTAATAATAGCCCACTTAATAATAGCCCACTTCAGCACATTTCCAATCACATATCATTATTAAAAAATTAAAATGGTGTTAATTACATTCTATCTAATCTATCAATAATAGAAGAATAAATTCTCATTTAAATAATGTAGAATATTATAATTTACATAATATAATTTTTATTATAAAATTTTTCTCTTTTCTTTTAGAAAAATAAATGTAAAGAAACCCCCCCCCCATCTAAAATTTAGTTCAAAACGGCATTGAATGTTTTTAAATGTAGCAAACGTAATTTCCTCACTTTTATTTTTAATGAGATTCCTGTTTTTTTTTTTTTTTCATGAGTACACACACATTCAGCATTTTTGTATTGCATTTTATTAATTTATTTAAGTAAATAAATATTATTAACCACTTAAATTAAAATTTATTTAAAACTCATTTTATTTATTTCATTTTTTATTTAATTTATATAAGTACAGATAAATTAAGTTACATTAAATTAATAATAATAATACATATTTACTTAAATAAATTAAATAAAAGTATTAATTATTTAATTAAAAAAAACTAAAAACCTCCTCTAAATAAAACTGGACAGATTTAATTATTTATAAAAATTTTAAAATTAAACTTTAATAAAAAAAATATAAATAAATAATTGAGCTATTATGGACTGGTCCAATACTTACTCTTTTCAAGGATTGGACCAGTTTTCCGGAGACCGGCCGGTAGATAGTACACGGACACGAGTCCGTTGGCAATAACGTTTTCGTAAGTTACTCATAAGCTGGCGAATAATCCAGATCTGCTTACGCTGCCACGTTATGTCTAGGGAGTCATAGTGGCTTGTATACCATTAACTAGAAACCACAGCAGAGCTTGCAAAATTGTTTCTACACGTCCTCTATAGTTCCTCTAATTTAGTAAAAGAAATTGCCCACTGTAGTTCAAATAAAATCTTCCACAAAACCCGACAAAAAATTAAATATCCAAGACCCACGTGGTTCTCCAGTCAATATGTAAAACCAGTCCAGGAAGAAAAATCTGAAGTCTAAAACTCCAGCTTCTCACGCAGTTCGCATCAGAGCTCATAAGAAGTGCAAAAAAAAAAAAAAAAAAACATCAAGTAAGGGACAGCTTGCTTCCTGCTTAATGATAATCAAGTCAAAACTTTTGTACAGTCATGCTGAACATCTCCTAAAGATTAAGACAGGCCATCTTGACATGTCTTTTCCTCCAACTCTTGTTTAGACGACTAAAGCAAATCTCTCACTGTCACCATGAACTACCCACACTATTCCTCCTCTGATATGCGTTGCGGTCAGTTGGTGAATTGTGGGTGGTGGAAGCAGAGTTGTAGAGTCGATGCCCTCCCTCGATGAGTCTTTGGACTCCCTGGAGGTGAAAAATAATAATAATAATAATATTTCGACAGATGGATATCAGAAAAATCTTCACTAATGAGTCTCCTGGTTCGGTTGATATCCCTCCAGTTGTGCTCAAAACCTCTGCTCCCAAATTAACATCATCCTGTATCATACTCATCTGCCATCCACTAAGCAGTTGGAATAAAGCCTTTATCCAGCCTGTTCCTAAAAAAGAAGATAAAATTCAGTCATCAAACATCGTCAGATTGCCACCACCTAACCTCAGTACTCTCGAACATGATGGAGGTTATCAACAACCAAATCCTCACTACCTTTGGATCGCTATGGAAGATTCAAGATCTTGCATAACGATCATCAATATAGATTCAGCCATTCTCGTTCTTCAGCTGACCTTCTCAATAACCTTACCCACAGGCCATGGAAAGATTTGGAGAAACCCACTGGTTCGCTCACGATAACTCAAAAGCAGCTGGTCGTGTGTCGCACTCTCAACAAGTTACCATCCTTTAGCCTTCCTCTTTGTGATTGAATTACATGTTCCTACCTTCCTTCCTATTCGTTCGTTCTATCTCATACTGGATGTCTTCCTGTTATCATATTTCTTTATCGATGCTGGAGTACCCCGTGTTCTGTATTTTCGCCCAGGATCTTCTTCTTTGCATCAATCATTTCCTTCACCTCTGACTTCATCTCCTATTCATGGTTTTACTGAAAACTATAAAACTTAAACACTGATCTCCTCGCTCTCAAGTGAGGTGGTGTACTCCTTAGAATTTTTGGATATATATAGATTAAGGGAATCTACCAAACAGGTGACTACTCTCTCTCACAGACTCCCTCCAATCACTTTTTCATAGGCGTTCTGTGTTTTTCTACATTCTACCTTTTATATAGGTACTTTCAGGGGCGTTAACGCACCAATCTGATCACTATAGTTCCTCTAATTTCCTCTTATCTTGTAAGAACACGAATATCCACTTGTATAAATACTTCATCTCCAACCATAATTCATTTTCTTCCTTCAATTCAATCTGTCTCTGAGCGCTAAAACAGCCTTCATCTCAATGAGCATAAATTTCCTTTAGTGAAAGCGGGATATTCCATCAAAATGGTCAAACGCATAGACTACTGTATAGGTGGAAAACAGGTTCACCAAAAAAGTCAAAATATATTTGGTCAAAAGGTGATCTAAATTTTTAGTTACATTAAATTCATTTTTGCTGGTTTATATGCGCATTTGCCAAAGAAATTTTTTTTAATATTCATTCCATCACAACAAAAATAGTTGAAAGCTATCGAATGTTCGCACTTTGGATGGGATGAGTAGAATTTTAATAATGTATTTAAAAGATAGAATAATTTTATAATGAATTATTGAATTGAATAATGTATTTAAAAGATAGAATAATTTTATAATGAATTATTGAATTGAATAATGTATTTAAAAGATAGAATAATTTTATAATGAATTATTGAATTGAATAATGAATGAAAATAAAGAATAATTTTATAATGAATTATTGAATTGAATAATGAATGAAAATAAAGAATAATTTTATAATGAATAAAATAGATCATGAATAATTTTCGATTTTTGCTGATCCTATAACCAATAACCAGTGCACACAGAAATGTGCTCGTTATTGGTTCGGAAATACACATAAAAATAAAAAATGTACACATTTCATTCTTCTGAAACTTATGAGAGAATAAGGAAACATTACGTAACTCATTGGCTGAAGTTTTTCAGCCATTGAGTTACGTGTTATCAAATGTGACGTCATCGGTTTCTGACTACTATTATACAGTTATTTATATAGGTGGCATTGTAGTAAAACTGTGACGTCAAATTGCATACAAAATAAGAAAATACAGTATGACGCTTGTAGGCTTTGTGTGTAACGTAATTTCGTTAATTACAAGAAAATATGACAAGCCATTAAATCATTTAAATTTAAAATTAAAACAAACACCAATTAGCAACAGAAAGAAGCTTTATATTTTCCAAATGGCTCGCATTAAAAGCAATTAATTATCTGAAGAGGTTTGTTTCTTCTCTTTTTATGAGTGACATTTTATCCGGCCGTAATTTAAAATCCGTATCGTCTTTAAGGAACCGTGTCGCTATAATAAGTGTCCAAGAACGATTCTGACGGCAAAAGGATTTATATTTAGAAGCACTCAAGACGTGTTAAGGAATGCCAAGACGGTAGGTTCTACCAACAACAGCAATGCACAAATTACTTTGATGATAACGAACAACTTCTCTCTGATGTGCGGGATGTTGTCTTCAAATTTCAGCATTCTCTGCACCAGTGGCAGACAGCTCTTCAATCTACACGAGATCTTTGATGGATGACTTTCGATAGCTGTGCTCAGTAACACAGAAGCTGTCTGACGCCATTTATTTATTTGTTTTATTTTATTTTTTATTTTTGGCTCTCTCGGTTTTCTCTCAAGCAGTTTATTCATCTAGTTAAACTGCTGGATCTACTCGTAGTACACATTTTTTTAACAATGCATTATCTCTGTAGGAATCCTTGCTTTCTAAGCTTTAGTGATATCTTAATATACTAATGGCACATTATCTGTGTTATCTTCAATCTAGAGAGGCAAGTAATAACAAGAAGAAAAAAAAAAATTCCCTACGCATGAACTTTGGAACATTTCTTTATACACCAGTAGGTTAAAAGCAGAAAATGCCTCGGGTTATTTACTAGTATAAGCATCTTCCCGTCTTTTTCTAGTCGGTTATTCTACTTTGTACTTTTTTCTTGATATATTAAGTGCCAAAAATTGCTAGACATAAAATCTGTCAAAGAGATTTATCCATAAACCACCTTTAAATGTTTTATTAGGAATATATTTACTTTTTTTTACGCAAAAAAAAGAAAAAAAAACTTTTTTTTTTCACATATCTTCGATGCAAGACCATGCCCATAAAGTAACGCCTTTGCCAATGCACTCTTGAAATTTTGAAGGACAAACTACACTTTGTTTACAATTAGCTGTACTCGCAAACTGTCTACACTTAACTTAAATGTTCAATGCGGGAAATGAGACCTTATACCATGCGGGCATTTGAGAACCTGGAGGATTCAACCATCTATTCTACGATATCAAATTATATCGCATTTATGGATACGGGATTAAAGAAATTATATACCAAATAATATTGCTGGCGCATAAAATTCTAATCAATTCAGTCGCCTGAATTAGATGGAATATTTCTCAACTTATGTGACACTCTTAAGTTCGGAAATATTCTATCTATTGCTTTTATCAGAAAGAAATTATTCAAAAAATAAAAATCTTAAAACGAAATCATTCATACCTTCTTTTGACTTGAAACTGTGTCTCTCTGGCAACCTGAGCAACTCCATCAGAAATAGTAAACAGATATAGTGAACTGTTTATAAAAAAAAAAAGAGTAAAAAAAAACATACTCCACATAATAACCATGTAATAAATGCTTAAACCATTCCGGTAATAGCATGAAGTTGTCATGGAAACGGGAAAAACAAGATCGTTCCAAGATAGAATGGCTGCTTTCCGTTTATGTCAAAATCACGTGACACGCCTGTGGATAAAATCACCAGCTCTGCACCAGGGGAGTCATCTGGTACTAGCATGTGTTTAAAACGTGAAAGAAAGTCAGGGTGATTGGCATAAGCCAGCAGTTATTTAGAAGTGCAAGGTTTAGGTCGACCGTTATAGAGAAAACCCGAAGGAATTAGCAGAGCGGCATCCAATATCTTCCAAATGATTCGTATTTCCTTGTGCCTTTGATGGCATTGTAGACAAGAGAATGATTATCATTGTAATGTTCCGTCTCTGTCTAATCCTATGATTCAACTGCTTACAGAGGCCTCCGCTTGGCATTGTATAACGGGATCCAATGTAAGGAACAAAATAACGGTGACCTTCGTATGTTTAGTAAAACTGAATGGATCCTATTTTAAAAGGCCAAGATAACTGAGAGTTGTAGGTCTCTCTACTCCACAGAAATAGCGTTTTTTATACAAAACACAAACAAGGCAGAGAATACCAGCAGCTGACAGATGTTGTACACTCAGCAGATACAATTAATAGCCCTAACTTAGCCTTAATTGGATAACTCGTGGCAAAGGTGGGCAAGCCCCATATTATTTATGTACTATTTGTGAAACATTGTTTTTTTTTAACCATAAACTGTGATTGGTCTTACATTAAGCGTTCTTATAAGAACAATTTATCAAACACTAGTGCATTTAATATTTTTAATTATTATCGTGCATGGCGACCCAGCGATTTTATAGATCTCTGTATTTTTGGAAGTGCAGCTCTGTGGAAATGTCCTTTGCATCTGTAGCGCTGGTTTGGCCGAAAAAAGAAAAAACGTTATGATTTATGCCAACTAGAGGAGGAACTTTTTCTAAGCCTTTCTTCTATCAGCTCCAGAGTTAGTTGATATCTAGCACGAGAAGTAGAGATTTCAATTTCCGTTCAACTTGGTCATTTTAATTCCACAACTCAGGAAAATCGAGCATAGAACTCACTTTATTTCATAGAATAATATATTGAGTAACAGATGGTAGCAGTGATCTCTCCTCCAGATGCCTTTTAAAAATCACTGAGAATTTTTTGCCAGCTATCTGTGGAGATCAGGTGAGACTGTTTGCCCACCAGGCTTCAAAAGCTAGTTTACTCCCTTTGGTGAATAAAAGGAGTTTATTCCCAATAAAAACTCTGAACAGGGAGATGTCAATTAACTTGGTGTGGGGAATGTAATTTATATACGAAAAAAAAGTTAGTGTTTTAGGTACTGATATATAATAGCATATTTGGCTACAAACGATGGTTGCCATCGTTTGTAGCAAAAATCATCATGATCTTTGGGGAATTATTGTGTTTCAATAGCGACTGTTTGAAGCCAACAGTGCAGGTCTTTACAGCAAGCAGGCATTTCTTTAAGAGAGAGAAAGAGGGGAGTTCAACAATTTGGAAATACATTTGAACATTCTAGAATAACACATCTTTTTTTTTTCTAATTATTTTATATAATTCCACTAGTTATGTCTCAAGTTTAAGATACGATTCAACTCGCTAGTTTAATCCTCGTATACCGGATAGAAATTGAAGTTACATGTCACATTCATATAGATGACATTTCCTTAAATGCTGATAGGTCGTTATCTAATCCAGAAAAATGTATTAAAGCCCTCGTAGATCCAGCATGACCCTTGGACTGTAGATATTTAAAGCTTAAATTCCTGTTTGCTGAAAAGCCACGTAACAAGACTTCACTTCACGCAACTCTACTGACCTCTTGTAATTTCCCACTGATCAGTGTAATCAACTCATACAACCCATTTGGGTGTACCTATAAGTGCACGTGATTGATGTCTAATGACGTTTCTCCTAGTCTTGTAGTTTAAATGCCAGATGAAACGTGCCGGGCCAATAATCTCATCACTCATCTATACTGTTGCACTCCGATCTTGACGTCTCATATTCTGTAGAATAAGATACGGATTTTGTCACCCCCGAAGGTGTTTCTGAAGCAATTACTACGAAGCCATAACTCCTACTTTAGAACATAAAGAATGGAACGAGTTCTTCCTCTTAACCGTAGGCAGGAAACAAGGATGGATGTTGTGTAGCCTTCATACGCGATGGTCGTGAAATATTCATTTCGGACATGTACCAACTCCGCAATTTATGGGGCCACTTGACAGCGCTTCGTCAAATTATTCATCTTTATGATCAGACGTACAACATTGCTCTTTTGTTTGGTAAAGAATTCCTTAATGTGACCTTCGTGGTTTCATCGCCCTTTGAAGTAAATTTAAACGAGTCCCCCATCTCCGGACACGTCATGATAATAAATTGAGGCGCATTTAAGAGTACACTGGGGAATTTCATCTGAAAGTGATGCGTGGATCCCAAGAAATCCACTTCAGATCAGCTAGTTACCAGATATAAACAAACAAACATGGCCTCCATTCCTCCACTTTCGTTTTAGATCAAGTGTTCAACTATTGGTTAATATTCTTTTTTCTTTTTAATTCACTTTTAGTTGAAATGCCAACTGCTGAGACTCTCTACATGCGACACTTAATTGCTAAAGGTTTTGCAACCTTTTGTGTGTGTGACTCATTTTATAATCTCAAAATGTCTAAATATGACGCGTCGTTCGCAGCCTCAAAAATCTTAAAGTGAAATTATAAATAAGATATAAGATAGCGAGTATTTTAGTTATGAGTATAATCAAACCAGTCACACAAGATATCTAATGTATGCGATTTATATCTGCACATCAAATCAAAGCAGTGAAGTGGGTTATATCACCACATGAAGATGGGTGTAGCAAAAATGCTTTTCATATTTCCCGTTATCTGTAAAAAAAAAAATGTATGGGTAAGGTAATATAGAGTTTTAAGCTCTGATCATGCCAGGAGGGTAACAGCAATAGCCGAGCCTTAGTTAAAACTTCATTGGCTACAGCATTGCCATCCATTACCCTCCCAGGGTATCCATTTTAGTCGCCTCGCACGACATGCATGGGCTACAGTGGCGATTTTTAAGTAAAGCCCTGTTTAACAATGAGAACGATCCCTAGACCACTCCATAGTGGCCGAAAGATCGTCCAACTCAGCGTTCGCCCATTCAGTGACAAACTCACCTTTTATCACTACATCCACCGACTCCACCACCACATCACTACACCGAGCAGAGCCGCTCATATTCCAGGGAGGGGCGTCCACCGACAAGGTCCATCTCAGGCCTTGCCAGAGAACGCCCTCCCCCAGAGACTCAAAATGCTCTCTCAGGGCAACGCCCCCCTCCGAAATCTAAGCCCCCCCCCACCCCTCACCGGGAGCAAAATTCCGGAAGAAACCTGAGAGAGCGAAGTTCTCGAAACTCTGCGTCCATTTTCGTCGCCTCATACGACATGCATGGGTTACAGTGGCGCTATTCTTATCCCGGCCACCACTCGGGTAAATAATTAATAATTCCGTAATGATTAATTAATAATTAATAATGATAAAAGTAATAATTATTATTATTATTATTATTATTAATTCATACCTAATTATTAATCAATAATAAAAAATAATACATAAAATTAATTGATAATTCATAATAATTAATTAATAATAATTTAACGTCATATATTTAAATTGTTTTAAATTTTAATAATCTCAGATCGTTTAAATTCCTAATAACTTCGAAGTATTATAAATATAGAATCAACAAAAATAATAAAAGATGTCGACGATACGTTTAAAATATTGTATGTAGTATTATAATTTCCAAATGGAAATCAAGTAAAGGAGCATGAAAAAATGCAGCCAATACAACACGAAAACGTATCCGATTTTGCTATGGTAATAAATATATAAAATATAATCAGCGCAGTTAATTTTATAATTATAATTTTTTTAAATTAATTTTTTGAGTTAATTATCATTTGCCAATAGCAAATTGGCATTAAGTTTTCGTTGCAAAAAGAAATTATGGAAAAAAAAAACCGAGTATAAGCAATAGAAGAGGTTACTTTTTTGGTGAAAATAAACATAAAATGATTCTGTCATAAAAAAAGAAAAAAAAGAAAACCCATAAAATATTTATTTGCATACAACAAAAATACTTCAATAGTGCGTTGCCTTTCTAACATTTTCCACCCGAGACTGGCAATTTCTTATTTTTAAAGCTACGTTTGAAAACGGAGAAATGTAAAGAGAGACATTTTACGTCATTTGTGACGTCACTTGTACAGTTTGACACGCGTTTCTAGTGAATTACATTTGTTCCTTATATAGCAACAACACAAAAATTAGCATGTGTCCATGTAGTGATTTTGTTGTTATGAAAAGTCATTTATCTTCAGTTAGAAAAAGAGAATGATTATTCGTGAAGAATACTATTTCAGTTTCATAAGAAGGTTAATAAAAATAAAGTATATTTATTCGTATATTTGCTTATTTCATTTTATTATTCATTTTTTTAGAAATAGAAATTAATAATTCATAGAGATATGACTTAATAATTCAGTAAAATGAAACGTTTTTTAGTTTAAATCATTTAGTTCATTGGTTAAACACTTAATGACGTCAGAGAAATCCACGCCTAATTATTACGTCATTGTTCACATGAATACGGGAAAAAATTGGTTTAAAAGCGTAAAAAATGTAATTAATTATTAAATAATTTAATAATTACTTAAATTATTTAAAATTTAATAATTTTAAATAATTTAATTTAAAATTATTAAATTTTAACATTCATTTTAACATTAAAAATTACTCAACAACCAGTAATACGGTATGAATGTAAGACTGTAAATTATTACATTCATATTATTACTTGTTACTAAGAATGCAATCCGAGCCAAGATCTTAGAATTTTTCTCAGATAATAACGCCTCTACAGACATAGAATACACCGGGAGGCATTGGGTCAACCACCTTATCTTCGTATAACGGTTGCAGCTATAAGGAATAGAAACCCTCGACACCATAAGGGTAAAAGAAGGAAAGATTAAGAAAGAACTAAGAATGTAACAAGTACAGGATGGATCTGATAATCTTAAAAAAGTGAGTTTTGCAATAGCTTTTGTTTGGTGACGTCATTGTCATTATAGCAATTGAATCTGAAACCGATTAGGGGAATTTATCGTATTCTAACGATGTTTCTGCACGTGTACTCAATAGTTCTTGCACAACAATAATCTCAATTTTTGGTCATCCGTAACATATAAGTTTGCACAGCGGTAAATGTCTCGTTTTTCTACAAATGATCTGATTTAAATGGAAATTCGTAAGAATCCCAATCAACAAATGTGACGAAAATCATTCCCCCTAGAGAAAAATTGTTTTACTTACAGATTTATCGAAACGAAATAAAAAAAGAATAGTAGACAATCATTTTAGAAATTATGGAGTTTACAACCGTGTTATAAATAACTCTTGTAATATCCCGACGTTTCGATCTTCATATTAAGATCATCATCTGGAGCATATACAAATATACAGGACAAACTAAGTTCCGTTTCTAGATACGCTTGTCACACGTCTTCCTTCTGGCAATCTTTCCTTCACTGTTTACCGAAAGCCGACACATAATGGCCAATATATACACATAAACTCCTACCACCACCCAACACAAAAACTAGGTGTCGTTAATACTCTAAAAAAACAGGGATCTGAAGATCTGCTCCAGTGAACAGGCACTGAAAGACGAATTTAAAATAATCAGAAATACTTTTTAAGAAAATGGGTACAGCCAAAACACTATTAACAAAATTCTCTACCCTAAATAAAAAAAACGAAGACAAACCAGACTACAATAAAACTATAACCATTCCCTATATTAAACGAACGTCAGATAAAATAAACAGAATACTACAAAAATACAACCTCAAAGCCACCTTAAAACCTCCTGCAAAATTAAAAGGCTTACTCAACTCATTCAAAGACCCACTCCCTCCGGTGGCCCACCGTGGAGTATACCGTATTTACTGCATTTGTAATAAACCATATATAGGATAAACAGGACGCACAATTCCTATCAGACAAAAAGAACATAAACGACACGTCAAATATAATAATTATGGTGAAGCTGGCCTTTCTGATCATGCCCTACCTTACATAGAACTGACTGGAAAAGCACTAGTTGTCTACATCACACCAAAACATGGTATGAACGCAAATTTAAGGAAGCCTGTGAGATTATTATCAACCACCCCCAATCTGAACAATAATAATGGTCTAAAAATCCCAAACATATGGAAGGCATATATTCGACCCCGGAACCTCTCTCTCTAAGAGCAATTATAAACAGGACTATAGAAAATCCAGGATCCTAAATTAAAAATAACAATTGTAATGCTAAAAGCAGGACATCATTGTTACTGAAAGAAAACTATCTGTAAGAAAGAATGTTTATTCATGTTATCAGAAATAGAATTTAGCTTGATGTAGTTGATCAATATATTTTTTTCGCTAGAGGTCATGCCAGTAGAATAACTTGTGATCAATTTATTGTTTCTCTAGCTTACTGTATGCAATGTTATATGATAGCTTGTAATGTAATGTTAGTTTTTCCTGCATATTTGTATACTCCAGATCTTAATATGAAGATCGAAACGTCGGGATATTAAAAGAATTATTTATAACACGGTTGTAAAGTCCATAATTTCTAAAATGAATGCTGATCACCGTGTAACATTAAAAGAAAGGATGGGATGTGATTAGTTGTCAGACTTTCCACAACACCAGTTGTTGAATTTCGATTAAAATTATTGAAAAAAAAAAGAAGACTATATTCTGGAATTTCTTAATCGTATTTCATGATGGAACTCTTTTAATGGAACAACCAGTTACGTTCTATAAATTTTCTTTGTTTTTCCTGTTGTATTTATTCACTTATGTCACCGACATATTTTTTTTTTACTCTTTCTTTAATGTAATTTTTTTTTATCATCAGGTGCTTGAAGGATTTAGTCCTATCTTATCTTATTTCAGTCTCAAAACCCATCAGCAATTATTTTATCTAATATATTTTACTGCCGTTATAATTATCACAATAATAAAAAAGTGAACTAAGGATTTTTATATTTTTTTGTATTTTTAATATATATATATATATAATTTTTACTATTAGTCAAACCTTTCTCTGGAGACTAAACTAAACTAAAAAACCTCGTTCAAGCCACTTTAAGGTCTCCAATAAACGGAACGGTGGTCTCACACTGATGAAGAAATCCATCTCGCACCTAAAGATAATCACAAACATCCATACCCAATGCGAGGATCGAACATGCAGCCTGTTGGTTGGAAGGTGGATACACTAACCTCTCCACCAACCAGATCGGCAATCTATTGTAAATTGTCAGTAAGACGTTATTTTAATTTAAATAATGGCGGTGGGTTACGTTGGTTGGAATTAGAATTACGGATCAGGCCAATGTAATATGTCTGTTAATTACATGTGTTCTTTAGATCGGTTTGTCTGTTTTGCGAGGAAAAAACCTACGATTTTGGAAGGAAAATCTTTCCATGCGAGACTGATTAACTTACCTTTAGGTGAAAAGCCCTTGTAAACTCCTTCACGTCCTGAATGGAAGTTAACCCCAAGTCTTTCCAGCCAAAAGGCATTGTGGTTAAACTGAGTTAGGAAGGGCCCTTTATAAATGGCAATATGTAATAATTCGATTACTGTATATGCTGTTTAATTCTGTAACTTTTTTTACTTTTCCTGATGCCTTAGGGTTATAACTACATACGTTTAGAGCGTTATAAACTCTTGTTACAATGTGACCTTCGAATCTTTCCTTATTTCATCGTAGTCCATCAATAGAAACTGAAACTTAGCCCACTACTATTATAAAAGAGTGAGGAATATAGCTGCAAAATGACTGATCTTTGAAGCAAATAGTTATACAACTAGATGCGCTAATGTGGAGAACTTAAAAGATATCTTTTGCTTCAACTTTTTGCGCCTTCAAAAAAGTGAGAGGTTTGTAAACCACTTAAGTTATATCCGATCTTTTTCTCTCTTTTTTTTTTTTACCTCATAACTTCCAAAAGGTTTTGTGTACGAATGACGTCATAACAGCTGGTTTGGACACCAACGCTTAGCCACGATCGAAAGGTTTTTGTGACATTGCATTAAAGTGAAAAACTCCCGAGCAATCAATTGGTTGAGCAAATTGGTTTGGGAACAAACGAAGTTAAGAAAATCCTATAAAAATCAACCACCAGATGGTGCTTTATTCTAATAAATTATCTCCGTCTGGGTAGATTTAAATAACCATTTAAAAGAAACACCATCTGTCATCAATACACTCCCTTAAAATCAATTTGATTCTCTCTCTCTCTCTCTATCTCTGTTTTCCTTTTCCAATGGTCAACATAAAAGTTATTAATACTAAAAATTCTATTTCCGGACCAAAGTAAATGATATCTTCCTCCACTTCCCAGATATGAGTGGCAGCGTTAGATCGATGGTGTGGGAATTCTATCTACAGATTAGTCACAGCTGCAAAAGACTGGAGCCTTTCACAGACTACTGTACATTCTTAATGGAAAAGTTCTCTTAGAAAAACTTTTTGAAAGCCACGAAGTAATTCTGTATTTTTTTAATGCTACATTTCAACTCATTTCTATGTTAGTGTTAGCCCCTTCGTGCATGAGGCTTCAAATATCTCTCGGGCAGTGTCCGGAACTTCCGTTTTTCTATTGTTACAACCCAAAACAAACGTAAAGCGTCATGGGGGACACTCCTCCTACTACAAGAAACCAGATGACTACGACGTGTGAAAATTTCGTAGCCTCCAAAGGAGCTCAGAGATTTTGAAGGTTGGGTTCATCTTTGTACGCATATAGAAACGTACTCGGAAAATGTCAACACCGTTTCAGTGGTGTATTGGGTGTCGTTTGGGGAAGATGTGTCCGCCCACGCTCTAACACACAGCAATTTAGAGATACAAACTGCGCGGCTGCACTATGTTGAAATAGTGGTCTCATGTCACTAACCATGAAATGAGAGATGCGACCTGCAGACAGTTATTACCAGAAACGAACTCACAGAACCAGAACCATAAAATAAATGGAAAACTCCTGTGGAACAATGATACAGGTACTTCCAATAACCCCTTTTATACGGCAATGGTCTTGGGCGTGGACAGCACGGTTTTTCCCCAGTTTATCTGGGGTTTTTCATCCCGCAAGCAGGCAAACCGGTCCCATGAACACACACACACACACACACACACACACACGGATATAGTTAGGAATACTTAAGACAATTCCTTCAGCCACAGGTCTGACTTGTCAGTTATGCCGGTCCCGAGCCCGGATAAAAATAGGGTTGAGGGATTAAGGTGGTGTCGTACCTCCCAGTAAAAGGGGTTCACGGCCGTTGAATCACCATACGAAATGAATGAATAAATACGGCAATGATTGTAAACTTGTGATGACAATAAAATCCATGGGATGAAGTGGCATGTAGAATTACTGCATGGGGAGCAGATCGCAATACTATCACCTTTCCACTAGAAATTAATATAAAATATTCCATGTAATATGGCAAGCAGTTATTACGGTCAAAGGCCAAACAACGCTTCATTGAATTCAGTGAATAAAGACATGTTTTATTTACATCCGCACTTCTATGACTTTTGGTAGGAAAGTGTACAAAATTTAGTGTAAATAGTATTACAAGATAGTGTAATAAGGAACTGTAACAAGGAACTGTAACTGTAATCATAACTGGAACCAGAAATGTTCGCACAAGGCTACACAGGCATCCTAAACATTATGTATTCTATTTAAAAATAATTCCGAAAAAATGTTGTGTTTTGTATTATAATTAAAATTATTTATAGTTTAAAAATATATTTAAAAATTTGTTTATAAATAAATAATTATTTATTTATTTAACTTTGTTTTATTTAAAATATCTTAGAGTTTAAAAATACAGTAAAATAATCAATATATATACATATAATATAAAAACTTGTGTTTTAAATCACACGTTGAAGATCAAAAATTACCTTTTGCGCAAGAGATGGCGGCTCGTGTTGTAGTGTTTAGTGTCGTGTATTATTGATAGTGAATTATAATCGAGTTTGATATGTTTTTAGCGATTTATAGTTATGCTTAATCATTAGGGTTAGTAGTTAATTGCTTGCTACCATAATTAGTCACATATTTTCCTCAGTGCTTTATCTAGTAGGTAAGTTAACCTTTTCTTTCTAAAACAACGGCGATACGCTAGGCTTACTGCCATCAGCATCGCCATTGTGTTATAGAAACTGTCTATTACCATAGTGCGGTGGAAATGGACAGCATGTACTGCTCCGCAGAACAACTTGCGGATCCAACCACAGATGTACCGTACGAGGACCTCACCTTTAAACAGCTCCTGGCCATTTTCAAGCACATTGGAAATCTGCTCCACACAAAATGGCCTGGCAAGGTAGTAGTTCATGAAATCCAAGAGGTTGATGCTGACGATACTCAGCTTCTTGAACTGCTTCAGGGCGGCGCTGCTGAGGAATCAGCGGCGGCTGATGATCATTCCCGCACTGACCATGCTGATGCTAATTTTCAGGAGGTTCGCGCAAGAAAAAAGCGAAAAACCGCGACCTCTGAATCACCAATAATGGATGTTGTAGTAGAAGATGGCTCTGCTGCAGACTCTCCTACCTCCGCAAGGGAAAAGATCCCCCCGATTATTCTGCGTGAGAAGAAAAAATGGATGACAATAAAGAACATGATGTACAACCTAAAGATTTCGTACAACAATGCAAAGAATATCACAGATGGTGTCAAAATCCACCCCAACACTGTCTCAGATTACCGTAGGTTGACAGCAGAACTGAATTCTAGAGGGGTCCAGTACCATACTTATTCGCTCGGCTCCGAAAAAAATCTTAAGATTGTAATTAGAGGCGTACCTGAGGATGTCTCCACAGATGAAATCATTGCGGATCTGCACTCGAATGATTTACCACCAATCAAGGTCAGCAGAATGACCAGGAGGGACAAGACTCCAATGCCACTGGTGCTGATCGAAATCAGTCAAGCCCACAAACACATATATGACTTGACAACCATCTGTGGATTGAAAATCTCGGTAGAACCGTTAAGGAAGAGAGCTTCTACTGGGCAATGCCACAGATGTCAAAAATTTGGGCATGCCCAGAAAATGTGCAGGGCAGAGTTCAAGTGTCTGAAGTGTGGGGTTGGTCACCCAACGAACACCTGCTCTAAACCAAAATCTACCCCGGCTAAATGTGCCAATTGCGGCGGCCCTCACACATCCAACTACAAAGGATGTTTATATAATCCACGTAATAGGAGGTCAGAAGAGGGAACATTCTCTCCTTCCATTAGCTCACCTACATCTGCAGCTACTTCACAGTCTCCTAAAGTTCAGAATAAAGATTCAGAAGCCCATCTGCCGAAAACTGAGTTCCCTCAAAAAACAACTCTAAAAAGGCAGTCCAGGTCATATGCGGATGTAACCCGCCCTAAACAGACATCCCTAGAACAGCCAGCTTCACGCCCAAATTTGACAGCTATCATCACCGCGTCCCTGGCAAATATGCTATTAGATTTCAGCAGATCTAATCCTTCACAAAGTTCTACTAACAGATTCCTCAAAGACACCCAAGTCATCATTTCAGCGCTCACTAATGAACAGTAAAAAATTAAAACCAGAATCCTTAGAGATAATAGCCTGGAATGCCAACGGCTTAAGAAATAAGATCCTAGAACTTAAAAATTTTGTCCATAGACATCGGCCAGATGTTCTATTACTAAACGAAACACATCTAAGACCAGCAGACAATCCCAAAATCTACGGATATCAATCATATAGAACTGACAGATCAACCCACAGAGGTGGAGGCACAGCAATTTTCATCAAGAACTTTATCTCACATCACTCCATAAACCTTCCTCCTACCTCCACTCTTGAGGTCACTGGCATTGAGATTCTCACGAGCTCAGTAGGCAAATTAAAAATTTTTGCAGCATACCATCCACCACAAAAATCATTACTATCTTCTGACTTGAATGCCATATTTGATACTGGAGAGCCTACCATTGTGGCAGGGGATCTAAATGCCAAACATCCTACCTGGAATAGCCACTCCACTAACAAAAATGGACAGATACTACAGAACTATGCTGATTTCAACAACCTTCACGTAATAGGCCCTGCTGATCCCACCCATCACAACACTTATGGTAGGGCTGATGTATTGGACATTGCCATACTGCAGCACATTAGACTCCAATACAATTTAATGACAATCAATGATTTATCATCAGATCATAACCCAATACGATTAAAATTAGGAAATCTTGAAAAATTATCTCCACCCCCTCACTCATTTATTCCCTGGGAAAGGCTCTCCAAGATGCTTCCAAAATATATTGGTCCTGTTCCCATCATTAAATCAAAAGAGGAAATTGAGATAGCTGTCAAAAATCTAACAGAACAGATCACAGCAGCCTGTGCAGCAGTTACTACCCCTGTAACTACCCACAAACCCAACCATCTGCCCGAAGATATTATGAATCTGATTAGGGAAAAAAACAGGGCTAGGAAAAGATACCACAACACTAGGGCACCACAAGACAAGCGGATCTTAAATAGGTTAAATTCTGCAGTGAGAGATGCACTCGCAACTCATAGATCTCAACTCTGGGAAGAAAAACTGACCTCCATCTCCACTGATAACCACTCTGTATGGAATCTTATCCGTAAGATCAAGAACAAAAACAAACCTCTTCCCCCTCTACAAACTGATTTAGGCCTCATCCACACTGATGCTGAAAAAGCCGAGGCAATAGCGAATCACCTTGAAAAACAGTGCAAACCTGCCTACGACCACCTTGACATTAGTCATATTTACAAGATACACCGTAATGTCAGATATTCGCTCAATTCTGCTCCCACACAATCCACTCAAATCACACCCACCTCGCCTGCTGAAATATATGCTATTGTTCAGAAATTCAAAAATAAAAAGGCTCCTGGACCCGACGGTATCTCCAACAAAGTTATAAAACTTCTACCTCGCAAAGCTATTGTTCATTTAGCAAACATAATCAACTCCATACTTCACTACAAGTATTTCCCTTCCTACTGGAAACTGGCGTACATAATACCAATTCATAAATCTGGAAAGGATCCCACTCTGCCACAAAATTACAGACCAATCAGTCTCATCTCTAATCTCGGAAAAATTGCTGAGAAGGTAATTCTTACAAGGCTTCAAGATTCAGTACTCCAGTTAAACATCCTGCCTGAGGAGCAGTTTGGCTTCAGACAGTTGCATAGTACCACTCAACAAATACACAGATTGGTGGAACATATCATTACAGGTTTTAACTGGCGTCAATGCACTGGGGCTGTTTTCCTAGACTTAGCCAGTGCATTTGACAAGGTTTGGCATTATGGTTTGCTATACAAGCTTATATCATCCGGTGTTCCAATCGGAATCATTCAACTCATCAAGACATACCTCTGCGATAGGCGCATGCAAGTGAGATTAAGTGGAGTAGTGTCTGCACAGAAACACATCTTGGCTGGAGTTCCACAAGGATCCTTATTAGCACCGATCTTATTCTCCTTATACTTGCATGATATCCCACACAACCCATTATCTTCAATTAAAGCTCTTTACGCTGATGACACGGCGATATTGGCCAGATCATTAAAGCCTCACTTAGCCATCAAGAAACTGCAAGAAAACCTACTGCAAATAGAGCAATATTTTGCCAAATGGCGACTCCAGGTGAACCCTCAGAAGAGCGTAGCCGTCTTATTCTCTAGAAGATCAGTGCTTCCTAATGAAGATATTCTCCTGTTTAACACAAAAATTCAGTGGAAAACAGAGATCAAATATCTTGGTGTAGTAATGGACAGAAAACTGACTTTCAACTCCCATATCAAGACTCTCTGTGTAAACACGTCAAAAACCATAGCCCAGCTCTATCCGCTAATAAACAGAAACAGTAAGCTGAGCACCAGAATCAAACTTCTCATATATAAACTGATGGTTCGTCCAATACTCACCTATGCCTCACCGGCCTGGAGCCATACTTCAAACTCAAATATCATTAAATTACAACGCATTCAGAACAAGTGTCTCAGAATGATCCTGGGCGCTCCATGGTTCGTCCGAACTGTCCGACTGCACCGGGACACGGAGGTCCCCTATATCTACACCTTCATGCAGACTATAGCAACCAAATTCTTTTCAAAGGCAACTGTGCACCCTAACAGACTGATCCAACTGGCTGCTGACTATGATGCTATGGACTACTCGAAGCACAAAAGACCTAAAGCCATCCTCAAACCCCTCACTGAGGATTAATCTCCTAGCCTGCTGAGGGCGAGCAATTAGCTCATAAACTCTTTCTACTCACAGTCTCTATTAAGATAGCCGGGAATATGAAAAGCTTTTGCTTCACCCGTTAAGCCAGTAATGTTACTAGTTACTAGTTATCACACGTTGAAGTGGTGGCCGGGATAAGAATAGCGGCGCCAATGTAGCTTTTATCCATGAGTTATAGGAATGTTGTTCTGATTTTGTAATATCACCCACGATGCTAATGAATACGAAACCAACGACAATCTCAAACTCTACCGACATGCTGCGTTTATGATTTGTTGTTTATGTTGATTTGGGGCTGTAATTAATAATTGCTTCAAAGTAACATAAAATATTTTACGATCAATAAAGTATCAACTTCTAATTTATCATTTGATTATTAGTGTAACATCTAAGATTAATTTCCAGATTGATATTTTTCACTTAGATTGTCAGCGGTTTGTACTGAATAATCCTACACGAGGATGTTATGTAACAACATCGCAATTACATAAAAAGTTTATTAGTTTATGTAATCAATTACATTAACTAAAAACTATTTCGGTTAAGAAAAAATAATTAAGTAGCAATTCTACTTAACGATAATAATGACTTCCACCTGGCTATGGTGAAAGATGACATCCGACGTACTCCATTGATGAAGATGCATGTAATGAACGATGACGTGGCATAAAATTTCAGGTCATGGACAATGCCTTTACAGAGAAAATGATGCAAGTTGAAATAAACTTGACGGGAAGTTAACTGCTGGTATTTTCATTCCAAACTCAATTGATGTGTCTTCCTCTAATCGAGTTAGATTTAGAAAAGTGGTAGAATTATTCATAAATAGGAAACCATTCTCTGGACTGAAATTTCCTAAATTTTGTTGGAATCAACCATTATTTCCTTTCTTAAAAAAAAAAAAAAAAAAAAAAAAAAAAAATTGTTTTGTCCTTAAAATATTCTCTCCTTCAAAACTGTGATGAGCAATAAATCAAATTTTATGGCTATCATTGCATTTGGCCAAGTGCCACATGCTTCGCTTCCCGAGACTGGTGACCCGCTTATTGACTGCCATTTTAGTGATGGATGGTTCTTTACTGCAAGAGGTATTTGACTCGTGATGGTAGATGGAGGGGAGGGATTGAAGTGGGGAGGAATAGAAACAGGTATGAAACGTTTGCGATTCTGTTAATATAGAAACGTTGGCGCTAATTTGGGGGGAATTTTTTTTTTTATCCTCTCTCAATGTTTTCATGCAAATTTGCGTGTCTTTCACACCCAAGAAAAAAAAATCCTTAAGGAAATTAAAACAGTGAGATAATTATATACAAATCCTATCAAAAAGTTGTTATTTTTGAATGTCTGATATACATTTGGCAACTTAAGAATGACTCGTCCGATTTCCAGTTTTCATTTTATATTTTTATTATCTTTTATCGTATGTAGTACTACCCCCCCCCTTCAGTAGACATGCTATGAGATATGCCGTTCGACTGCATGCACATTAACAGAAGGTGTAAATGTCTACGCTATTACATTTAGTTGTAGCAATGGCGCTGACGTTCGAAGAAAAGGTGTTTATTGTTGAGCATTATTTCTCGTTCATACGAAGTTCGTAGAGCAAATGGTCCAAGCCTATAACATGTTTGTGAGCAGTTTGTTCGTCGGTTCCATAAGCGTGCCCCAAACAATAGTGTCATTGCCTTAATCGAGAGGTTCCGACGTACCAGGGGTGTTCTGCCGCATTTCGAGGTTCACGGAATTCTCGTATCCTTCATGTTCTCCTGATCTCACACCACTTGATACCTTCGTTTAAGGTATATGGAAGGAATGGGTATTCCACCAAGACCCCCCCCTTCAAACCTTGATGAACTAAGGGATAAATTACATGATATATCCAGCAGATTCCAACCCTTGTTCTCCAAGATGACAGAGGCGCTTCGAAACCTGTCTCGAAAGAGAAGTTGCCCATTTCGAGCACGTCATCTACCGTCGTTAATGCTTTGTTCGACCAAGATTGCGTCGATAGTTGTCGATGTGCGTATCATCACGCGTAAACATATTTCTTTGTTAATAAACCCGTTTCCTCCATAACATATATCGTTGGAGTGATTCAGTACAGTTTTTTTTTGTTGTTGCGCCATATTGTATTTCATAGTTCAAATAAACAAAATACTAATCTGCATAAATGAATCCATTCGTTATTTACTACGATATGCTCACGCAATCTTCGCTTTGCACAGTTGGAAGAATAACACCATGAGGCCTTTAGTCAAAAGAGGCCTGCATTAGATTGTCGTCAATCACGTGAGATCGCTGGGTTTCATCTGAAGGTGTGGTAGCCGATCTCATACGAATGTATGTACTTTCCCTCCAAAAACTCTGGTTTTTCATCTTGCACACAGGCATGCTCAGTCAAGAACATCGGAGAGTACCGCGGACCCATCTGAATTTGCAATGCAAGTGACTAAATGTGCACAGTTTAAGAAGCCAGGGCTTCGATTTAAAGACAGACTAAGCATCCGAATCGGAGAAGCTAACAATTATAGATGACATTTGGAGACTAACCAAGTAAAACGCCAACCGACCCATCAGTTCGATGCTGGCCACCATACAACCAACAGAGCTCGTCAATTGGTCCTCACTCCTAATGGAATATTTCTTTTTCTCTGCAGTAATTTTTGATTTGTAATTGTTCTGCTGAATTATTTTCTAAGCATCAGTATTGTTAAGTGAAGTGAACAAAAGATACATCCATCCTTAGCTTTCTCAAGCTCATTGAGTATGTATGTAGTAACAAAAATATCAAATTTCGTTCGTTCCACCTTTTTTTTCTTTTTACTTTCAATCAAAATATACTGCTCAGAAATGGAAGCAAGGAAATGCCGAGAACTTGTAACATCGAAATGAACTCATTATTTAAAGAGAATTCTTCCAGAGAACTATTATACCTTGGTAAAAATAAACCTAAATAAAATGTGAATTGCACTTATTTTGGAAATTAGTGAACAACAAATCTAAATATTCATATCTTCGCCAAATATTAGTGATCGCTCAAATATATATATATATATATATATATATATATATATATATATATATATATAATATGTAGAAAGTATTTTTATCTTGGGTATAAATATGTTAAAGATACCAAGCAATTTTAAACCTGGTTTTACTCCATTTCCCAAGTAAGCAAACAGACTAAAAGTCATGTTTGCGCCTGCAATTGATGCAAGTCTAACTGATCCCACAGGTAGTGCAGGACCAGGGCAACTCGTGGCAAAGGTGGAACAAGCTCCGATCACTAATCTTAATATTTACCCTTAATGCCAAAACACATCTCCAAGAAGGGGATGTATGATGTTTTGTATTAAAGGCAAGGGGCCACTACCCAGACCGGTTTCGACCTTTATTGAGGTCTCGTCAGTGGGAGCTAGGCTAGAAATACCAAGATTTAGTAATACAGAGCTTGTAAGTATTTCGCCAAAACAAGTTACCATAAGGTGTTTTAACCTTATTAAATAAAAATCTCTGGAGGAGATATAAATGTAGAAAGTATTTTTACCTTGGGTATAAATATGTTAAAGATACCAAGCAATTTTAAACCTGGTTTTACTCCATTTCCCAAGTAAGCAAACAGACTAAAAGTCATGTTTGCGCCTGCAATTGATGCAAGTCTAACTGATCCCACAGGTAGTGCAGGACCAGGGCAACTCGTGGCAAATGTGGAACAAGAGATTTTTATTTAATAAGGTTAAAACACCTTATGGTAACTTGTTTTGGCGAAATACTTACAAGCTCTGTATTACTAAATCTTGGTATTTCTAGCCTAGCTCCCACTGACGAGACCTCAATAAAGGTCGAAACCGGTCTGGGTAGTGGCCCCTTGCCTTTAATACAAAACATCATACATCCCCTTCTTGGAGATGTGTTTTGGCATTAAGGGTAAATATTAAGATTAGTGATCGGAGCTTGTTCCACCTTTGCCACGAGTTGCCCTGGTCCTGCACTACCTGTGGGATCAGTTAGACTTGCATCAATTGCAGGCGCAAACATGACTTTTAGTCTGTTTGCTTACTTGGGAAATGGAGTAAAACCAGGTTTAAAATTGCTTGGTATCTTTAACATATATATATATATATATATATATATATATATAGAGTGATACCTCGACTTACGAACCCCTCGACATACGATCTTTTCGAGATACGAACTTTTTTTCATATCCAATTTTGACTTTCTAGATACGAACCCTGATGCTTTTCTTTTCAAATGAACTAAACCCTGTTTTACATTATACTTTTTTTAAAACGTTTTCCCCTAGTACTAAACAGGCTTAGTGCAGAGCATACAGCACCAGCATATATGTACGCACGTTTAGCTGAGCGCGCGCTGAACCGTCTCTAGTGTAACGATTGTTGCTACTACGTCGTATTTATCTGAAACGCCACGAACGCTGCACGTATTTGCTTTTTTGTGTATCTGTTTCGGTATTTATGTAAACAAACAATGTACTTCGTGAAGATTTTTTTTAGGTTTGTATTTATTATGTGTAGTGTATGTATCCCATTTTATAAGTGACGTGTTTTATTGTAGCTTCACGTTTATTTTCTGAATAATCTACCAGATAAGAGTCATTTCAGCGTATTATTTTCAACATTGGGCCAAAGAAAACTAAGAAAGAAGAGAAGAAGAAAATCACAATAGAAATTAAGAAATAGATTGTGGAAAAACATGAGAAAATATTCAGGCAAAGTGATCTGTGCAAGGAGTACGACTTGTCCAAATCCACCATAGCTACAATTGTCAAGAGAGCAGATTTTTATAAGGAACTGGATGTGGCCAAAGGAGCATCTATCGTGTCATGTAAAAAAAAAAAATTGATTTTTTTTTTACAATTTAATGGAAGATGATTTTCATACTAATCATGTAAAACCAAAGATTTCATAAATAAAAATGAATATTAATGGTATACAAAATGCATATTTATAGTATGAAAATGCACCTTCCCCTCCTTCTCCATTTCTTTGCATTTTCTTCATTCAGTTGAGAATAGTTTTTTATTTTTTTATTTTTGAATCTGGGAACGGATTAATTGATTTCCCACAAGATATAATGGAAAATTGGGTTTCGAAGATATGAACCGCAGTCAGGAACGAAATAAGTACGTAAAGTCGAGGTACCACTGTATATATAATGGCAGTTACCTCTTACACAACTCGCTCCGCAACAAATCGGTTACTGGAGGATATTATGAACCTGGTCAGAGATAAAAATAAAGCTAGAAAAAGATTTCACAATACTCGTGCGCCTCGAGACAGAAGAATCCTTAACTGATTAAATGGAGCTGTGAGAGATGCCCTCAAAGCCCTTATCATCCCACAGCCGATCCAGTGTGGATCGGCTGTGGGATGATAAGTTGGCCTGCTTCTCACCTGCGGATCACTCTATTTGGGGGACTCTTGAGGAATCTCAGAAACAAAAACAAATCTCTTCCCCCCCCTCTACAATCGGACCAGGACCTTATGTACATGGATGCAGAGAAGACAGAAACCATTGCAAAAAATTTAGTAAGGCAGTGTAGACCTGCTTATGAAAACTTAAACTTTAACCACTTTGTATAAAATTCATCAGCATGTGAGACATGTACTAAAACTTCCTGATGTTCTGTACTAATCGGATTGTCCCTACTTCACCAGCAGAAATCAACGAGATCATTAAGAATGTTAACAACAAAAAAGCTCCTGGTCCAGATGACATCATCAGTAAAGTCATTAAACTACTACTCCACAGAGCCATTGTGCACCTAAGCAATATAATCAACGCGATTATTAGATACCGATATTTCCCTTCCCCTTGAAAAACGGCTTATATAACCCCCATTCATAAACCAGGTAAAGACCCACATCTACCGCAAAATTAGCCTCATCCTATTAGCCTCGTTTAAAACCTGGGTCATCCTCACCAGACTCCAATCCACAGTAAATAAGCCGAACATCTTCCCAAATGAACATTTGGATTCCGTCCACATCACAGCACCACTCAACAGATCCATAGACTAACTAAATATATTACCGCAGGCTATAATTGGCATTAACTTACCGGAGCTGTCTTTCTGGATATGGCCAAGGCCTTTGACAGGGCATTATGGTCTGCTCCACAAGCTCATCGCCTTTCACATCCTTCTACAGATGGTCAGTTGATCCAATCATACCTCAGCAACAGATTCATGCAGGTCAAGATAAACGGAACTATATCTACCAAGGCCCCATTCTGGCTGGTGTTCCGCAAGGATCTTTACTGGCCCCAATTCTGTTGTCGATATTTATGGCAGATATTCCATACAATCCAATGTCATCTATATTGGCCCTCTACGCTGATGATACAGCGATATTAACCAGATCTCTTCGCACACACATAGTCACCAAAAAACTCCAAGAAAACCTACAAATATTAGAAAAATGGTTCTCCAGTTGGAGATTACAAGTAAACCCCTTGAAGAGCATAGCCGTGCTCTTCTCCAGAAGAAGAGCATCTCCTACAGGGGATATCTTCCTGTTTAACACCAAAATTCCTTGGAAAACAGAAGTCAGATACCTTGGTGTACTGCTGGACAAAACACTAACCTTCAACCACCACATCAAAGACTCGTATGCAAAGGCACCAAAAGCCATCGCCCAGCTCTATCCCCTAATAAACAGAAACAGTAAATTATACACTAGAATTAAACTGCTCCTCTGCAAACTGATGATTCGTCCTATAATCACACATGCTTCGCCAGCATGAAGCCATACCGCCGATACTAAATATCCTCAAACTGCAGCGAGTGGAAAACAAGTGCTTTCGTATGATTCATAGCGTCCCATGGTTTATCAGTGTTATTCGAGTTCATCGAGACACAGACATCCCCTATATATACTCTTTCCTCCAGTCTCTTGCAGCAAAGTATTTCCTAAAAACGATTACACATCTCAATCCACTGGTACAACAAGCTGCTGACTATGATGAAACGGATCTGTATAACCACAAAAGACCTAAAGCCATCCTGATTTCAAGAAATGATCTATAATCCTCTTGCCCTCTTAGGGCGAGCATATTGTTCATAAACGTTTTCCTTCACTGCATCCATTCAGACAGCGAGGAATATGAAAAGCATCTCGCTTCACCCTTGGAGTCAGTAAAGTTGAAGTGTTTTGTTGCTCGAACAATTGTGTTGCTTCTAGCTCTTCTGGAATTATAAACAGGGTTGTGATCCGCCCATTTTTTTGTCAATTAGAGTAAGGGAAGATCAAAATTAAGCTAAATTTAATTAGCGTCGTAAAACGACGTGAAATTTCCAGGGATGGGGGAGGTGGCAGTAAATTGGAACAGCTGATTTTGTAGGTGCGAGGTTAAAACGAGAAGGAGGGATGTCGAAAACCATTGTTCTAGACCATATCGATCCCCAGATAAACTTACTCCAATTCTACACAGTGGTTACGGTGTTTTCATGAGAACGAAGCTTATCTGAAGTAATAAAATAAGTCATTAACTACCTGCTCGTTTTACTACTCGCACGAAATGAAGTCCTATGCAAGAAGCATTGAATAAACATTTCCGTGGAAATGAAATCCAAAAATATTAATTTCCCCATATAGTTCGGTATTCTAAAGTTCAAATCAGATTTTCGTTTGCTGATTATTTTTTTATTATGAATAAATTAACAGGATTTTTCTGATACGATAAAAAATAAACATGTATTATTAATAAACAAAAATTCAATTTATTCAATTATTACACATGCACATCGAATTATTTGGGATATTGCAATTGCAATAACACATTGCACTGATAATAGCTTACAAGATAATAGTACTTAAATATTTTATCATATTTCTAATATAATAAATAATAAAATATAATATATGATAAAAACATTTATATTTTATTTTGTAATAAAAAATGATTTATTTGTTTTAAATTAAATTGATACACCTATTTATTATTATAATAAATAAGGACTTTTCAATTAGCATTGTATTGTATTGGAGTGATTATATTGCATTCGGGGTGATTAATACCCTTGGTGGGTACTGGATGGCAATGCTGTACCAATGAAGTTTAACTGAGGTTCGGCTGTTGCTGTTACCCCCTTGGGCGATGAGATTCGAGAGTTATGAGTTCGCTCTCTTAAGGTTTTTGCCTTAAGGGAGCAATTTGAGTCTCCGGAGAAAGTGTTCTCCGGCACGGCCCGCTGAGGGGCTTTGTCGGTGAATGCTTTTCCTCGGAATATGAGCGGTGGTGACGTGTGGGTAGAAGGCCATCACTGAGTGAAGCCAACTCTGAGATGGACGGTCTTTCGCCCACAATTGAAAGGCCTAAGGATCGTCCGAATTTTTAGAGCTTTACCTTTAAAGACGGCAATGAAGTTCTAATGAGTCTTGGCTATTGCTGTTACCCTTCTGCCATGATCAGAGATTTAATAGCTCAATAACACCTTATCTCTACACTGTCCTCTACAGATAACGGGGAAGATGAAAAGCATTCTTGCTTCGCCCCTTTAAGGCAGTCCTTATAAGGATAAGAATTGTATTAAAATTTGCGAAGTCCTTTTTAGGACTTTCAGGGTAACAAATGGCAATGTTGTAGCCAATGAAGTTTTAACTGAGGCTCGGCTATTGCCCTTACCCAACCATGACTAGAGCTTTGAGCTCAATAACACCCTATCCACACAGATTTCCTTTATTCAGATGACGGGATAAAGAGTCAAGGACTCAGTCTATCTCCCAGTTCTTTTAAGAACTTAAGCATTGTATTATTATATGCTTATCATTATTTCATTACTTTATTATTATTTGAATAAGGTATATAACATATTATTATTATATGTTTATCATTATTATCCGAATAAAGGTATATAACATTATTTGAATAAAGTATATAACATAGTTTATATATAAAACACAGTTTATATAAACAATATTCTTTTTATTTTATTTCCATTTCTTACAGGTAGTGTATGTAAATACTGAAGATATTTCAGAATGAAATCTTTCCAAAATCATACAAAAGGCATGAGAAAAATTATCCTAATTAGCAAACTCCATTTTGTTGATATAGCTGCAATGGAGCATACAAATAATCTAAATTATTTTTGTGCTTAATAACTTATATATCCGAAAATTCAATAACATAATTTTTTTATCAAGTTTGTTTTTCGATGGATATATACCAGTTAGTATGTAAATGAAATAAGAAAGGCAATATGAAAAAAAAAAATAATAATGATAAAAATAAATAAATACAGTCGACTGTATTTACATGATTTGTTGCCAAACATTCTTTGTTTACAAACATGAAATGTAGGACATTATATAATTTTCCAAAACAAGTTCGCTTCGTGGATTGGATTCAAGTTCTTTACTCATTTCGGTAAACGTGCCAATAAATACAGTATCGCTTACGATTAAACTTTATACTAGGTGTGAATGTAATGCTAATATTGTTACGCTCTGATTCATTGCGATAATTGAGTGCGTCGAATTATCATTTAGCGATCGACATTGTTGGTCCGTCTGCTTGGGAATGGACTAACATTTTAATTGTCGAATAAATTGTCTTCTTTAAGTTGATTTTTAGGATATAAAAGTGTGTGTATATCGGTTTGTTGAATTATTTCTAAATTTATTAATATTCGAAGCTTCATTTTAATGTGGAGAACATTGTTGGACGATATCGTCATCAGGTAATAACCTCTTAGAGTATTTCTACTACGTAAATAAGCCTTGTTATCCTTATATACTCTTGCAATTCGCTAGACCTTGCCAACAAGTAATATATACATAACTACTACCTGAGTTTATGTCGCAACTGCCCTGCTCAGCGAATTCACTATTTTTAACACAAAATAGAAAAATCTGTGTCGTGGTCTATTTTTTTCCTGTTGAACGTCATTTTCAGCTGAAAGATGAAATTTATGAATGTAGCCTGCCATTTATTGCATAAAAATAAAACTAAAAATAAATTAACAAAAACAAATAAAAAAAAAGTTTGAACCGAAATCACTTTTATTGTTGGGAATAAACTACTTTGACTAGACAGTGAAATGAATAAGTTTAATTTACTCAGTCTACTGCGCATGAAAAAAAAAAAAAACGTAGAATTTGCAGCTTATGTATTTTAATTGAATTTAGTGGTTAAGACACGTCCGTAATCCTAACATTTTTGCAAAGTGGGCAAAAGTGATAGACTTAAAATAGTTATGACTTCAAATTAGCAGAAATTTAGAATTATAATTGTAAAACTTTAACGATCCAAGAATCTGTTGCTTTTTTTTTTATTATTTATTTATTTAAATTTTTAGAGATCCTCGCCTGTTTTCGTTTAGATATTCCACTGATTTTATTATTTAAATTTTTAGCGATCCTGACCTGTTTTCGTCCAGATATTCCACTGATTTCGACATACCAGGAAGTCTTAAGTGATAAGGTCCGGTAAACTTAATAAAATACAGAAGTATAAAAAAATATATATATAATTGCGGTATCAGAAAAAGAAATTCTGCTTTTAAGTAAAATAAAAGTGCATTTGATAATATAAAAAACAAACACAATCACGTGATAGCCTGCTACCATGTATTTCAGTCGATTAATTCTTCCAATTGACAATTGACATTTATGTCTTTAAGGGTGAAGCAAGATGCTTTTCATATTCCCCGCTATCTGTCGTGGTTACAGTGAGGGTAAAATTTACGAGCAGTTTGCTCGCCCTGAATGGGCATGGAGATTATGCATCGTTATAGGAGGCTAATATAGTTTTTGGTCTTCTATATTTGAATATGTCCGTTGGCTCATATGCTGCAGCTTGTTGAATCAAATCATTGGGGTGTGTGGACGTCTTTAGAAAAAACTTGGAAGCTAAGGATTGTAGATAAGAGAGAATATATGGAATATTTGTGTCTCTATGGAGCTGGCTGTTTCTAACATACCACGGGGCGTTCAGAATCATTCTCAAGCACTTGTTCTGCACACGCTGAATCTTGATAATGTTAGCGTTAGAGGTGTGGCTCCAGGCTGGAGAGGCATAGGTGATTATGGGACGAATCGTCATCTGGTAAAGTTGCAATTTGATTCTGTTGCTGAGCTTGCTATTTCTATTAATTAGCGGGTAAATCTGAGCTATGGTTAATTCTTCCTTGTTCTAAAAGAGGTTACTGTACTTCCATCATAATAAAAATTATATGGTGTATAAAGGTTAGAATCGTTTTCATAAATATTTTACTTTAAAATATTTTTATATGAATATATAATAATGTATCTTTTCAAAAACGTTCATAAAGTATATTTAACTTAATTTATTTAAAAATAATCCAAACTATATTTAACTGATAATCGGTATTTATATGTAAACGAATTAAATACAGCTTTATCAGATTATGACATTCATTTGATTATTATTAATAATTATATACGAAAGTGATGTTTTTTTTTCTTTTATAAACATGATTTAATTGAGTTTTCAAAACAAAAGAATAAAAGTTTTGTCCACAAAAGAAAAAAAAAACATTAACATTTTGTATTACTTTCTTGTCCTTTTTTGAAATTTCGAACATGTTAAAATCCCGGAATAATTCATCTTAGGAAATCTGAGGGGTGTTACCACTGAGAAATATTCCTTGAATAGCAACTAATTTTTTCTACTGTTTTACACGATATTGACTTGATCAGCTTGGAGCGGAGATCGCAGCGTGTTTTCCAACTGAAAAAAAATCTAACTTTCGTTCTTGGAACAAACACCTTATTGTCTAACTAATTATATAATTAAAAATAATCTATTTTCTGTATTAAATATTTCAGGAATTTATGAAATTTATGAATTGCAGGAAGTAATTGCTTAATCTAAAAGTATGACAAAACTTTGAGCCATGAAAATTGGCAAGAAATAAACGATTCTTCTCTTGGCAGAGGATGCCAAGAAAGTAATCAACAGGTGGAAATAAAAGTACATCGCTCGACACTTTTAAATAAAGAAAAATCTAATCCTCTTATTGGCGATGGTTCTTAAGGTTATTGTATAAAATTGTGCTCTTTATTTTTAGTTCATTCTCCTTGTACATAATTACATGGTCTTTCCCTACAACTGAAATGACGTTCAGCCATCATCCAATCAAATACATTATGAATCATAATACGTACGAATCATACAGTATGAAAATTAACAATTTATATAAGTAGTATGTAAGAAAAAATTTACTGTTTTCGTATACTTCAAAATATTTTTTATTTAATTTAAAAGAAAAAAATCAGTTTCAAAAATTTTATTTTAATTAGTCTTCCAAAATAAATATATAGATTAATTATCATTTATCCTACCTCTCATGTACAGTATTCCCACTTGTAAAACTCTCTATATCTATGGACAAGTAAACAAACAAAACAAAACAATTGGTTGAAAACTCGCTTACCGCATGAATAATGAGGTCGAAGTTCAGATGTTCATTCTATGTACACAAACAATGGGCTACACAAGTCACTAGTTCTAATTACTCGTAGCATCGAGCGTCACAAAGAAATAATAATAAAAAAAACACTACACACCCTTAGGGAAAGATAGGAAGTGCTTCCTCTCTGCACACAAGCGAGGTTATGAAGACGTCTGGCAAAGCAACTACTTTTGATAGCGGATCAGTGTGAGCATGTCCTTCAAGTGGGTCACGTGCTCTCTCACTGCGCATGATTCTATCTCTCCCTCCCTCCCTCTCTCTCTCTTTCATTCTCTATTATAAATGTGTATATATATGAACGTTGGAATAAATTTAAAGGTCCTGAACTTGATAGGCGTATAATTGAGAAGATAGTAAGAAAAAGAAAGAGATTCGCATCCGGAACAACATCGTTAAAAGAATTATTTACCACCCACATGTGATGAAAATGAATGTTCATTTAAAAACTTAAACGCGTTTTGTGTTGTCATTTCTAGGTCATAACAATAATTGAATGTAGGTGTAAAGAGAGTGGGATCAGAAATATTAATACGATACAAACTCAGTTTTTAGAAAATCGTATTTTAATAAAATCGATCGCTCTGGTAAATGTTTGCTGCTAATTACTGATCTCAGATATGCATTCCTATTTGTGGATTTATCGCGATTAACATTTGGTGTAATCATCTTTCGATAATACTCATAGAAGTGATCGGAATGATGTTCTCCAGCAAATAGGAAAATATAATTTGTCATGAATCCTTCTAGGCTAAGTATTGACTGTTTACCTGCTAGTTAGGCACCTTCTCTAAGGAACAACAACAAAAAAAAAGCTTTAAACTTTCCTTTTAAAATAAAATTTGGAATACTCAATATGCGAGTTTTGAACTTAGATCCGTCAGCTAAAATGATGTCATCGGAATTATTAATCTTATCAGCATCCATGTTGCTAAGAGCAGGTGAAATTCTGCCCGAGGCTAGTTGTTCAATGAAAATTATAAAAACAAATAAAAAGTGTAAGAAAAAATATATAACGTAGCATTTGATTTTTGAATTAATGAACTTTCTTTAATAATACCTAGATTTTAAATATAATTTATATTATATTCTATAATAAATATTTAATTTTATACAAAATTTATAATTATATATATATTTATTTATTTTACTTTTCAAATCAGTTGTGGCGCCATCTTATGTCACATGTGCTAAAGTGGCCTACACTTGTATATATAATATATATAACAAAATAATAACATAATAATTATGATGGTTACTTCTCTGCCTGAGTTGTTGCAAATTTTTTTCAGTATGTGTTATTCAATCATTATACTGCCTTCTGCCGTTATGATCGAATAACACATACTGAAATAGCACAACTTAATATAAACCTGGTATTTTAAAAAAATTGTCGGCTAAACGAATAGTTATTTAAAAAGGCGAATACTTGATTTGTTCAAACCTGTAGCTACACACACAATAAAAAAAAAAATCTATTTACAATTTACAGTCTTTGTGATGTGACTGCAAACACCTATTGGAGAAATCTGGGTTCGAATCCAAGTATAATAACAACGATAGTTGATATTTTTGAAACTAAGTTTTATGTGGTTCCTAAAATTGATGCGAATCCATATAATAAAATCTAAGACTAGTGGTACTGGAGGTCCCAATGGAACCATTTTTTGAACAATTCCTGTATCTTAACATGAAAAAAATCCCGAAAGATTTTTGTCTTGGAATGTGGAACTCCATCAAGATTTATTGATATTTTCAATTAAGGCTTTGGATTATTTTTAGTTGCATCCCTAACCATCTTCAGCAAATTGTGACGCGCTATCCTGTGGGAGCATTTTCCATCTTCTGAATCGTGGCAATAAAGCCAAATCGATCTTAAGGGACAATCATAAATCTTTATTAACCAAAAGCAGACACCCGTCTGCATCGGGAATCTGTTTAGCTAGCAGATGCTAAATGAATCTTGCGCACGACCAATAAAGACTTCCGCTATTACGACAATGGAATGCTAATAATCAAAGGGTTGTCCAAGAAACTAGTCTCTTTTTTTTTCCATAATATCTCTCCATCCCCTCGTAAGAATATTGATTATATTCTCCCTAGCAACAGTAACTATAGAACACGACATCCTCTTCCAAACTCCATTGTGAAACTCAAGAACTAGACCGAACCGAGTTCTGAGCAAATTGAAATCCTTAGCCGTGATCGCTCCATCTGGAGTTGATGCATACAAACAGCCCTTCCGTGACGCTACCCATCAGATTCGGTTTACTTTTAAGCTGGTCACCGTTGTAGTGAAGAGAAGTATCGCTCGTGCTAGGTCATTACTTTGATTCTGTAATAGCTGTGATGAATTCAAATGGCATTCGTTAACGATGAAAAGTAGCCATCTCGTGCTTACCAACCATTCCTGTATTAAACAACAGGTGTAAAATCTATTTTAGTCCGTAAATAAAAGAGAAGGCAAAATGAAAAGCTTTGGGAAATATGAGTGATTAGAGGGGGCTATCTGAAAATGCATTTACAAAGATTAAAATAGGCAATCAGTAGACAGAATATTAGGCAATGTGTGTGCATAATGTATTCTAAGAGGCTCGACTGTGGTCCCAAGACAGTCTGTCTTAGGACCACAGTCAAATTTGTCTGTACAAAGTTGCCTATACAAGCCAACTATAGTTTGTCTATACAAGCCGACATCTGAGAAGGCTTGTATAGACAAACAGAACTTCCTGTGTGCAACACTTGACCGAAGCATTCAATGAAGGCCGTTCCCGACCCGCATTTCATCGAACTCTGGAGTGAAGAGGATCGGTATTGGCAGTCACATACCTATGTATATATGGAGCAGATGATAGGATGCATGTTTCTTGATTGGAAAAAAAGTTAGGATGGAATATGTTTAAGACTCTTATGCAAATAAATGCAAAAGTCTCAGGTGCAAATAAAAAGTCAAGCGTTTATATTCGAACAGCAAACTAGCTTGACAAACAAATACAATTGAGAGACGTAGCAGACTCCTCATTTAATAAACTAACAATAAAAAATATATTAACATTATTGGGTAAGAAACAACAAATGAGGTCTACAAAATAGGATTCTTATTTATAACTAAGATGAAAAGTCAAACGGCTATTTTTCTGGCGAGGTTGATAAGTTAAGGGGATAAAAATCCCTTATTGTTTTTCAGCCAGTAAGAGAAATTCTAAGATCGAAAACTACGATCTAAACGTTTCATGCCGCCGAACTGTCGGCGGACCCAAGCGTAAGTGACCACTTGGTAGTGACCGATAGTTCATGCCGACAGTTCGTAGGCATGAACTACGAACATGTTTCTCTTACTGGCTGAAAACAATAAGGGATTTTTATCCCCTTAACTTATGATTCTTATTTACTGGAATAAAAAAAAATGTAGATAGTTTTCTATCTGACTTATATTTTTAGTCATACATTTTGCTCCTGTTTTTTTTTTCAATCTCCAATCCTTCCTGATCTGTAGACTTCGTTATCAGAACCTCCAAAGTACTTACTGTTCGACTGCCTCATGATGTAGGATACAACAGTGAGTCGGCGATGTATTCCAAATGCCTTTTAGTGCTTGATTAAAACACAGTAGAAATGCACAGACAGCTGTTGGCATTCCTTTAAAATGTTTTTGTTATGAAAATCGTTTGTATTATTTGGTTGTCTGTATGTTTCTGTATTCGCGTCACCGTTCTTCGAGTCTTTCAGTTTTCAATTCTTTTATTTATTTATTTTATGTCTAAAAACAATCCCTATATATCGACGTTCGTGTTTGCATCCTAAAAGACCAATTTAGAATTATTGTTTGTTTTTATAAAGCCATGTATATTAAACAATTAAACTTTTTCAAAAGATGACAATGCCTCAATACAAATACAAATTTACATCAGCAGTTTGAAAACAACAACAAAAAAAAAAAACTAATGAGGAAAAAAAAATAAAAACTGGAATATATTCACTTCGAAAACGTTTCAACTGGACAGTTGTTTAACATTCATTTTCAGGGATCGATTTGCTTACTTCCATTTAAATTAACTTTCTTCTCTCGTGCAAACTTTTAATTGCCTTTCTTTAACGAACCGAAAAACGCTTTCCACATTAAAGAAGTTCCGGAAACTTCGTACTGTTTTATTACAGCCGTGATTGCAATGCATTAGGTTTAATGGACTTGCAGTAGTAGGAGGAGACGAAAATAATGTAGCTGTAGAAACAGTTGTTATTGGATGCTACTTTCTTACATCTCTCCACACAAAGGGAAGAACGATAGAGAAAGGCGGGGGGGAAGCAATCCATCCCTCGAGAAAAAGACAAATATTTCTCCGACTGCATCCATCTAGTAAGACAGAAATATAAGAAGCATCGTAATTATCTCTAGACACTTCATCATACGTGAGGGATCGTAAATAGGGGAACTAAGATGAACCCCTATGACTCCCCCCCCACACACCTTCTCCAATGTCTATTATGTGTAGTTCAACGATATCTGTTGTTTCTCCTTACGGATGAGACTGAAATAGTCCTCCAAGGACCCGAGGTCGTCAAGCTACAAGCGATAAAGCACGAACGATGTGGTGTTTACTTTGTGCGCGTGGCTTATCTCGTTAGAAAGGGACTCTATCAACACCTTTTGTAGCTGAGGTACCGCTTACAGAAAGGGGGTGGGGGTTTCAATGCGAATCAAAGTAGAGAGAGAGGTAAAGGCTATGAAGATCCACACTGAGTTGACCTCTCTGCGTGTTCGTTGAGCTAAAATCGTAGACACACGGTGGAGTGCGTTCACCCCTCAGCGTTCATCAAAGGAAGTATTCTCTGTTTCCAATACGCGTCTGTTCATTATTTCTTTTCCTTTATCTATCTATCTATCAGAATTAATGATGTCGATTAAAGCACGAATGCTTAGACGGCCTATCGATCCATTCGCAGGTTTTTGTTATTTATTTTATTTTTGCAATGCCAACTAGAAACGTTCCCTTAACATCGAAGAGATAACGAACACAAATAAATAAACAACCAAAGGAGCTCTATCATTTTATAGAGGTGTGTGAGTGTGCTTATGAGATTAAGGATGATAACACGTGGTTGAAGCTCCGATTCGGTGATTTATTGGCTTCAGAACCATCCCAAATCATGCTGAAAATTGGATACATTTTCACTCTGACTAGGTGTTGGCGTGTACAGTATATCCAATGCGATTTCCGGTATAAGGATCTTTCGTCCGTTAAAATTGGATATCATACGAGATATATACTTGTAGGCATCTATAACTGGGGAAGAAAAAAAAGTAAAATCATTTTTGTAAATATTTTTCGGATTAGAAACTTTAAGCGTAACAAAAAGATTTATTCTTATCCAATAAACAAATTTATGTTTATCTGTGTGTGTGTGTGTGTGTGTGTGTGTGTGTGTGTGTGTGTGTGTGTGTGTGTGTGTGTGTGTGTGTGTGTGTGTGTGTGTGTGTGTGTGTGTGTGATTTCTCTAAGGTAAGGGACTAACGGAGATGTCTATGACTACATTTGATTAAAATCTACTGAAATTTTACGTAAAAAATAATAATCACTACATACTTGAATATGTGTCTTGAATATAATTGTCATAATCGGGAAAGCCGAACAAATACTACCCAAGTTATTTTGTTTCTTAACACGCTTTCTTATTAAGGAAACTAAATTTTTGTTCCTTCATTACCTGGGTGCCTGGACGAATTAACGAATCTGGTATTTTGAAAAACAGAATTTATTCTCTTTCAGCCCCCCCCCCCCCCCCCATCACCACTGTGAGACGACTCTTTGGTTGGTGATCGAGCGACATATCATTCGGATTCTCCAGGGAATCAGCCTCATCGAAAAGTTCAGTTTCGATGTGGAACATCACTAAAAGCTTCTTAAAAAAAAAAAAAATCAGGTTATTTACTCTGAAGTACTACTGAAAAATTGAACATATAGTCAACATTAATGGACAATTTATTAATAATTTAATGCTGTGCGTAAAAATTAATTTTTTTTTGTTTCTGTTAATTATTCTTGTCAACAACATACTCGAGAATATTAAACTGCACTAAGTTTACATAACAGTTAGGCCAAAGATTACAAATCACATTTTACTAGAGCAACAATTATGAATGTGTGGGAGAAATAATGTTCAATCACATATTTAATGTCATCAGATTCTCTATTTGGTTTCAAGCTTTTCAGTTACTTGTAAGGGTGTACTTCGCTATCGCAATCAAAAAATCGCAAAATCAGTTACTAAACGTATTCCAGATATTAATTCGCGGTATTACTGTTGTTTCCACAAGAAACTATACATCCCTTCTATGTCAACGGAAGAGGAAGAGAGAGAGAGAGAGAGAGAGCAATTATTACTATTAACATTATTATTACGTGGCTCACGTGATATTAATAAGTGTATTGTATAAAGATTCGGTCTGAGGCTGCTTACATTTTTTAATGTTACTTCCGCCTTAAGAAAGGATTCAGTAAGAATATACACTAAGTTAGCTTTGCATTGGGAACACCTACCTAATAACGCGTTGGTTCAACTCTCTGGGCACTCACGGCTCGCACACTCCTAGGAACAGATTCCACAAGGTGTCGAACATCCTCCATGCGTAACTTGACCCATGTGTATTCCAGCAATTCCGTTAATTAACGCTCATTCCGTGGAGGAGGATCAGCAGTTCTCACACCCCGTTCTAGCACATCCCACACGTTTTCAATTGGGTTACAGTCAGGGGAGTTTGGGGGTCAAAGCAATGTGGCGAATTCATTGTCGTCTTTCTCCAACCACTCAGTGGTTGTACGAGCCCGATGACAAGGTGCGTTGTCCTGTTGAAAGATGGCACTGTAGTCGGGGTGGACCTCCTGCAGATATGGACGGAGATGGTCAGCTAACAGATCCCTGTAGCGTTCACCATTCAATGTTTGTAGAATGATAACCAACGCACCCAGGACCTGCAGGAAAAAGCTCCACAGACCATGACACTATCTCCACACGCATGTTGAACATTAACTGTGCCACCAGGGGATGAGGCTTCATGCTCTTTACACCAAATGCGAACCCGGCCATTAGCATGGTACAGCAGTAAATGGGACTCACCACTCCAAACGACCTTTTTCCATCTGTCTAGTGTCCATTGCCGACGTTCCTTGGCCCATGTGAGGTGTTGTTTGGGATGCCTGGTCATCATCGTGGATACCCTTGTTAGTCTCCGATTGTGGAACCCAGGCAAAGCAATGTACGGCACATGGTGTATGTGAGAATAGGTCGAACTTCCTCACTGTTGTACTGGTGGGTGAGCTGTGTGTGATTGTTGCTGATATACCAGTCGTGACACCTGACGCTTCATCTCTAGGATCAACCCCTCTTGGCTGACCAATGCGAGTCCTCCTGCTTGATGTCTGTTCCCGATTAATTCAGTGCCGGTACCCCATTGAAACAATAGTACTGGAATAACCATCAAGTGCTGCTGTTTCCGAAATACTGGTACCTGTCCTTCGGATCCCAACTATCTGCTAGCGGTCAAATTGGCTTACGTCATCACGTTTCCCCAACAACGTTTACTGATTATGTACACAGGATATGTGTGTCCATTTATAGTAACCTCAGTGACGTTGATATCACGTGGTATTTCGTTATCGCCTGAATATGTAAATCGGGATGGGCTTCCTAATGCAAAGCTAACTCAGCGTAGTACATGAGCACTGTGGAGAGGCTAAGTATTATTTTATATTTTCATTAATTTTATATATTTTTGCCCGGAAAACTCCTGCTCTAGACATCAGACATGGAACATTTTCAAGCAGTTTCAGGGCTTTAATAAGCGAGCCTTACTACCAATCAACCATTTAAGACAATCACGACCATCCATGTCCGCCTCATGATTCGACCCCGCAGCCTGTTGGTTGGAGAACAGGTACGCTAACCACACTAGGTTATAGAACATACACCTCTCTAAATTTGTGATAATAAGAATGTAAATGTTTTAATAGAACCTCCGTAGCTCAGTCGGTATAGAAACGAAGCCTGGTCGGAAAGACCTGGGTTCGATTCCGTCCATGATGTGAGGAACCTTTATCTGGTCTCTTTCGACTAAAGGTGAGTTAGCCGGTCTCCTACGAATGTAGGGGATTTTTTTTTTTCAACAGGAAACTTCGGTTTTTCGTCTCTCTCAGAACAGGCAAACCATCTTCGTGACATACGGCCTGATTCGTCAGCTATATGCTGGTCCCAAGCCCGGATAAAATGGGGGGGGGGGGGGAAGAAATGGTGAATTACCCTCTGAAAATCTCACCAGAAACACTTTGTGGCAAGAAAACTTGCCTAGAAAGTCACCAAGAATCGGACACGACTGAAGGGTTAAATCAATCAACCAATCAAATGTTTTAATAATTTATGAAAGTGGAAAACTAAATGGAGAAATTTACGTACCAAAAAAAGAAAAAGAAAGACAGAAAAAAAAAAGTATGCATAACATCATATTGTAAAATCAACAAATGAAATGTCTCCAGAATTTTCTAAAATGCCCTGTAGAGGGCGATGATGTCATCATTGGAAACCATCTAATGAAATCATTCGTCTTAAAATGCACATTTCATGTGTTTTGTTTGTTTGTTTTTTTATAAAAAAATACTTTCTGTTCCAATATTAAATGCATCTTGGATAGCAAAGTATCTTGCCTTAATCCAAATTGAGAAAACTTTCTTTGTGGGAAAAGGAAATTTGGTTACATTTTTTTACTGTAGGCTAGCTGGCAGCAACATTTTTTTACTGTAGGCTAGCTGGCAGCAACATTTCTTTCTTCGTCAACTTCCTTCTTTTTATCCTTTTATTTACTCACTGGCTGCTTTATTAGAATGTAATCCAGTTGCTGGTGAACGCGTCATTTAACTTCTCTCTTAAAGAACAAAATGCTAGAAGCAACGATTCGTTCTTAATGCTATAAGAGCTTTGATACAACCCTGCTTATCGTTGTCAGCAGAATTTAAACGAAACGTAGAGAGCTATTGGACCAAAAGGATTAAATATTTTTCAGTATTCATGACACAACCGGAAAGCCTGCTTAAAAGGATGAAATTCAACTTCGTATTGTTAGAGAAGAGACGTTAAAATGGAAACGTACTCACACACACACACACACACGCATCACTAAAAATAATAACATTCATGAACCCGAGCGATTTCAAAAGAGTTTTAAGGAAAACCAATAAAAGATGTGGAAAACATTTATTTTACATGATCAAACAATTGCAAGCCTCATCAAAGAATTAAAGCGCTTAAGTTGGCGCGATTGTAGTGCCTCCTGGGGAGTGAAAATGAGACTGTAGGCATCGTTGCTGTCACAATACATATGACGCAACAATACAGTGCGAATGTATTGTTGCGTGCAATACAACTTGATGTTTAATATGAATTTCTATTAGAATTTTCATACTCTATTTGGGGGGGGGGGGGGTTAATCCTTGTGAACAGCGAAAAGGTCGTCTGAAATACTTCACATTTTCTTTAAGGAAAAGTTATATAATTAACTTCATAGTTTTCAAACTCATCTAACTTTTAATAAACTCATCTCATGAGAATAGAGCCATCATCCAAACCTCTGTAAGCAGTTCGGAGAACTTTTCCTCGGATCACTTATTTCTGCAAATGTTTTCCATTACTTAGCATCAAGAATATTGCTGTGATTGCCGTTTTCCAGATAAATGTTCAAAGATAATGTTTCAGAATGAAGTGGGACTAAAGAACACAGCATTTCCTTGAACGTGGCCATTGAAACTGTCTATGCAAGCAACCAAATCTTAATTTGTGAAGCAATCTTTATTAGTGAGATTTAAATACTTAATAATACAAAAAAAATCTAGGAAACAGAATTGACCGATGCACGTGGATATTAAAAGACAAGAATAATGTTTAATAAATGAAATTCTTTGATTTTCTCTTTATAGAAAGTAAAAAATTTTTTTCCATAATAAAAAAGACAAACCATTCCTGATATTTTGAAGAGCGCCACCACTCGGCAAAGTATTACATATTTTTTCTACTTATATATGAATAAAAACGTTAATCTTCAATAATAATAATAATTCATCTCTGTCAGAAAGTGAAATTACCGTATCCTCTCGTATTGACGTAGGCGACAAAAAAAAATTAAATAAATAAATAAATAACCATAGTACGGATTGAAAAAATAATTTCTCAATAGTCAGAAATGTCTAGGACGGGTCTAGCTCATTACTTATTTATTATTTATAAAATTAATTTCCTTCTTAGACAAAATACTTTTCTGAGACAAAAGAAGTGTTGTTACGTGCGCCAGGACTCTCAAATATTTGTCTTCAAAACTCGCAAAGAACGTAAGAAATAACACGTTAATTAGTTATGAAGAGACATTTGATTTGAAGTCCTTAGTTTACAACCATCCAAATGTGCTAATGCATTATCAAAAATAATACCGCTTGCATGTTGTATTAAGACATGTTTGAAAATGAAACTTTTAAAACATATGACGTAGATAGTATTGCAAAGAAATCATTTAATAATCAGTTTCATTACGTTTCCAGATAATATCTTTTTCTGATGTATTAATTCTCTAGAAAATATTCAGTTTTCAACAATTAGAAATGTTAATCTTTATCAATCCCAGAAATCAACAAGCAACAATCACTTCTGTTACTAACAGAACAGCCCATTGTTAATTTCACGCGCGAGTGTGCGCATGTCTTTTTTTTCCCTCATTATGTCTGTTTCATCTTTACTGTATTGAGATAAAATCAAATTAAATGTACTTGCTATATAACAGAGCCTTTATTTAAATGATTTACAACTTTCCCAATTAAATAGAAGGGAAAAAAAGTAGTGGCTTAACAAATCTAAATGTTTCGATAAGATGGGTTATTATTTGTGATACAAGCAAACAAAGTTATATTTGCTATTTAATTTTAGAGGATTTCTTATTTCTCTAACGAAAACAAGGACATTGCTTCAGAGTAAGTCCTAATGTTATCTCATTTTCTTACATCGTCAAAGTTCAACGACTTGTGTAATTTCGAAACTTTCCTTGTAATCTTTAAGAATATCATATAATACGAGACATCAGTGCATTATACTAATAACACTAATTATGCTATACTAATAATAATACCAATACTACTAATAATAATAATTGAATTATTATTATATATATATTATTATCATTTTTTTCAACATGCATTTACTTTCTTTATTCACAGAAATAGAAAACTTTGTCCAGAAAAAATCTCTTAAATTTTAACTTTTATTCATTAAAACAAATAAAAAGTATACTTAAATACTCAAAATTAAAAATATATATTTATTATTTTTAAAATTTTACACTTTAATTAGAATATTTTGAATACACCATTTTTATTTTTGTATATAAGGAACTAAAAAATTTAACTATTTAGTAAATCTATTTTTTTTTTTTTTTAGATATCCGTTCCAAGTTTTTGGAAGTTAGTCGGTTTGACCATGTTATTCCAAGATACAATGATTAGCGACTTGCATTGAGAAATTAATCATTAGCCATCGAACATGAAGAATACTAGTCCGATATTATTCTCCACCAGTGGTTTTCCTAACTGATGGAGGTTTTTTTTTTTTTTTTCATTAAGAAATGTGAACCTAGAGCAGAAGAATGTATGCCAGTTAGCTAGACATATACATCCCATTCATGGTAGTGAGAGGAATTCTTTGTTTTACTATTGTCCCCCCCCCCCCCGACTGGACGTAGCTATGTTAGTGAGTTTCGTATTCACAGCAGCTGTACTTTTTATTTCAGATCTAAGTTATTACGTGAATCTGGTTACATTCTCCCTTTACCCTCGTGAAAATTACTATATATAGTAGTTAATAATATAAGGACCTTTTCTACTGAAAGTGAGCTAGCCAATTATACTAAGGTATTGATGTTTTTCTCAGCGAAACTCGGATTTTTCATCCAGCATATAGGCAAATCTCCCAGAGAACACACAAAATTTATAGATAAAAATACTATTAATTTGTTTAGATTTGTTCTTAGGTTTGATTCTAGTCGCCGATTACAGGAACTTGTTCCTAGCCTTTCTTCGACCCATTCCCTAGTTCGTCTATCTCTGGCACATGTGATCAAGTTTTTCGTCCCATAAACTCAAGAAAATCGGCTGTAGAACCCACACTATTTCTGACAATAAAATATTGCATTAGGGTAAGGGACTACTTGATGGCGGCACTTGTTAGCCGTCTCTTAAAATTATTGATAATTTTGGATCAACTATATCTGATTGACTCCCGGTGGATCCCACTCAGTCTCCAAAAGAGATCTAAAACGGCCTCGGTTACTCCTTATAATGGAATAAAGACATTAATTGATTTTTTTGCAACGGATAATACAAAAAAAGGAATAGTTGTGATGGATTTCACAAGCAAGATACGAGTTGAGTGCTAGAATGGTATAGTAGTACTGTTGATATAAACTTAACACACACGGCATGTTATTAGTTACAATTAATAACAATACGACCTGAAATTTTTTTAGAAAACGCAGTCTTTCCGATTCAAGTTAGGTCGTGTGATCTTCCATTGAGTAGCATTCTGATTCTGCTAATTGCTTGAGAAGGCTGATATGCCGAGTGCTGCTGTATGTGTATCAGCCTAGCGTCTGAAGAAAACTTGACAATATACTGAAGTTAGAAACCAGATGGAATGTGGCAGATACCCAAGAAAGCTAATTTTTTTGTTCTTTTCCCATGATGAATTTGATACACCGGTTATCGATTTTATTTAGGAATGAAGGTATCCAGGATATCCGAAATTGACTAAGGTTTTATGAAGGCAAACAAAGTCTTTAATTTATTTCAGGGAGCAATTTCTGGGTGAGAGGGAGAAGTGGGTTGTTCATGGCGGTATCCTTGACCTGCTTATATAACGTTAAATAACACACATAATACCAGTAGAACTCGACTAATAGTAGCGGGGGAGGGGTAATTTTTATGGTTCACAAATAATCTTACATTGTTCTAATTTTTTTTTTCTTCAAAAGGGAATTCTATACCCATATTTCAAGACAAATAAGCCGAAGTGGATTTAAAAATGCCCAGTAGTAAATAAATATTGGAATTAACATTCAAACTCTTCCATTTGTTAGTTGGTTTAGGCTTTTAAGGCGTCTCTCTCTCCTTGAGTACTTTGGTACTACCCACAGATGATTGTAACCCTCTAAGTCCATCAGTACTGTGGGTCGGTTAAGGATTAAGTAATGCTGGAACCCCGCCAAAATGGCACTTTTTCAAACTACTTCATGGAAAACAAAAATCTATATGCATCCATATATGAGGATGAGAAGCAAAGATGAGACAGGTATTCTGATTGTCAGATGTGTTAAATTATATTAGCATTTTGAATATCGATAAAAACGAAATAAAATTGCATTCTTGCTATATAATAGTAAAGATTTTTTCTCTTTCCTTGAAGAAAATTTGAAATTTTTTGACATACTTGTAAAAACTTAAAGTACAATGTAAACTTTTTCCAACACCCTTATAAATATTTCAAGTATAATATATTAAAGCATAATGTCAAATTTTTGGTTTAATGATTATGAATCAATCGACTGTGAGATGCGGTGATTGATTCATTCAATCCAATACCATTAGAGGGTAATGGATGCCAATGCTGTAGCTAATGAAGTTCTAACTGAGGCTCGGCTATTGCTGTTACCCTCCTGCCATGATCAGAGTTTTAATTGGTTTAAAGGAGGAGAAGAGGGTGATTAGTACCCATGTAGGGTGATAGATAGCAATACTGTAGCCGATGAAGCTCTAACTGAGGCTCGGCTATTGCTGTTACCCTTTTGTCATGATCACAGCTTTAATAGCTCAATAACACCTTATCCCTACACTGTCCTCTACAGATAACAGGGAAGGTGAAACGCATTCTTGCTTCGCCACTTTAAGCCAGTCCTTATAAGGACTAAGGACTGGTTTAAATAAGGGGGAAACGACCGTGAGATTCGGTGATTAAGATTAATAATAACCTTGGAGGGTAATGGATGGCAATGCTGTAGCCAATGAAGTTCTAACTGAGGCTCGACTATTGCTGTTACCCTCCTGACATGATCAGAGCTTTATATATATATAAAGCTCAATAACACCTTATCCTTACAGTCCTCTACAGATATCGGGGAATATGAAAAGCATTCTTGCTTCGCCCCTTTAAGCCAGTCCTTTTAAGGACTGGCTTAAAGGGGCGAAGATCAAGCCAAAATCTTGTGATCTCACGAGCCAAAATCTTGTGATCGCCTACCGTATTGGGTCTACGTTGCCAACCGCCTGTAACTGCGTTGTCATTGAATCCACTCGATCATGGAAGTGGTTCTGGGCTATTCTGGACCAACTAGAAAGAATAAAGTCCCAGAGATCAGATGATGTTTGTTATGATCTTCTGCTTGCACAATGCGAGCCTTGTGACCACTGGACGTTGTCTTGGTGAAATCCATTGCGCCACATTGGTTGTTTTCATCTGCACTGATATAGCTGCAGAAAGTATAATGATGAGAAATGTTCACGTGATCAGAGTTGAGTTTATTGATAAAGAAGCATCAAAATGCGACCATGTATTTAATCAATATTTTAGATAATGTATATCCCACATTTTTTTTCTCTCAGTAATTAAATAGTAAATAATGAAGAGTTCCTCCTAATAACTTTACATAACTGACGATTTTCATCCCATGTATGAGACTGCCATCACTACCACCATTCTGCTGGAGGACTGAAGTGGCTTACAATAGGGTGGTGTTCCAAGTTTCATCTCTAGAATAGGATTTCTTATCTAACCGTTTGCCCACCCCGCAGTACTAAAAGTATTACAATGGTGAAATATGGGTGGGATTTTCATTAAAAGAAATTATAATACTCTATCAGGTGGTACGAGTAGTGGAAGGCACTGTAGAGGCCATGAAATGGCAAGAAGACTATCGATCTCTTTATGATGTCATGTTCCCTACTCTATCTCCCCGTACTGCATGTCTCCACTGTTCTTTTAATCTAATAATAAATCAAAAATGAAACAGTAACAAATCAAACTAAGCACATTATTCCAAACTTACCAGAATTTCTACTCCCCTTTCCAAAAAAATAAATAAAAATAAAAATAATAAAATTACAAACATCCGCAACATAAAATCCAACATAAACGACGTTCATCACCACTAACAGACATCCAAACCAGACTTCTTCTCTTAACAGAACCGAAAATAGCAGCTACATCAATCACATTCGCCTTCAATGACCAAATTATACTCATCATGATTCATTTCGCCACAAAAGTGGCACCTGTGCCTTTGTATGTCCTGACATTGCCCGCCAGGGAATACCAAATTTAGAATCCCCTGCTTTGACTTCCTCTAGCTGAAGGTTCCCTTGCCCCACTTGGTGATATTTACTAGGCTAGTCTGATATTTACACTGAAAAGCCCAAATACCTCTTCACCACCATCTAAAATCCAGATAACTAAAGTGTGAAGTCGTCGTCCTAAGTGACCTGAATGGCCAGAACTCCAACTGGCTCCCCCCACTTCTCCAATACTATAGATCAAGATGGACGTGCTGCGGAAGTTTTCTCTCTACGTAATGAGCTAACTAAAATCGTGCAGCTACCTCCCCAAATTCTAAATAATCCCTTCCACTCTCCCACTTCTCTTGATATTTTTAACTAGTTCTCCCTCCAGATATTCTGTAGAGGTTACCTCTCTTCTCAGCAACTCAGACCACAATCTTGTGCAAGTTACCAGTCTCACAGAACGCCCTTCCTCTGATCACACCCAAACTTGTGTTCTCTGGCACTGCAAAAGTACAAAGTGGGTTGATCTCCGGAACTGCTACACTTTCTTTCCCATGGCAGGACTATTGCGTCTACTCTTCTTACCCAGACACCTGCCCTAAGCGAGTGTCATTGAAATCATTCACAGCGGCATGGAGGCATCATTCATCCCTCATTCCAATGTTCCCGTTCACTTTTCAAGTCCTGGTTCAAGGAAAGATGTCTGAAAGCAGTCTAAGAAAAAAGAAAAAAAACTCACTTACCGCAAGCGGCTTGCATCAAGAACCCAAACCTATGAAAAAGCGCCCAATAAATAAATCAACTATCACCAAATCTAAATCCAACTTCATAAAAGCCACTAGTAGAAAACTCGTTTCTTCTGGTCCCTTGCAAAAGCCTTCGGATACAACTTGGGCTCACCTGCACTTCCACTTCTCACCCATCCAGACGGCACCACTGTTACACATCCAAAAAAAACCATCTCCTTGCATCCTGTTTTCCTCTAACTCCTGCATAGACGACAAAGGCAAATCACCTCCTTCCATACCAACAACTGAGCACCATTACACAACCTGAACACTGCAAATTCGTCTCATCCCTATGTCATCTCTCCTGGTGTACTCAAGCGTTGTGTTCTAGGGCTAAAACCTGTCTTTTATCGTCTCTTCAGTCTTATACTCAGCTGCTCCTATCCCATCTCATGAGGGAAAAAGATGAGACAAAAGCCTATCATCCAACTCCCGATCATGTACCATCACCTCAGTCTGTCCAAAATAATGGAGAAAGGTATCAATGCTCAACTTCTTCACTACATAGAAGCTTATCAGTTAATCAGCACCTCCAGGATGGATTCTGCTAATCCAGATGCCAGACTGATATCTCAGCCTATACACTCACTACTGGACACGTGGCATTGATAGGTTCGGAGAAATGGGTACTGTTTCCCTTGACATTTCCAAGGCTTTTGATCGTGTTTGGCATCAAGGCCTGCTTTTCAAACTTCCCTCGTCCTTCCTGCCTCTGATAGCACTCTCCACTCATCTTACTCCTCTGAAAAATCATGTAGCTGCGAGACATCCCTTACATCAAGATCATTAAAACGCGTCCATACCATCCTTCAATGGAGCAAGAATAGTCTAGTGACCTTCAATGCCGCCAAAACGCAGCCCTGCCTTCCGTCTCGCAAAAGGGATCTCGCTTCGCTTTCCATCATCCTCAGAAATACGCACATTACCAGACAGGATGAACTGTCTCTCCTTGGACTGGCATTTACTTCCAACCTCTCTTGGAGGTAAATGCGCCTAGGCATTCTCTTCCGCTCAACAAACTATTTTACACCCACCCAGCTACTAACCCTATGCAATTCCCAAATCTGTCCATCATTAGAATACTGTACACACATTTGGGGTGCCTAACTCCCTTCGAAAATTCTTGATCCCATCCAGAGGAGAGCAATTCTGTTCATAGCTCATCATCATCATCAAAAAGAGGAACATCATCTTCACATTTTTAAAACTAAGTCCATTACTATAATAAGTTTATTCAATTAATAATAAAACTTTAATATGAATTTTTATTTTATAACAAAAGTTTGTTTCGACATCACTTCTTTAAAATCACTTGATATAAATTAATAAATTTATAGTATGACAGAACACATCGAGACGTTGCTACCTTTAGAAATGACGTTTGGTGGCGCTGTCAGTATGTATATTATAATCATGACTTGCTGAACGAAACATTATTTGTTTGTTACAATGAATAAAAAAAAAAACGATTTTTTTTTAATTCCAGGAAAGTTTCGACAATATAATCTTGTTTACTAAGTTCTTAGTTCTTGTAGCGCTTTAAAATGTCATGAGATTGTCGACTTTTTCAATTAATTATTTATTTTACAGTGATTGTCACCACATCTACAGAAAATCGGTAGCCAGGACTACCTACCTAAAACGTAAAAAAATTCCTTTAAGACTGAGACACACGGGGACAGATTAAGAGATCAAATAATGCAATTATCTTTCTTTTGTCTTAGAAGTTTAAAGAAATTCGCAGAAGAAGAAGTGAAAAGTCATTATTGCTATGAAAGAAGATTAAGACTGTAAAATCTAGGAGACGTAGTTCGTTTAGTAATGATGTCGAATTACAAAAATAAATTGATAAAACTATTTAAGAAAAAATCGACCTGTAAACGGAAAGAAAAGTAAATAAATAAATAATAAAAAAATATCGAAATATACTGCTTACATAATTTTCTTAAGTAATGAATGCAGCGTTTGAGGTGAATATATTAAACTATATATATATTGTTTTCTTTATTATTATAGTGTATCTTATGCTTTATTTAAAACTTAAAACTAACTATTCTTAAAATTTCATATATTTTGAAAAATTCTAAAAATATAGAATACACCTTTAATTATTTTATATCACCTTAATTAAATTTTAAAATTGATTCCACAGGGCCCATTGGTCGGGTGGGTGATACGAAGACTGATGGAACAGACCCTTGGAGGGTAATGGATAGCAATGCCGTAGCCAATGAAGTTCTAACTGAGGCTCGGCTATTGCTGTTACCCTCTTGCCATGATCAGAGCTTTAATAGCTCAATAACACCTTATCCCTACACTGTCCTCTACAGATAATGGGGAAGATGAAAAGCATTCTTGCTTCGCCCCTTTAAGCCAGTCCTTATAAGGACAGGGCCCATTGCTGTTACCCTCCTGCCATGATCAGAGCTTTAATTGCTCAATAATACCTTATCCCTACACTGTCCTCTACAGATAACGGGGAATATGGAAAGCATTCTTGCTTCGCCCCTTTAAGCCAGTCCTTATAAGGACAGGGCCAGTCCCGTTGGTGATGGTTAGAGGTCAAGGAATCAATCGACCGTGAGATGCGGTGATTGATTTGATTCATTCAATCCAATACCCTTGGAGGGTAATGGATAGCAATGCTGTAGCTAATGAAGCTCTAACTGAGGCTCGGCTATTGCTGTTACCCTCCTGCCATGATCAGAGCTTTAATAATAGCTCAATAATCTTATCCCTACACTGTCCACTACAGATAACGGGGAATATGAAAAGCATTCTTGCTTCGCCCCTTTAAGCCAGTCCTTATAAGGACTATATAAGGACAGGGCCAGTCCTTATAAGGATAAGGACAGGGGCATAGGGGTGTTTACCCTTGGAGGGTAATAGATGGCAATGCTGTAGCCAATGAAGTTCTAACTGAGGCTCGGCTACTGCTGTTACCCTCCTGCCATGATCAGAGCTTTAATAGCTCAATAACACCTTATCCCTACACTGTCCTCTACAGATAACGGGGAAGATGAAAAGCATTCTTGCTTCGCCCCTTGTAGCCAGTCCTTATAAAGACTAAGGACAGACTTAAGTTAAGGGAGATCATCAAGATAACATTCCAGTTCTTTTTAGGACTTCCAGGGTAGCTGATGGCAATGCTGTAGCCAATGAAGTTTTAACAGAAGGCTCGGCTATTGCCGTTTTACCCAGTCATGACTATAGCTTTTAGCTCAATAACTCCCCATCCACACAGATTTTCTTCATTCAGATGACGGGATAGAGTCAAGAGCTCAGTCCTCTTTAGGACAGACTCAAGTCGATATCCATCAGAAATGCTGTGATTCAGAAATTTTGTTATAATCCATCTTGCTAGAACAATTAACTGAAATTAAAAAAATCAGTTTCTATTTCGTGGAGAATAATTTCATTTTTTGTATGGAAATTTTACTATAGAAGAAACCGGTTGAATGATAGCGAAAGTTTAGTTGTTTATGTTTAGAAATTTAACCGTTTTTATCTGATCTTATTTATATCGAAATTTAGAAATCCGAAAGAATTTTATAGGGATCTCCGGACTGAAATTATTATACATGCGCAGGACAATGCTATTCTCAACATGTTTATGCAGTTAAAAATGCACTTGTTTTACTTTTGAAAGCAACCAGTATTTCGATGTCCCGTCTTATACATATTTGCAAAAGTTCTATAATTATACTTACTTCTTCTGATGGGTTTATCTGCCAAATAAAGGAAGCCATTTTGCGACCTCTTTAGAAAAGCATCTTATTCCTTTCTTTGTCTTTTCCTTCTAAAGAAGGTCAAGTCTTTAGTCTCCATCGACTTAACGACACTTCCGGTCATGTGTACCCTATGCCTTTAAAGTAGCCTGAGACCGGAAGTCCCGTACAATAATACAATGGAACATAGTGTGTTAAAGACACCAGAGGTCGCTAGTGTACTGAGAATGAAAGAGCACCATCATCGATCCAAGGCGAAAAGAATTTTACTGAGCTGATTCACGCCTCATGGAAAAGTTTGTGTTTGAAGACAAAGAAAGCTTCGTTTCCTGTTTTGCTCTAACAAACAACAGCCTTTAATAGCATTCTTCTAGGCATTTATTTGAGATGTTTGGGACCAAATTATAAGATTAGATTCGTTTCATTTTTCGTCATTTGTATATAAGAATTCTGCTTTAGTAAGATGGGATTTAATGACATTTGGTATTTGGGATCTTTACTAAAATTTGTTGAGTTATCTCAAGTTTGTTTTAAGTCGACTCATTTTAGTGATAAAAGTTGTCAAAAGTGTTCGAAGAAGAGTATTACTAGAATTACAAGAATGTAATCTTGTATTTACAGTTTGCAATCTTGTAATACAAACTAGCAACTTTTTGTATCAACTGTGGTAGAGTCAATATTATTAATTGTAACACATTGAATTGTAAACATATTCTATTAATAATTATAGTATATATTATATTTTATTTAAGACATAAAATTTATCTTGAAAATTTTTAAATATTTATAAAATTCTAAAAATATGTATTACACCTTTAGTTATTTTATATCTGAAAGATAGAGATTGATTCATTCAATCCAATCCAATACCCTTGGAGGGTAATGGATGGCAATGCTGTAGCTAATGAAGTTCTAACTGAGGCTCGGCTATTGCTGTTACCCTCCTGCCATGATCAGAGCTTTAATTTAATAGCTCATTAACACCTTATCCATACACTGTCCTCTACAGATAACGGGGAATATGAAAAGCATTCTTGCTTCGCCCCTTTAAGCCAGTCCTTATAATCATTAATATCGAGTGAATCGACCGTGAGATGCGGTGATTGATTCATTCAATCCAATACCCTTGGAGGGTAACGGATGGCAATGCTGTAGCCAATGAAGTTCTAACTGAGGCTTGGCTATTGCTGTTACCCTCCTGCCATGATCAGATCTTTAATAGCTCAATAACACCTTATCCCTACACTGTCCTCTACAGATAACGGGGAAGATGAAAAGCATTCTTGCTTCGCCCCTTTAAGCCAGTCCTTATAAGGATAAGGTCATTAATATCTTGGAGGTCGCTAGTGAGTTTTCACTGATACGGTTGTGAACTTTCTTCTCTGTAGAACGTGATGGTTTAGAAGTGTAGCTGCTAGATTAACTAGCAGAGACGCGTTTAAAGTCATTAAATTGCGGATTATACTGTATTTAAGAACATCTGCAAAGGTAAATGGACGGTAATTGCAACGAGGGCGATTCGTTAGGCCTAACAGCCGATAGAATCGCCATTGTTAGCATATCTATTCCAGATACATTTACTTGCGTTTATACGCAAACTGTCAATAATGAATGTGTCAGATTTGGAAGCCCTCGCAGATTCGCTGGACGAAGAGCCAGCTCTCATACTTGTAAATAAACTTCAAAGGAAATTTAACCTCAAATGGCCATCAAACTTGATAGATCCTGATACAATTATAGATTCTCTAGATAAAGGATTGGCTTTCAGCTTCATAAAGAAACTCCTTAAGAAGTTCGAGCGTGAATGGCCCGGCTTCCTGAATCTTTACTCTTCACCTGAGACTGACGATGATCAAAATGAAGACACTCCTCAAATGGAGGAAAATTTAAATCCAGTCACCTCTGACTCTACTCATTCAGATCAAGGAGAGAGGCACGTGCGTAAAAAACGCAAAACTCTGGCCTCGGAGTCAGCAAACGAAAATGGCATGGATGAAGATGCCCCTAACATAGATTCCTCTGCCTCCACCAATGAAAAGGTGCCTCCAGTCATTCTTAGGGAAAAACAGAGATGGACAGCCCTAAGAACCACCATGGCCAACCTGCAAATAAATTACTCCACTGCCAAGAATACAGAGGAGGGCATCAAAATTCAGCCCACTACAGTGTCTGACTATAGAAATCTAACCAAGGAGTTGGACACAAGAGGCATACAATACCATACCTTCACACTTACCTCGGAGAAAAATCTTAAAGTGGTACTCCGAGGAGTATATGAAGACATTGAAACAGCTGAAATAGCTGCTGACCTCAACATGAAAGATCTGCCTCCCATCAAAGTCAGTAGAATGTACAGATCTAACAAGACCCTATGCCTCTAGTATTGGTAGAAATACACAACATCTATAAAGATATTTACAATTTGAAGACAATCTGCGGGCTTAAGATCTCACCAGAGCCACTTAGGAAGAGGGCCTCTTCTGGGCAATGCCATAGATGCCAAAAATTTGGTCATGCCCAGAAGTTGTGCAAAGCCCAATACAGATGTCTGAAATGTGGTGACACCCACCCCACATATACCTGCTCCAAGCCAAAAACCACCCCGGCTAAGTGTGCTAATTGTGGTGGCCCCCACCCTGCAAATTACAGAGGGTGCATATGCCACCCAAAAAACAGACAAACTGAGTTAATCAGTCAGTCTACCTCACTGTCAGAAACGAAAGCCCCAGAAGCTCAAGTTCATCAGGCTCCTATTAGCTTGAACAAGATGACAGGTGTTCACCCACCATCAACTGAGCCCCCTAAGAAAATAAATCTTCAACACCAAACAAGAACATATGTTGATGTGGCCCGCCCCAAAAAAGCAATCCATGACCAGAATATGACAAATCCACATTCAAATATAACAGCCATCATCACCTCCTCTCTTGTAAATATGTTACAGGATTTCAGTAACGCAAATCCATCACTGAGCACTACAAAAAGTTTCTTGCAGCAAACACAGCTCATTTTATCTGCACTCTCCAATGCATAGGAAAAAAATTACCCCAGATTCTCTAATGATTATCTCATGGAATGCCAACGGCCTTAAAAATAAAATACTAGAAGTGCAGGAATTCAAAGACAGATATAATCTGGATTTATTATTAATTAATGAGACTCATCTAAGACCTGCTGACAGTCCTAAATTCAAAGGATATCAACTCTACAGGAATGACAGACTGGATTACAGAAGTGGTGGCACAGCCATCCTTATCAAAAATCACATCAATCATCATGCTGTAGCCATTCCTACAACCACCAATCTCGAACTTACAGGTATCAATGTCATCACAAACTCTATCGGAAACATAAAAATATATTCTGCTTATAACCCACCATCAAAAACATTGCTGACCACAGATCTGGATGCTATCCTCGGCATTAAACTGCCGGTTATTATTGCTGGCGATTTTAACGCAAAACATCACGCCTGGAGCAGTAGGTCTATAAATAGGAATGGCCGCATCCTCTATAACTACACAAGCTCAAATTGTGCAATTGTGGCTGGTCCCTCAGTGCCAACTCACCACAGTCCTACTGGCTCATCTGACGTTTTGGATATAGCTGTCCTTCAGAATGTTAACCTACAGTACTCCCTGGAATCATTGAATGAATTATCTTCAGACCACAATCCTATTCTGCTCCAACTGGGTTATCAGAGGGATTTTCCCCATTCGCCTCACACCTTCATTCCCTGGGAAAAACTATCCAAAATGCTTCCAAACTACATTGATCCCATCCCTCATATTAATTCCAAGGAAGAAATTGATTCTGCAGTCAATACACTTACTGATCAAATCAACACAGCCATAGCATCTATCACCTCAAATTCACTGCCTTCAAGCCTAAACGATTACCAGATAACATAATGAACTTAATCAGGGAAAAAAATAAAGCAAGGAAAAGATACCACAACACCAGAGCTCCCCAAGACAAAAAATATCTCAACAACATGAACAGTGCAGTGAGAGATGCACTCAAAGCCCATAGAAACAAACTATGGGAAGACAATTTAGCCTCCATATCACCTGGTGATCAATCCGTTTGGAAATTCCTGAGAAACATCAAAAACAAAAACAAATCTCTTCCTCCTCTCAAATCTGATCTGAACATTGTTTACACAGATGCTGAAAAAGCCGAAGCTATAGCAAAAAATTTAGAAAAACAGTGTAGCCCTTCGTACAAAAATCTAAATTTAAATCATATTTACAAAGTCCACCGCCACGTCAGACACGTGTTAAAACGGCCTGATACCTGTACCAGCCAACTCACACCTACTTCCCCAGCTGAAATTTACGACATCATAAAGAATTTAAAGAATAAAAAAGCTCCAGGGCCTGACGGCATCTCCAACAAAGTTATTAAACTGCTACCCCGAAAGGCCATCGTATATCTCACAACAATAATAAATGCTATGTTCAGGTTGGAGTACTTCCTCTCTGCATGGAAGTTGGCAGACGTAGTTCCTATATACAAGCCGGGCAGGGATCCTCAGCAACTTCAAAGTTATCGTCCCATAAGTCTGATTTCTAATTTGGGCAAAATAGCAGAAAAAGCTATCCTTTCCAGAATTCAACTTTCAGTAAAAAAATTAAACATCCTTCCTTCAGAACAGTTTGGTTTTCGCCAATTTCACAGTACCACCCAACAAATTCATAGACTAATAGAATTCATTATCACAAGTTATAATTGGCATCAATACACCGGAGCAGTTTTTCTTGATTTAGAGAAGGCGTTTGACAAGTTATGGCACTTTGGACTACTATACAAGTTGATTTTAGCTGGCATTCCATCAGATCTAGTTCAAATTATAAAGTCATTTCTTAGTGACAGACGAATGCAAGTCAAACTAAATGATATATTATCTACCCAACGACGCATCTTGGCAGGAGTTCCTCAAGGGTCCCTTCTGGCACCGATACTTTTCACGATTTACATGGCGGACATTCCGCACAATCCAATGTCATCCATCATTGCCATGAGCAAACAAAATTGCATGTGAAGTATCTTCATGACTAGACCGAGGCTAATACTGTGTGAGGAAACGTTTATGAGCTCTTAGCTCATAAACGTTTCCTCACACAGTAATCCTTATCAGATAGCAGGGAATAAAAAAGCATTTTGCTTCGCCCTTATAGTCAGCAACGTCTTGCGTCTTGCATTAATATCTCAAACCAGAGATCTCAAACGAGAGATATTGCGTGAAAGGTTGTAAACTTAATGGCGTTTTGGGCTGAGTTGGAATTTAAACCGTTTAAAAATTTTAAATCACAACTAAGAATCTTAAAATATATTTGTTTGACTGGAAATGATCTTGTTTAATTCTTTATCCAAACATGAGCAAACAAAATTGCATGTGAAGTATCTTCACGACTAGACTGAGGCTAATAACCACATCAATTACCTTAGTATCCCATAGTGCTTTGTATAATAGGTAAACTCTTTTCTACAGTAATAAATATGGAACTTTTATAACCCTCTTTAGCTTTCCCGTAAACAAGGTGGTAGTTTCACACCCGGCGATAAACTCCATCTATCATCTAAAGATAATCACAAACATTTATGCCAATGGTACGATTCGGATTCTTTGCCTGTTGGTTGAAGAGCTGCCCACAGGTTGTGATAACCACTCGGCCATCTAAGCCGACAGATTTAATAAAGGTTAAGTGATTCGAATTCTTCGAAAAATATAAATAATAAAAAACAGAGATATACACGAATGTTAATTAAACACTTTATCTCTACGCTTGAGGAAGATGAACGGTATTATTAGTTGCAGAAGATGGGTTACCCACAGATCCAATACATTAATAGCTTTACTGGAGAGGTTCGTAAACGACATTACTTCTGGAAATGGCGAATGGTAGCGATCACGTTTACTATGTTAAATAACCAGTAAAAAGTTGCTTTATTTAGGTTGTAATTCTAATTCACAACTCATAAGTCAATATTTAAAAAAAAATCAGATATCATCCACACAGTTCTGTTGGAATGGTACTGATCTAGTAAACTCCCCATTCTAATTCTTTTAAAGCATCGCAACGTGATCATTTTTCCAATAACTGACATGTTTACTTTATCAGTTTCTGGCCTATTTGAACGGCATTGATGCCATCAGCACTCAATTTTTAAAACAAAATTACATAATTTTCCTAACTTTCCATGTATGTTGGGATTTGAAATAAAAAATGCTCTAGAATGAATACATTTATATGGAGTTTCAGAAACTAAGGTTAGATTTCTATCGTTTGGAAACTTATCTGACGTAGGTTGACATCATAGTTTGAAAGGTGCTACTTTAAGGCTAGCGAATCTGACACTTTTGCTAATAAAACAATGTTCTCTTCCCTTGTAGGAAGTGCTGCTACGCATCCAGACGATAAAACCCGAACTTATTAACTTGTGCATTTCAACCGTGTGTTAGTAATCAGGTGACTAGAGCACGACACATTAGGCTAACGTGACATGACAACAAATCTTTAGCCTTTAGTGTTCCAACTGCATCAAATATGTTTCATATGCCAACCACCTGAAAGCCTTCGTTAATATACGAAATCAGCAATGACGGTCAATAAATGAAAAGGGGGGTAGTGATTTTGTTAAGGACAACCTGCACTGATGGTAATCAGCGCCATCCTCGACCCACATCTCTTCCTGGTGGTTTTTTTTTCGACACCGCCAGAAACATGACCCCATTTAGTTAATGAGCATCGATCCTGTAGTTGTTTGCCTGTTTTTCTGAAGGTTTCTTCGAACCTTAGAAAAGTGACTTCATTTTTCGTAGATTTTTACTAAAGTGCTGCCCTCCAGCGGAAGAGAAACGAAAACATTCGTTCTACATCTAAGTTCAAATTACTTTCTATTGGGAAACGTTTTTTTTTTTAATTCCCCAACAAAATGTAATATTTTGTTATTTTTACATTGCAAATCTTTAAACAAATGCGTTCTGTGGAAATCATGGAAGAACAAAATCATACGAAGCTCTCTAAACAAATTATAAGTTGCTCGAAATAATAAAGAATGCAAATATAACATCGGACAAAAAAACAGAGAAATAATATTAATATTAATATTAATAAAGATACCAAGAAATTATATACTTGGTTTAATCCTTTATCCAAGTGTAAGCCAACAAAGTTTGCGCCTGCTTTCAGGACTGGAACAACTCGTATATAGAAGCTAATGACTTCACATGACTTGCCTTAGTATAAGTCATTAGCTTCTATATGCAAGTTGCCTAGTCTTGAAAGCAGGTGCAAACTTTGTTTGCTTACACTTGGATAAAGGATAAAACCTAGTATATAATTTCTTCGTGTCTTTAATTTATAGTACAACCAAGTGCAAAAACTTCCAAACACAATCCATAATCCAGAGTATTTTAATAATAAGTGGTAACATCTTTTAGCTACTCGTATATGAAAATATGACTTTGCCATTACTTCAACTACTTCAACCTTGAATAGTCCTTTTTAGGATTTCCAGGGTAACAAATGGCAATGCTGTAGCCAATGAAGTTTTAACTGAGGCTCGGCTATTGCCGTTACCCAGTCATGACTAGAGCTTTTTAGCTCAATAACGCTCCATCCACACAGATTTATTTCATTCAGATATCGGGATAAAGAGTCAAGGACTCAGTCCATCGCCCAGTTCTTATAAGAACTACTTCAACCTTGCTATTACCTTGACGCTTGGTTGTTGATTAATTAATACCCTTGGAGGGTAATGGATGGCAACGCTGTAGCCAATGAAGTCCTAACTGAGCTCGGCTATTGCTGTTACTCTCCTGCCATGATCACAGCTTTAATAGCTCAATAACACCTTATCTCTACACTGTCCTCTACAGATAACAAAGAAGATGAAAAGCATGCTTGCTTCTCCCCTTTAAGACAGTCCTTATAAGGACTTGGTATTACTTCTGGCGAAATCCCTAAAGGATGAAACCAGTTGGAAGCTTGGGTGATGGATTGCAATGCTGCAGTCAATGAAGTTCTAACTGAGGCTCGACCCAGTTAGAACTTCATTGCTGTTACCCAGGTAGAGGGGCAATGGATGGCAATGCTTTAGCCCATGAAGTTAACTGAGGCACGGCTGTTGCTGTTACCCCTCAGATGAAATATGAGGGGTTCTGCTTGGTGGAGGGTAGAGCAAACGCTGAGAGTTCTTAGTGACAGGATGAGCCTGTTACTGAGGGGAAGAACGCTGAGTTTTTGGTCCTTTGGGTCACTCATTGTTGGGTGATCTCTGGGGATCTCACGAGTATTTGGTGAGGTAACCCCGCACTTAATACAGGGAAGCCGGTCTGGGTTGTGACTCTTCCCATGCATAGCATTATGCATGTCCGTAAGGATATGTGCTTTGGGATTATGGGATACTAAGGCAAGTGATGTGAAGTCATTAGCTTCTTTATACAAGTTGCCGCAGTCCTGAAAATACTTCGGGCGCAAACTTTGCTTGCTTAAAGGATTAAACCGAGCACACAAAGTCCTGTATTGTGACTCTCTATTGGTTCCACACACACTTTGACTTCATCCAATGATTAAAAGTGATCCATCCTTGAGTTAAGGCTGAGAGTGTAACCAAAAGGGGAGGAGAAAAAGTGCATGATATAGATAATTATTTTTCTTAAGTATTGTGAGATATTCAGTCAACCACAGAAACTGAGTTATTTGATTACAGTTTACTGAAAGGGAGAAAAATCTGTAACATCAGAAAGTTACAGATGGAATATCTCCAAAAATGAAATAGATAATAATAATAATAAACTTTCATTCAAAAGCATTCTGTTATGTATAAGAGCACGAAGATAATTTTTCTCTTTTACATTAAAACGTTTCACATTTTTCCCTTCATCCATCCAACTTTCCAAGGAAGTCTTTTCCATCCCGTAGCCATTTGTATAGTGTCAGTGAATAGCAATGCTAACCTTTCCTTCGTACTCTGGGGAAATAATGGTGAACAATTGAAGTGTTATCTCTCCTATCAGCCAGCCTTTCCAAGCTTCTAAGTAAATACTTATTGGACGAGATTGTACTTACAGAGTCGGCACATTTTCAACGTATTTTGTTTATACTTGCGTGAGGATGATGGTTTCATCTGTAGGTTTGCTTTTGTATTCTTCTAACAATGATAGTACCAGTACAGACTGAACATGTGTGTGTGTGTGTGCCTGAGAGAGCGAGAGAAAAAATTGATTAGCTTTCAAACATTTTATTAATATTCATATCAATGATATAGATCATTAATATTAATATATTAGCATATTATTTTATTATTAATAAAATATACGCAATAAATAATTTCATGTATAACTGTTTTTTTTTTTGGCTAGATGGGTGAAGCAAAAATGCTTTTCATAATCCCCGTTATCTGTAAAGAAAATGTATGGATAGAGTAATATAGCGCTATAAGCTCTGATCATGGCAGGAGGGTAACAGCCGAGCCTCAGTTAAAACTTCATTGGCTACAGCATTGCCATCCATTACCCTTCCCGGATACCCATTTTAGTCGCCTCGTACGACATGCATGGATTGGTATGTAAGTAAAGCCCTGTTTAAAATTTAAACGATCCCTAGACCACTCCATAGTTTCCGAAAGATCGTCCAACTCAGCCTTAACCCACTCAGTGACACGCTCACCCTACCACCGAACAGAACCGCTCATACTCCAGGGAAAGGCATATCCACCGACAAGGGAGACGTCGGAAAACACCCTCCCTTGAGACTCAAACTGTTCTATCAGGGCAAACCCCCCGAAATCTAAGCCCCCCCCCTCACCGGGAGCAAAATTCCGGAAGAAACCTGAGAGAGCGAAACTCTGCGTCCATTTTAGTCGCCTCTTACGACATCCATTGGTTACAACGGCGCTATTCTTAGCCCGGCCACCACGGGGGATATTTCATGTATACGCAACATTTCATGTATAAAAAAGTCCTTAAAAGGACTGGCTTAAAGGGGGCGAAGCAAGAATGCTTTTCATATTCCCCGTTATCTGTAGAAGACAGTGTAGGAATAAGATGTTATTGGGTTATTAAATTAAAGCTCTGATCATGGCAAGAGGGTAACAACAATAGCCGAGTCTCAGTTAGAACTTCATTGGCTACAGCATTGTCATCCATTACTATCCAAGTGTCGACTTCTTTTAGTCCTTATAAGGTCTGGCTTAAAGGGGCGAAGCAAGAATGCTTTTCATCTTCCGCATTATCTGTAGAGGACAGTGTAGGGATAAGATGTTATTGAGCTATTATATTAAAGCTCTGATCATGGCAGGAGAGTAACAGCAATACCCAAACCTCAGTTAAAACTTTAATGGCTACAGCATTGCCATCCATTACCCTCCAAGGGTATTGGATTAAATGAATCAATCACCCAATCCCAAGTGTCGACTATTTCTGTCTGTATAAATTTCAATTAATTTTATATAAAATATAAAATGGTTTATTTATACACTTTTAGTAAATTTTTAAATTTAATAAAGATACGTGAAAAGCTTTAATTATTTAATTAAACTATTAAAGTTTACAGATTATTGTTTATTTTATAACATTATTTCAACCGATAAAAATATTACTCCTCTTTCTTTCTATCGCTAAACGTTTCCTTCCTATGTTCTTTATACAAACTTTCTCATATTTTCTGTCTCCATACTTAAACGAAGTTTTCAATTGCAGAGCAAATTTTCTTTTTTCACTTTTCACAGCTCTGTCTTATCTCAACAGAGAAACCACCAGGGGGCGAAGGAGTATGTGTTTCTCTTTGGGCTAGGCAACTTGATAAACACTTGACGTTTGAACAGGTCACTCAGCGTCTCTCTCGAGACTGTAAGTTTACACTCAATTTGTTATATGCACGTCCATCTTGTACGTACTCTATTACAATAGCTCGCTCTTGGATGAAAAGCTGGTTGGCCGATAGTACGAAGAGAGAGAGAAACGCAAGGACAGAGAAGGTCAAAGCCTAATATGATGCCACAATCAGCTAGTGGTGAACCCACCCCCCCTCTATGAATATACACAACATGACGGGGGAAGGCTGAAAACACAATATCGGAGAGCAAAAAAAAAAAAAAAAACAGAAATGGAGAAGAAAAAAGCTATGAACTTTAGAAATATATAGCCCAGAGGATATTTTACTTCAACGTAAGCATTTATTTTGCTCTCACAAAGAACCGGCATGCTTGATAGCAAATTGAAACCTTCTAGCGTGCGTATGTGTTTTATGTGCATTGCAAAACAGACAGCTCAGTAACTGATAGGTTGGTATTGCTGTCAGACATCGCAATGCTATTTTAAAGTGAAAGTAGTCTGAAATGCACAACAGAATATTTCGTTGGTTTTTTTTTGTTGTTTTTTTTTTTCAATTTTTGTGAGTTTCGGTTTCAGTAAAATTAAAATAATAAACTTGCATAAGTATATATAGAATCAAATCAATAAAATCAACAAATACTAGCGAAAGAAGTCCGATTCTTTTTATTATGATGATTTCTTTAAACTAGGATAAGTAATTCATTGTGTTGTGTTTATGTATGAAATAGGGCGTGTAGAAAAATTTCCGAAAACATTTGATTAAAAGAGTTCGTCAAATAATACAGGGAGTCCCACGAAAACATTTAATTTTAATAAGTGTTTATTAAGTAATTATTTTTATTCTTTTTTTTTCTCGTTATAATGAAATACAGAATAAAGAAATAAAAAATAATGAAATACAGAATAAAGAAATAAAGAATAATGAAATACAGAATCAAACAATTCCAAATGTTCTCTGCTATAGTGTGAGATAGGAGCATGCGCACTACCAGTCGTCCGGCATACGGACCACTTTTATGCAGAAAAACCATCAATCCCTCATACAACTAACAACTAATCGAAACTATGAATATCAAATAACAATTAGTCGAAAAAGTAATTTATTGACAACCCACAAATCATCGAAACGATAAACAATTTTTCGAAAAATGAATCAATGGGAACTAAAGTGGGAACTAATATGTAAATTAACGTAATCTACTTTAATGCAACATTTTCTAATCTGATAGAATCTATTTAACATATTATTATCTAGTAGGGACATGTAATAAATAATAATAAGTAGCATTATGTTCTTCAGATTAGGCGAGCTTTTGATCACATGAGAATATCAGAATATTAATCCATCCAGATGGTCTACGGACAACAATATATCGAACAGCGAGCCTTGTGTCACATGGAAGAATCCTTACCGCACTGTCAGAACACAAAATACTAACAGCAAAACATTTATGTCACTATGCAGCTATGCTAAAACATTATTTCGATGGCAACTAGAAATACATACCGTATAACAAGCCCTCAGACAACTAATTATATCACATATAAATACAATAATCACTACGGAAAGACCACTCGAAGCTTCTACATCCCAGACATGCTAAATAAACTACCTTTTGAATACCGGAACCTTACTACAACAGCTTGAAAAGGGCCTTAAGGACATACTATGAACAAGAATTACGCACCCTGCACACCTTAGAAACTTAATGAAGTCCAATATATATTAGTTCAGGCTTTCCAGTTCAGCGACGCGTCAAGACAACCGGAAAATTTGTATGAATTTCATTGTTAAAAAAAAAAAAAAGAAAAAAAGAACAATATATTTTGTAAACGCCTAATGATATACAATCATAAGTTTAATAACAGAAATTGCTGACTTTTTTTATAGAAATCTAATGTGTAAAATGAACTATTATCTGCAATACTTTGTAAAATAATATTATTATGGGATAGATTTCACGGGTTAAAATGAGTTGATTCCTTAAATTATGATTCACGCTTTGCACGTACACAGTACAGTACAGGGTAATGTTCTAAAATACAACAAAATAATTATTAAAAGTCGTGATAAACATCTGCTTATGTTGTCTACGTCTCAGGTTATTTTTATGATAACTTTAACACACAAACATACGCGCGCGAGAGAACACTGTGTCTGAATTATCTAAAAACTTGGTGATCAGCGTTTTACGTATAAATAACTACTTCTTCTTTCGCTATGCCTTATCCCGTGTTAAACGGGGTCGGCGTTCTCATCTTTAATCTTCTTCTTCCAGATTCTCCGGTCCAGGGCATCTTCCCGACTCCATCCTTTCTCCCTAAGATCCTCTGCCACCTTATCCCTTCATCTGAATTTTGGTCTGCCTCTTTTCCTCCTTCCCTCCACCTCCATACGCTCCACTCGTTTACTAACATACTCCTCACTCCTCCTCTCTACATGACCGAACCACCTCAGCCTGCTTTCTTGTACCTTCTTACCGATCGGTCCCACCTTGACCGTCCTTCTGATGCAGTAATTCCTTATCCTGTCCTTCTTTGTCACACCACTCATCCATCTCAACATCCGCATCTCCGCCACCTCCATCTTCTTCTCCTGTGCCTTTCTTATAGGCCACGTCTCCGCGCCATGGAGAATCGCCGGCCTCACCACCATCTTATACAGCTTTCCTTTCATCTTACAACTCACTCTCTTGTCGCACAGAACCCCGCTCATCTTCCTCCAATTCATCCAACCGCATGTTATTCGGTGCTGCGTTTCCTCATCCAGGTCACCATTCCTCTCGACGACAGACCCAAGGTACTTGAATTTCTTCCCAGAAGTTAACCTTTCACCCTGGAGTCGTATGATCACATCCTCGTCACTCCCCGTTGATATATATCGGTCCTTACTCAGTTAACTTTCATGCCTCTCTCCTCCGATACCTTTCTCCACTCTTCCGGGGTCTTTTCAAACTTCTCTCGGGATGATTCGCAGAGAACAATATCATCGGCAAACATCATGCTCCCTGGCGCCTCCTTCTTGACGTCCTCCACTAGTACATCCATGACCAGACAAAGAGGTAGGGGCTCAAAGTTGATCCCTGATGGAGCCCTACGACAATGGGGAACCCCTCTGTCATGCCGACACTAGACCTGACCTGAGTTGTCGCTCCCTCATACATCTCCTTCACCAACATCACGTGCTTTTCCGACCCCCCCCTTCTTCCTCACACCTCCATACCTCCTGTCTGGCCACTCTGCCGTACGCCTTTTCCAGGTCTATAAACACCATATGTAGCTCCGCCTGCATCTCCGTATATTTCTCCATCAATCGCCTTAGCGCAAATATTGCATCCGTTGTCCCTCTTCCTGGCATAAATCCAAACTGCTCCTCACCAATTTTTGTTTTCCGCCGTATCCTTCCTTCAATTACTCTTTCCCATATCTTCAACGTGTGTGACATCAGCTAGATCCCTCTATAGTTGCCACAATCTTGAACATCTCCTTTTCCCTTGTAGATTGGGACGAAAATGCTTTTCCTCCATTCCTCTGGTATCTTTTCCTGATGGGCTATTTTCTTCATCAGATCCCATAACATGTCTACGCCCTTGCTGTCCAAGCTTCTCCACATTTTAATTCATATTTATTTATTTATTTATACTTAAGTATAAATAACTACATATATACATAATTATATATAACTGGACTAAAACTGAATAGTAGAAATAAGTGGAAATGAAGATGTTATCGATCCTCAAGGTTAATATCTAAAATTAGTAATTAAAGTTGATTACCGAAAGACATACTGTCATGATAGCATTCCTAGGTTATTCTTGACGGGAACGATAACAGTCATTTTGTATGCTTCAAATTTAATTACTTAAACAGGTTTTTTTTAATAAGCAAATTATGATAAAGCTAAAAATATTTTAAGATTTAAAATAATGGGGAAAGTAAATACCTGAGAAAATATAAAAAGAAAAATTTAGAAAAATTTTCAAGTTAGCATAGAAAGAATAAAAATATAATAGAGAAAAAGCAAAAATGTATAAAATAAATATGAATTAAAACGTATGAAAGAAAAAAAACATTCTCCTTGTGGTGGCTGGGATAAGAATAGCCTCACTGTATCCGTGCCTGTCGTACGATGCGACTAAAATGGGTACCCTGGGAGGGTAATGGATGGCAATGCTGTAGCCAATGAAGTTTTAACTGAGGCTCGGCTATTGCTGTTACCCTCCTGCCATGATCAGAGCTTTAATAGCTCAATAACACCCTATCCATACATTTTCTTCTACAGATAACGGGAATATGAAGAGCATTCTTGCTTCAATTCTAGCCCAAAAATAATAATGATAATGATATAAAAGTGTGGGCAGATTCCAGAGGGTAACAGATGGCAATGCTGTAGCCAATAAAGTTTTAACTGAGGCTCGCTATTGCCGTTACCCGGCCATGACCAGAGCTTATAGCTCAATAACACCTCATCCGTAAATTTTCTTCTACAGATTACGGGGAATGTGAACAGTTCTTGCTTCGCACATCTAGCAAAAAAAAAAAAAAGTATATACATAGTATTTTTCCATCAAGGAGGTGAAATTTAATTGATTTGAGAATAAATAAACATAAATAATTTTAAAGATTGTCATGTGGACAAGATTAAGTTCTGTATAGTTATTACGTATTGGTTCGTTCTTATAGTTAGAGCTAAAGAATTGAAAAATGGATGCCATGAAAATCTACAACAGCGATCTCATTCCTAGAGTTGTACATTATATGGTGTTTAATGATATTTCAATATTTCGGTGGTTTGATATAAATTTTCAGATAAAAGGATATTTTGCAGGCACGTTAATTTTCATTTAAACGTTATTTCAAAGAAAAGAACGAAGAGCGATATTGCATCCTGGTTGAGAGTGAAATTTATAGACAACATTGCAATATTTCAGATGCTTTTAGAATAGGCTTTTAGTTTATTACTGGTGGAAAATGCCTTTGAAGATACGTTTGATAGCTTTATGGATGGTATGAACATATATGAATTTCAATATCGTAGAAGTTTTTGATATATTTCTTTGAGATGAGAAACATGCTTCAGAGAAGAATAGATAACGGAGTCTATTATGTTTCAGATATTGCGAATGGAGGAAGATATTTTAAGACGTTTGTTTCCTTGGTTTAAGGCAATGTGTTGAGTAGTTTGAAATATTGATAAACTGGGTTACTGTGACAGATTATTTTGATGCAATAGGAATTGGGGTGATCGAATGAGAACTGCAAGTAATTTATGTATTAATAAAACGGTCAAATTATGTTGTTTTAGAAATTCTAATTATTGTAGTAACTGTACATATGCAAATATACACATATGCAAATGATACATATGGTGTCACATATGCAAATGATCATGCACCTCTAGATTAATGACGCAATAATAAATTCAATTATTTTAGCCGGCTTCAGGAGACACTACGTTAAATATTGGTGTAAAAAACGTGTTTTTACAAAAAACAATTAATAAACTTATATTTTGTATAGAATATAAGAAAAAATATACATAAATTATATTTTTCTCTTAATATTTGAGTTTTTTTAAATTAATTAATATTTTCAATTGTTTTAATACGCTATTTATTTATTTATATGATTATTATATTTAAAAAAAAAACACGTAGGCTAAGATACATGTACTGAATGAACGCGAATCGACCGTGAGATGCGGTGATTAATACCCTTGGAGAGTAATGGATGGCAATGCTGTAGCCAATGAAGTTCTAACTGAGGCTCGGCTATTGCTGTTACCCTCCAGCCATGATCAGAGCTTTAATAGCTCAATAACATCTTATCCCTACGCTGTCCTCTACAGATAACGGGGAATATGAAAAGCAATCTTGCTTCGCCCCTTTAAGCCAGTCCTTTTAAGGATACATGTACTGAACTGGAACCCCGTGTGGTGGCTGGGATAAGAATAGTTCCACTGTAGCTCATGCATGTCGTACGAGGCGACTAAAATAAAACGGGTACCCAGGGAGGGTATTAGATGGCAATGCTGTAGCCAATGAAGTTTTAACTGAGGCTATTGCTGTTACCCTACTGCCATGATCAGAGCTTATAGCATTATATTACCCCATCCATACATTTTTTTCTACAGATAACGGGGAATATGAAAAGCATTCTTGCTTCATCCATCTAGCCAAAAAAAAGATACATTACTCGTGATGATAAAGATAATTGTATCGCCACTATCATTTAGAGTTGATGATAATGATGTGATCATAAGAAATATTTAAATTAATAATAATAATATGGTCAACTTTTTCTATACATCTCATGTCGTAGGGTGTATTAGCAATAATAATAATAATACTTTTTCTGTACGCATATTGGGTAATAATTTATTGTAATACAAGACACTTTTAATCAAAATGCCAAATCTCAGAAAGATAAATAGTGCAGAATGCCTCATATCAAGGTATTCAACTCGACAGCGGTTGAATACCACGATCTATGGAAACAATGAAGATTTCCCTATGTAAACAGACACATATTAACAGAACAGTTTGCCATTTTAAACATCCGGTTGTATATACTTATAGGGACTTTTTACTTTTAATCGGGGTCTTACCTTGAACTTTTAGTGCAGTGAATGTAGAACCATTATTCATAACTCTACCAAGGTTTCAATAGACAGAAAGCCACTTGATTGTCATTTGTTTCTAAATCGGGATATGCTTAAGCAGGATGGAGACACTGAAACAGACTAGTGAAAATGAGATGGTAAAATCAGCTTTTACAACATCGGTGAATGCAGACATTACTCACTCTGTACACGTTACTTTGTCTAGGAACACATAAGCTGAAAATCAAACAGATGCGGAAATTGTGTAGCATCCCATTGGACTCCGGAACTCAGACTTTTCTTGTTGTTCTTAATCTCCGAAGGGAGTTTTCAGAGAAAGTTGTCCACACAAACACACAAGAGACAAGAGAGAGAGAGAGAGAGAGAGAGAGAGAGAAAGAAAGATTTGCAGTTACAGATGCATCTGTCTAAAAGAAAAGACAAATGTCAATAGCGTTACCCTCCAGCAAATAACCTTTTCTTCTCTCTTCTGTTTGTCCTTGGTCTACATTTGTAAACACTACTGACCACCAAACTGAGAAGTGAAAATCAGAATATCTCATCATTCCCTTTCAGATAAACCTCCACATGCGACCTCATACTTTTTTTCTGCTCAGCCAGTTAGGTAGTACTACCAGGAAAATACATTCCGTTTGTCCAAATTCAATGTTTGGATAGAACGCAACTACTCTTTCACTATACCAAATTAACAAAGCTGGAAAAAGTGTATCATTTATTTTAATTAACGCTTTATTTATTCTAATGATTATTTATTTATTAATTTTGAAACAACTAAACAACTTATCCTAAGACTAGATAACATTTTTCATAACTTTTTCTAATACCTTATAAGGACTGGCTTAAAGGGGCGAAGCAAGAATGCTTTTCATCTTCCCCGTTATCTGTAGAGGTCAGTGTAGGGATAAGGGTTTATCGAGCCATTAAAGCTCTGATCATGGCAGGAGGGTAACAGCAATAGCCAATCCTCAGTTAGAACTTCATTGGCTACAGCATTGCCATCCATTACCCTCCAAGGGTATGGAAAACTCTACCTCTTCTCCACTTTTCTTTTCCAATTCAACTCCTGCTGCTGCTCTGAAAGTTATTTTTATATAAAATTATAAATTATATATTAGTATTATATTCTAAATATGTATAAAATTAAAAGAGTTTTAATAAAATTTTATTAATTATAATAAATATATTATTTATTTATATATATATATTTATTTATATAACTTTATATTTATAAATAATAATAAATTTAATAATAATAATAATAATAATAATAATAATAATAATAATAATAATAATAATTATAATAAAAATTAATAATTTAATAATAATAATAAATAATAATAAATTTATATAACTATTTATTTATATATATTATTTATATATCAAATGTGCCGCCATATCGTGGCGGCACATTTGAGCCGTCTGTCTTCACTGTGTGCCGCTTAATTACTGATAGCCTTGGGCCATCTATCTCTGATTGGTACGAGTGGAGATTGAACTGCCCACTCAGTCTCCAAAGTTAGATAGGGCTAAATGGCCTCGCCTACTTGCGTATACGGGAATAAAAAAAGGCGTTAGCTGATTTTTTAATAAATATATTATAGTTTAAAATTAATTATATATTTAAAATTTAAATTTGAAATCAGTTTCTTTATTAATTGTAATTATCTTTATCTAAAATAGTTTTTGAAGCGTATATTCCTTGATTAGAAACGATTGCAATGTCAGGATAATGTCCAAATTTGACTTTCTTCAACTTGCTCTTGTAAATATTACTTTTTAAAAATTAAAAATTTAAGTAAAATGAAAGCCATCTTTATTTTACAAAATAAATTACTGTTTATTATTAAATTTAATAAAAATTATATTTTGATTAAAATTCAAATTAAAATATCATTAGTTCGAATTTATTTCACTTGATAAAAAGCATACTCTTATACAAATCAATCAATCAGCAATTCTCTAAATCGACGCCTGAATTTTTTTTTTTTTTTTACGTAGGGTTTCAATTTTAATGTGTGAACGTGCGAGATATCAGGTTCTTCCTCCATTTTTGAAGTCTCATTTAGTGAAATCAGAACATCGCAGACCAAAACAGGAACCACAAACAGAAACAAAGATGTTTTTACTTAGTCTAGCTTAGAGCTAACATGAAAATACTAACGATTACGTCATATCATACGTCACGCATGCGCAGTGTGCAGAACTTTTAAAAATCATGCTGTATTTGGAAAACAATGGATACTAAGCATACATCATTTTGAGAATTATTGTAATTGACTGACAATGACTGTGATTTACTATTTCTGGATTTTATCCACTTCTTGTCGACGATAATCAGTGCTTTATTACTATATAATGATAAACATCAGCTGAATTGGTTACAGTTGCTTTATAATCGATCATTTTTATGTAAAACAAGACAGATAAATCGTTCAGACTCTCTTCTAGGTGTCAATTTTAAGCCTTCTTTCATCCTTCTCTTAATACGTATAGAAACCAAACCGACATTAGTGGACGATGCCAGGGACTATCTCCAAAGAATAAATAACTACGTGTGGGACAACACGGTCAACTGGGCGAATAAAAGTTCAAATATACAATTCGATTCTGTTGATCTATTACCAGGTAAAAATGAGTTAAAAGAACGGTATAAACGTACAATTCGAAAAAACTCGCTTATAATTAAATTTAAATTTATTTTTATTGTGTAGGTCGGTTAGGTTATTTGAAAAAGCTCGCTTATAATTAAGTTTATTTTTATTGTGTAGTTAGATTAGGATACTAGAAATTAAACTAAAATTATGTTTGTTAATTAGAAAATAGCATTATTAAATGAATTAAAAATCTGTATTTTTTCTTTATTTTAATATTGTGCAATTATATCTTTTCATTTTTAAATCATTTCGGACCACTCTTTTTAACCATCTCTTTCTTAAATGATCCTACAAATTTTGATATATGATGTAAACGAAAATATATAATATAAATATTTATTAACTAGCTGACTCATTTTTTTGTATGGGAAATTTCAATATAACTTCTATACAATTCGTAATTCTACACAATAAAAATAAACTTAATTATAAGTGAGATTTTTCAAATTTTATGTTTATACTGTTCTTTTAACTCATTTCTCAAAAACACATTTTTTTAAAAATTTACCTGGTAATAGATCAACAGAATAGAATTGCATATTTGATCTTTTATTCCTTCGCCCAGTTGTCGTGTTCATCAGGGTTTTGAAAAAATCCAAATATTTGGATCTTATAGTTAGTTCTTATAAGAACTGGGCGATGGACTGAGTCCTTGACTCTTTATCCCGTCATCTGAATGAAGTAAATCTGTGTGGATGGAGTGTTATTGAGCTAAAAAGCTCTAGTCATGGCTGGGTAACGGCAATAGCAGAGCCTCAGTTAAAACTTCATTGGCTACAGCATTACCATTTATTACCCTGGAAGTCCTAAAAAGGACTTTTCTATAATTTCTATCAGCTCTCAATAATAACCAAATATTTGGATCTTAAACTTAAACTTAAAAGAACTGGGCGATGGACTGAGTCCTTGACCCTTTATCCCGTCATCTGAATGAAGAAAATCTGTGCGGATGGGATGTTATTGAGCTGAAAGCTCTAGTCATGCCTGGGTAACGGCAATAGCCTAGCGTCAGTTAAAACTTCATTGGCTACAGCACTGCCATTTGTTACCCTGGAAGTGCTGAATAGGACTTTATGTTATCCAACTTCCATATTTGGATCTTATAGTCCTTATAAGGACTGGCTTAAAGGGGCGAAGCAATATTGCTTTTCATATTCCCCGTTGTCTGTAGAGGACAGTGTAAAGAAAAGGTGTTATTGAGCTATAAAGCTCTGATCATGGCAGGAGGGTAACAGCAATAGCCGAGCCTCAGTTAGAACTTCATTGGTTACAGCATTGCCATCCATTACCCTCCAAGGATATCAATTTTAGTCGCCTCGTACGACATGCATTAGCTACATTGGTGCTATTGTTATCCCGGCAACCACACGGGGATGTATTTGGATCTTTTCAAGGAGAAATTATTAAAATTAATTCTTTTTTATTTCGAAAAAGGTGTATAATGTAACTAAACATTTTTAGAAGTTATTTTAAAAAATAAAAAGTTTTTAAATCAAATTTAAATGTACTAAGATGTTTTAATATTTATTTATATTTATTTTTATCTCTCAAAAATATTTCTCTTAAAGATCAATTTTTAAACACCAATAAAATTAGTATTGGTTGAAAAATTGTCTAGATGAGGTGAAAGAAATAGGGTTAGGGTGTGCCAAACGATATTTTACGATTTGTTGGTGAATTGAACCTACTTAAATCATTGGTATGTTAAAATAATTATTTTAGTTTTGCATTTTTGAACCAATTTTTTAAAATATATGAATTAAAATGTCGATGCATATTCGTAAAACAGTCATTGAATGAAAACCTATGGAATACAGATTCTATTCTAATTTAGGTAGAAAATTATGGTCAAAAAGATCGTTTTTCTCATCAATAAATTTTTAATTTGGAATATAAATATTCTACATAATTACAATTAGACAATAATAATAAAAAAAAGGAAATAAAATTGAAACTGAAATAAGCTACAATATTCCAGCCATTCGACGAAGTTTGAATGGCTGGTATATCCTCAAAGTTATTTTCGGGATGCTCAATCCGTATAAGAAAATATAACCGATTAGGTGAATTTTTCTTTTTCTTTTTTTTTTTCAACTGTCTTAGTGTTCTTTAGTTCACCTAAATAGTTTTTACTCTCCTAAAAATTATACTCTTTAAACTAGTAACTAAAATAAAATGTAAAAATATACATATACACTATCTACCAATAATTGTCCGGACACTCACTGTTATTTGAAGTTAATGAACATTCCAGGTTTGTTAATAACATAAAAATCGGTGCACGGATAGTAAAAAGCAGTATTTCATCTTTTCAGTTGAATACAGGTGGTATGGCAAAACGACATGAACTCATGATTTCGAGAGAGGTGTCATCGTGGGCTGTCACATTGGTGGCATGTCCATCAACGGTCGGAGATGGGATCAATAAATGGAGACGTTCTGGCATCATTAGTGCACGAAAACACCCAAGGCGACAACCGAAAATGACTGACAGGGACAAGAGGGTGTAAAAACCGGTGGCACGCAAAAACTGACTACAATCGGTACAGACCATTCGTAATGAGTTCCAGAGCACCAGTAACACCGTGTTGAGCACCAATACTGTACCACATGAACTCAGTTTACTGGATTTCCGCGGAAGAGCAGGGACATACAAACCGAACATCACAACAACGAACAAGGCGGCTCGTCTGGCCTCATTACAAAGAGCGTGTGAACTGGACAATTGACCATTCGAAAACTTGATTCATCTGGAGCGATGAATCAAGGTTAACCTGTTTTTATGGTAACAAGCGTTTTTGTGCTTGTTACCATAAAAACACTGTACCACTGCTTTTGTGGTAACAAGCGTTCACCAGCCTGGTGAACGCTTATTATCACAGTATGTGGTACCTGCAGTAAAGTTTGGTAGTGGAGGAATAATAGAGTAGGGTGCATTCAGCTGGTTTGGAGCCACTGGTCGTTGTCCATGGTTCCATAAAGGCAGCTCGGTATCTCGATATTCTGTATAATCAGGTGCTGCCTACACTGTGGAGGTTTTATGGAACGGACCCGTCTTACTATCCAGACGACAATGCCCCATACCATAAAGCTGCAGATGTTATAGAATGGTACGAAAGCATGGGTGTTAAACAACTATCCTGCCTGTGCAGAGTCCTGACCTCAGCCCCCCTCGAACACCTGTGGGAGGCATTGGAGCGGCGTTGGGGGTCCAGAACAGCACTACCTCGATCTATCACTGAACTCAGTGCTACTTTGGAGGAAAGGAGACAAGTTTCACCTGATGCCTGCCGCACATTGGTGGAAAGCTTCCCTCAAAGGATGCAGGAGATGATCAAAGGCCAAAGGTCGATATACCCGACATTAAGGTTCTCCTGCTGGTATCAATGCAAATTGATAAAGTGTCCTGACAATTATTGGTAGATAGTGTATAAAATACTAATGAAGATTAGGAACACGAGATAGCGACAACTGTTCACCGTATATTCTTCGCCTTTCGACTATCACACTAGCAGAAATGCTATCGGGTGGTTCGATAATGAGGAATGTGGACTGACTGGCAAATTTCCAAAAAGTAAGCCTAAATTAGTATAGCCCTTAGGGTACTAAAAATATGTTAGGGAATCCTCTACTGAGGATTTTTATATTTATTTTTGTACTTTTTTTTACATAATAAAGAACCACTAATCTAGAGACTAAACATGGAACTTTTCAAGCCACTTCAGGTCTCCAGTAAGCAAAGCGGTGGTCAACCACCGGTCAAGGAAACTCATCTTCCACCTAAAGACAATCAAAAACATCTCTTCTTCCTAGTACGAAATACGAACCCGCAAAAATGTTGGTTGGAGAGCGGATACGTTAACCACTCGGCAAATTAGACCGGTTATGGTTATCCAAGAGTTTATTTAATTGATTTTTCAAAACTAAATTATGACTTATAATTTCAGTCATAGGTAATAACATCGGTTATTTCTTCATAAATCATAGTGTTATAGTAGGCTTGTACGAGTGCTATAGTCACTAACTTTTTCTGTCATCCAGTTAAAGTTGATGAGTTGCAAGACCTTTGGTACAGTTGATAGGAAAACTAACCATTAAATAACCAAAAAGCTCACTCGCTACATACAAATCAGACAGCACTCTAAGCTTCAAATAAGGTGTTGTCTGAAACTAGGCGATAGAAATCCATCTAAAGACCTTTCAGAAACCTCTATGGCTTAATAGGATTCGTATCTATGGATGCAAATCCCACTAAGATCTTAAAATCCCACCACTTAAAATCCTATATGTAGCGAAAAAATAAATAAATAAATAAAGATATAAAATACCACATCAGAAAAGAAAAATAACTCTCGGATATAAACTATTACCTCCATAAAATCAAAAATATGGATAGAGCTCACGTTGCTAGGCAACAAAACCAAAGGAGCATCAGTATACCTATTAATTACACTCATATGTTTTTGAGGAAGAAATTTAACCAATATTTCTAAGAAATAATTTTGAAATAGAATAACTCCCTACCTTCAACTTAGACACAGTTCTCGCCTACGATTTCAATCCTGATCGGACAACTTCCAGATTGCAGCAAGATTGGGAACGGAGCACGGATTGTCAGTTGTTTATAAAGCACAGTGTCATCCTGAAATTTAAAGAATTTGTGTTGACCATCTAATCTGTTTAAGTAAATAAAAAAGTGTAATTTTTTCCCTCGCTTACACTCACTAGATCCTCCTACGCCTGTTGATTAATGCTTTCCATACACAATAACACTATTCATCTAACCAGGACGCACACCGAGGAAATTGTTTATTAGACTAGTGCGTAGTTATCTCGAGGCATTACACTACTACAGGGGAAAGGTGTAAACCAGCTAGCCACAATTAGAAAGTAATTTTCTATTTCGTTACACCCGATGCGCCCCCTCGGCAGACTGATGATGTCTTCGAGTTGTGCACCGCTAATGGACTTAGGCCTAACGTATATCGAGGCAGGACACAAGCATTAAACCCATAACCACGTTAAACCAGAGGATAATTGCATGCACGACTCCGCATAGAACACTCGGAAGCAACGCCAAATGACTTTTAATCGCGAGTACTGCTTCGAGAGGATGGAAGAACCGCAGACAACGGAAAGAACACTAAAAGAGTGGTTGCTAGTCTTAGGGAACACAAACGTCCGTGTTAATATGAAGACTGATTACCGCTCGCGTCTCTGATGGGATTTCTTATCGGCTATTCGCTAAGAAAATTGCGTTTTAGATGCACCTTAATTGGGTAGCTGCAACACGTTTTCCTAGTTACACTTTAAGAGCCATTCTTCATTCGGAAATCTGAGCTTCTTAAGACAGTGCACGACAGGAAATTCGTCAGAAGAATACGTTTTTTTTTTCTCTCAGTCTAGCTCTCCTCATCCTTCTTTCTTTTTCTCCTATATATTTATTTATTTATTTATTTTATTTTGAGCCCAGCCATTTTCTCTCAATCTATCTTTGCAGGCTTTGGTCTACTACAACGGAAGGGCGAAAGGAAAAATGAGCTAAATATTACGATATACGATAAAAAAATAAAAACTGAATTAAAAAAAAAAGTTTGAAAGAGTAATTTTTTTCGGAAATCGAGACTGCCTGCGCCTGTGTTCCTTCCCTATTAAATATCCTTTGGTTGAATGACCCGAGTTCGAAACCAATCTAGAACGCAAAACCTGGTTAATCTTCAGTTAAATAAAAATTATTATTATAAGAGTTTTTTGGGTTTTTTTTATCAGTTTTATCGTTTATCAGTTAAAAATATCTCATAAGGGATTTTCACTTGATGATGAGTTATCTCGTCTTTTATAGGCTGGTTAGGGTTTTTCCTTCCAGAAACTCGGTTTTTCATTTGCAAAACAGACAAACAGACCACTCATCCCTACAGTGCTAGTTGTTTCGACAGTCGTTTTAAGCAATCCAACCTATTCAGGCAGACTTTCTTCTTTCCTACACTGGCGATATCTTAAATTACGACTCATTTGCCAATGTTGAACCAAGTGAAGGACAAGAATAGAAAGATAGCAGCATTTTATTCGAAGAGATGCTGAATGAACTTTGTTATATGCATTCTTCTGTTTCTTTTCTCTTTCATTTATCTTCTATGGACAAAATTACCAGCGTATTACTGAGCTCGGAATGATTTTAACAATTAGTTTTAAAGGACAGATTAAAAATCTTTGTTTAATAAGTCTCTATTGGAATGACTAGAAAGGGTTAGGAATTAGCATAGTTGGGTTTAGTTAAAATTATTGTCGAAGTAGGCTATGAGGCTAGCATATAATGCCAATCAATTGAAAGGGTTCGCCTGTTTTACAAAACGGAAAAGCTGGGGAGAAATTATAGCTAAAACGTTTTGGTTAGGACTTGGACACACGAATACCATGAGACACGTTTGTTGTTAATCAACTAACTGTGTTCATCGGCAGGTTTATTGTACCGGAGTAAAAGTCCGGTTTCCTTCCCATCACTTGCACATGCGTAGAATAACTTCTTAAACTGAAAGGCTCTTTAAACATTCCGTGCATCCTAGACAGGTTTTAAGCCATATCTTTCTCAAGGGGTGGATTTGAATTAGTACAAATTCCAATTATTCCCAAAATAATTGGAATTTATTCACGTGTATTGCTTAATTTTATAAGGTTTGACTTAAATTGAATAACAACTCCAATATGTGACACTCCGGGATAATGTTATTTTTATAACATTGAAATTTAGTAAGAATTCGAGCCTGTGTATCTCAGTGGAAGTGGCGATTACACTCCATGGTGCTTGACTGCACGAACGAAGACTTAGGTTCAAGTGTAGTCACCGATTAGATGAATATTTGAACATTTTCTAAGCCTTTTTTTTTCAACCGGTTCCGAAGCAGGTGTTTCGTCCCATAAACTCAAGAACCGTCGAAATATTGTGTTAGGGTTACGGACCACGAGATGGCGACACTTGATAGCCGTCTCTTCATTGGGTGGCGATTAACTTAGTAATAGATAGCCTTGGACCAGCTATCTCAGATTGGCTGCCAGTGGAGACTGAACTGCCCACTCAGTCTCTAAAAAAGTCGGATAGGGCTAAAACGGCTTCGCCTACTCCCTATACGGGAATAAAAGGCGTGAACTGATTTTTTTTGATAGTAAGACTAAATTTAGAAATGAAAATTGTAATTATAATTTAGAATACGAACGGTGAAACAAAAACTTTCGATAGTGATCCAGTGCTTATGAGAATACAAGGCTTCACATGAGAGCTGCCTTGTTATTGTACTACTTAAAAGACACGAACTCTGTTTAGGAATCGATGTATTCGTTCTTTTATTAGTGCTTTCGATTAATAGGTTTCAACTTGCTGACAGCCGGCTGAAACTTATTAATTGTTACGAATTGTTAGTTATCATATAAAAAACCAAGGCTTTTTCAGGATTGTCAATTGGTGTGGAAACCGCTGATCATGTTGAGTAGTTACGTTCCATATCTGGGATCCAGATGTAAATACGATTTTGGTTGTGCACAGAAAATATAATTATAAATTATTATTAACATTATTATTAATAATAACAATACACCGATATCTTATATCAATTACATTAATTAAATAATAATATTCATTAATTATATTCTAAACTGAACCGCTTCTAAGACACGGAAGTATGATCGTACAAATGTATTATTTTTTGTAGGTTTCTCCGCTTCAGCAGCTGTTCTGCCTGTTCTAAGACTCCATCCAGCACAATTCTTCCACTTCTCATCCCATAAGCCACTTTTCTCTATCGCTCTCACAATGGTCCATTTCCATGTAGTCCTTGGTCTTCTCCTTTCTGGTGGCCAGTACCTAATTCTCGATGACCATCCTTCTTTTATCATTCTCTGGACGTGGTCATTCCATTTCAAAGCACGTGCATCTATCCTTCCGTAACAAGCTGTTCGACTTTCATCTTTCATTTCTCATCCTTTGTGTGAAGTAATCCATTTCCAAAACTTCTACTTGTTTCTGGTTGTTAGTGGGGGTCTAATACTAACATTCGTAGGTCATTGTACTCTTTGTAATCACATGATGCAGCATCTTCTTAGTTTTCCTGGAGACCTTATAATTCCATAAAACATCACTGATGGTTCTAATAACCGCTCGTGCCTATTGTGTTCGAAACACTGTCAATTTCACACTGCCGGACTTATCCATCATGGATCCACGATATTTCAAGGCATCCACTGATTTTATGTTTCCCACCTCTAACTGAAGATCTGCTCATTATCGCCTCCAACTACTAGATTCCTTGGTTTTTAACAGATTGCTTTCGGGCCTAAATATTGTTTATTCTAGCTTTCTAGTAGGGGCAATTGAATTAACTGTGTGATTTATGGAGTTCTCATTGTCTAGCAAAGTGAATACGAACTTTTTTTTATAAAAATCCTTAGCATTCAGTAAGTTTCTTTCCTTCTTCTTTTTTTTTTTAAGCAAATGGTTTTGTGCCAAATATTGAAATTAAGGGTTAAAATAATTAAATTGAGATAATTAGACAAATCTAGGAATCTTTACAAAAATAAGAAAAATCACGAGTACTATTGTAAAAAAATCCAAAAAATAATAGTAATTTAGATTATTTTTATACTTATTCTAAATTACGGACGGCAAAATATGAGTTTTCGATGTACATCAGCAGTTGGATTAGTTTTCTAAGAGAGACGGATAAACTTATTTAGCTCATAATAATCTCATAAGAGATGATTATGAGAAAAATTTCAACATCGCAATTCGCAAGCAGATAATTATAGTCCTTATAAGGACTGACTTAAAGGGGCGAAGCAAGAATGCTTTTTATCTTCCCCGTTATCTGTAGAGGACAGTGTAGGTATATATATGTGTGTGTGTGTGTGTGTGTGTGTGTGTGTGTGTGTGTGTGTGTGTGTGTGTGTGTGTGTGTGTGTGTGTGTGTGTGTGTGTGTGTGTGTGTGTGTGTGTGTGTGTGTGTGTAAGGTGTTATTTTACCCTCTTACCCTCTCTATATTGACAATTGACATTTATGTCTTTAAGAGTGAAGCAAAATGCTTTTCATATTCCCCGCTATCTGTTTTGGTTACAGTGAGGGTAAAATTTACGAGCAGTTTGCTCGCCCTTAATGGGCATGGAAATTATGACTCGTATGCTGCAGCTTGTTGAACCAAATCGTTGGGATGTGTGGACGTCTTTAGGAAAAACTTGGATGCTAAGGATTGTAGAAAAGAGAGAATATAGGGAATAGGCAATAAAAAGAGAGAATTTAGGAAAAACTTGGATGCTAAGGATTGTAGAAAAGAGAGAATATATGGAATAGGCAATAAAAAGAGAGAATTTAGGAAAAACTTGGATGCTAAGGATTGTAGAAAAGACAGAATATAAAAAGAGAGAATTTAGGAAAAACTTGGATGCTATGGATTGTAGAAAAGAGAGAAGATAGGGAATAGGCAATAAAAAGAGAGAATTTAGAAAAAACTTGGTTGCTAAGGATTATAGAAAAGAGGGAATAGGCAATATTTAGAAAAAACTTGGTTGCTAAGGATTATAGAAAAGAGGGAATAGGCAATATTTAGAAAAAACTTGGATGCTAAGGACTGTAGAAAAGAGAGAATATTGGGAATAGGCAATATAAAGAGAGAATATAGGAAAACCTTGGATGCTAAGGATTGTAGAAAAGACAGAATATAAAATAAAAAGAGAGAATTTAGGAAAAACTTGGGTGCTAAGGATTATAGAAAAGAGGGAATAGGCAATATTTATTTATTTATATAAAAAGAGAGAATATAGGAAAAACTTGGATGCTAAGGATTGTAGAAAAGACAGAATAAAAAATAAAAAGAGAGAATTTAGGAAAAACTTGGGTGCTAAGGATTATAGAAAAGAGGGAATAGGCAATATTTATTTATTTATATTTTTGTGGAGTTGGTTGTTTCTAAAGTACCATTGGACGTTACACTCTCAGCAGTCCTTATATCCTTATATATCCTTATATTATATATCCTTATAAGGACCCTCAGTAATGCAAAAAAAAAGAGATTCTTATAGTCAAGATATTCAATTTTTAAAAAGGTGTATTTATAGATATTTCTGTTGTTTTTTAAAAATTAGATTAAATATTATATTTTAAATGATTATTAAAAAGTAGCATATATTTTATATGCTATTTTATATAAATAGCAAGCAGTTAAGAAATCTGTAATATTGAAAAGTATCACTTGATACTTGCAAGTTTCAGTATAAGAGGTCACGCTTGTTTTAAAATCCCTGTACTGATGCGGAGATAAAATGTAAGTAGCAAAGATATTCAATTGTGACCACGTCAACCTGGACGTGTAGAGATTTATATTCGGAGAGGTCAGGAGAATTGTCTACGCTGGAAATATATATAACTTTCTATCCAGTTCTCAATGTTCTTCTTTCTATAGATTTTTTTTATCTGTGGATAAAGTATTTTATCCTAAAGAATTCAGAAAGTAAAACAAGTTTCCTACTTGAATGACTTGAGAGTTTGGATTGAAGGACAGGCTCTTAAGCACAAGGGAAGGCAGGTGTGTGTGTGTGTGTGTGTGTGTGTGTGTGTGTGTGTGTGTGTGTGTGTGTGTGTGTGTGTGTGTGGCTAGCCAGAATTTAATGGAATAACGTCAGTCTCTTCTTCCCAAAGAAAGTAAGGGCACTGAACTATCCCCTCCCCCATACATTGGCCATTTCTGTCCATACATGAGGATTTTGAAAGAGCTAATTCGCGTCTCCTACAAGAGGTCTTATCTCTTTGAAAACTCGGGAAAAAAATCAAAAAATGTCATTCTGACAGGTACATTATTGTTCTGCATCTGAAGACCAGAGAATACCTTCTCTTTATAAGATGATAAGTCGTCGGGAAGGGCATTTACTGATCTGTCGGACACACTTTGACATGAATTGATTGTAGCCTACAGAAAAGGAGATTCGCCATATCTGTGAACATTGCGAACATTACAAAGTGACGGGGAGGGCTGAAATCCTGTTCTTTTCTATAAAACCAATAAGTTTCTTTCTCTTTTCGAAATATCCTTCTCAAAATTGCTCTGAAATACGATTATCTCCAAACACCCCTTTGTTAGTTTTCTTTAAACATACTATACCTGTCTTCCCTACCAAACCTCATATTTCATTCATTAAAAAATATTCCTTATTTTGATGACGATTATAAATTTATTTCCTGTTATCTTAAAGATTTATTTCTCACTTGATCAGAATGGAGGTGAAGTATGTAATGTCCACGTTTCATGCCTGTGTATAAAGTCACTAGTGGCGCTGCTAATATATTTTTATATATCGCTAAAATAATATCGATGCATTGTACAGATATAGATATCAACCCACAGTCCTCTCTAGCCGGCACATGGATTTATTGTCCTTAATCCAGTAAAGAGGCTTTTAGGTCAGGGCTTCCCAATCTTGTTCACGTCATGGCACCTACATAGAAAACGATGATATTTGTACAGCACATTACAGCAAATTGGAGTGGGATTTGGGAGCATCTATATGGAACTTAGTATAAAAATTCGTCACATTTTCGTAATGTTATACAATCATGATAGGACAAAAATACAAACTATTAAAAAATATATTAAATATACAATATTTTAATTGTGTTTGATTTTTTTTAAATTTCATATTACTTTTTTTTCAGTTACAGTATCAAAAATAGTTCGATCAAGTGGCATTGAATATCTTATCAAATAAAATACTCAACACCAAGCCTTATAGTCCTTATAAGGACTGGCTTAAAGGGGCGAAGCAAGAATGCTTTTTATCTTCCCCGTTATCTGTAGAGGACAGTGTAGGGAAGATAAAAAGCATTCTTGCTTCGCCCCTTTAAGCCAGTCCTATTAAAGCTCTGATCATGGCAGGAGGGTAACAGCAATAGCCGAGCCTCAGTTAGAACTTCATTGACTGACTACAGCATTGCCTTCCAAGGGTATTAATCACCGCATATCATCACGGTCGATTCTCACCAAACATAACTAGTAAGGATCTCTTCAAGTAATCTTGTAATATAAAATAAAAGGTGTACTGAAAACAAAGTTTAGGATATTCTGGAAACTTCTGTTGAAATCTCAAATATTGGTATAAATTATTAAGCTTTATAATTAGTCGTATTGCATTTCTATTCTGAAAGTTTTCAATGGCCTGAGAAGTAATTTGTTAATTATAGGATGGTTAATCCTATATGTATTATTATTATTTATGTTTCATATTAATATGTTGGTGTAAAAATCTCTTATCTTCATTGTTACCATATCTATTTTTTTATTGTTGGAAGAACAATATCTTTATTGTTGTTTATTAATAAAGAGTAGGCGAATTCAGTTTGGGATGAAGAATTCGCAAACTTTTCTTCTTCGAAGAGAATCCATGTCTCCGTCAATGTGAGGCCTCAACGGATCTCCTTCTTTCGTATTATTATATCTGCAATCCCTGTGTTCACAATCAAAAACAGTAAGTAGCAGCGAGATTATTGCTGTTCTAGCTAATCTGGAAAACTCCTGATGCTTTACCTTCAGTTCTGTTCTGGGTACCATTGATATGTTCTTGAGGATGTCACCCACACAACGTGAAAAAAAAGAAAGAAAAAATATTTTTTATATTAACAGTCTCCAAACCACAGATGGTTTTCATCGCATTATAGAACACTACAATGCGATACAATGCGATGAAAAAGGGGAAATAATGGACAAGTCATATTTCCATATACTAGTTTCCAAAAGGTGTTACAACTTATTATTAAAATTCTCTGGATTAGAGATAGTTTATGGAAGGTTTTTCCTCCTTGATTTTGCTATCATTATATATTTGGTTTAATTCTTTATCCAAGTGTTATCCAAGTTATTTCTTTCTCCCTTACATCATGAATTGACTATTCTTGGCAATCTGCCAAAAACGGTTCTATGAACTGTGTGAGTACAATATATATGCTTTTATATGGCAATTATCGCCAATTGTTTGTTAAAAGCTCTATTTGTTGAAACTTCTCCTAGATGGGGTCAAACTGAACGAAGTTGAGGTTGACCCCATCTAGGAGAAGCTGTACGTTGCTCATCAGCGGTGAAAATTATGATACCATGCATCATAATTTTTAGGAATTTTTTGTTTCTAAGTAATAAATGCTGTCTCCTTTGTCATTGACATTTTGTTTCTGTCATGAGCAAATTTAAAAGGTATTTTCATGGGTGTTGTTCTACTAGAACTGGTCAACGATATTTCTCTATTTTCTTCTAAACATCTAAAAACACGCAACTGCTTGTCAACATTCATTCACACTCCAGTTGCACATCTACGGAAACAACTTCTCATTTCTTTCGTTTAACCTCTTCCCTTCCTCACTGTTTTCTGAAAGGACTACAACCTCTAGCTGTTCAAGAAAAATAACGACATGTTCCTTCTTTTCCTTAAGCACTTTCGCCTCCAGATAGTACTGCTGGCTGTAGAGTTTAAAATCATGTGATCGTAACTAGTTCTAAGATTTTTTTTTTATATTAAAAGTCTACAGCTAGCTAGTCTAGGGGAACCTATTTGGTCTTATTTTTTTATATCGACCCACTCACATACTTTGGATGTGTCAAGGAATTATCTATTCTGATAAGAACTTTTAATTCACAGAAAAAGTCTCAGAATCTAATATTATAGAAACATTTCCAGGTTAATAATCTTATACAACCTCTTATAAGCTTTACTCTTAAAAAAAGCCATCGAATCTCGTATACGAATAGAAAAAAATAAATAAAAGTAAAACAAAATAAAAGAATATGAGAACAAGCTAATCTATAGAATTTATTAGACGAACCTAATCTCATAGAATCAAATGGAAATCAATGACATCAGTGGTGCACTCAGGATTTAATCTTGCGGGGGGGGGGGGAGAGTTGAGTAGACGATTTGAAAATACACACTACGCATTGCATACGACCTATGACTGAGCATCTGTAGTGATCGCCAATACATGATACCTGTGATCTCCTCTGGCCCAGCTCAGACAAACGAAGTAGCGCTCGGTCCGCCCGAGCACTGCGTTCACAGCGACAGTGATTCCCGAGAGATATAGGGTAATCCCTCCTTATGTGACCGATAATTCGTAAGTAGAAATAGAAGACACGACATGACATAAATAAAAAAATGAATTTTAGTTAGGAAAAGATTTTAAAAAAATTTTCTAGTGTTTTCTTTCCTTTTTCTTTGGTGGGGGGGGCGGGCAGGGCCACTTAGCCCCTTCCCTGGGTGCGCCACTGAATCACCTGACCTCATTTCCCCTTTCAGTAGTTTCCGACCGTAGGTGACTTTGTAGTCTTTGCCCACAAGGTATTCCTGGTGAGATTTTTACAGGGTAGTTCGCCATTACTTCCCCCCCCCCCCCCCAATTTTATCCGGGCTCGGGACCTGCATATGGCCGGGACGTATTCATGTCTGTAATCCACGTGTGTTTTCGAGGTTGGTTTGCCTGTTCTGGGGGATGAAAAACACGACTTTCCGGGTGAAAAAAAACCCTATATCCGTATGAGACCGACTAACTCACCTTTAGTCGAAAGAGACCAGATAAAGGTTCCTCACTTTACTGACGGGAATCCTGAGTGCGCCACTGATGTCATTGATTTCCATTTGATTCTATGAGATGATTCTTCTAGTAGATTCTATGAGATTAGGTTCTTCTAATAAATTCTATAGATTAACTTGTTCTCATATTCTTTTATTTTGTTTTGATTTCGTTCATTTTTTATATTCGTGTACGAGATTCGATGGCTTTTTTAAGAGTAAAGCTTGCAAATATTTCTATAATATTAGATTCTGAGTCTTTCCGAATAAAGGGTTTCGTCTATACTCAGTGAGTCATTGATTTCCACTCTTGAAAATCAATGGAAGAATTCAAATTTTAATGTAATCTCATCGACTGCAAAATAGAAGAATTTAAACGTCAGTACGATTTCATAGAATTCAATCTTTAATTCTAAGAACCGAATATGAAATGTGAGTATCTAATATCATGACATCATACATTATAGATCTGAAACCTTGAAGCGAGATTATCCAAATAATTTTGGAGAAAGTCTTTTAAACGTAATCTCACAGAGCTGGTGCTGTTCAACGGCATTTAATCTCAAGGAAAAAAAAAATTTGCGAAGTCTCTAAATCTCATAGATATGATTTCCAAGGTTTCTAAAATAATCAAAGGAGACTAACAAATCAGTCAATTAAGAAAACAACACATATGGAAATCTTTGAAATTGTTCTTGTATAGCACAATGTCCACTACTGTGAAAGCATTTGCAAAGATTGAAAACGTCAGCGAACGTGCAATCCAATGAGTGCAAAGGTCCGAAGAATCCGTTCGTTGTAGTAACTTCTCTCGCTAGGAACAAATCTCGGCTGTTCGCATTTAAGTGAAAATGTAGGGCTTATCAAACCCTCGCGTCCCAAATTAAATTTGCAAGCAATCGAAGGATTATCCTGTGATCGAAGAGTTTACAGCGCGGTACAGACGCAGAATGAAATATGCACAGCGATGCCATCAGCTTGGGCATGACGTAAAGGTTAAGTCACCGGTTGGTATTTTAATTACACACTCGAGCGGGAAGTTGAACTGAAGGGTGTTCGTTGAAGAGGTGCTTGGCATCTACCATGCAAGAACAAATATCAGTTCCACTTTCTTGCCAATATTAATATAGTTCTAGACAAAGTTAATGGCATGTCCCATAATATCCAACGATGCATAAGTATTAGTCACTCTTACAGATTTAATAGAACTCTTCAGACTGCAGAAAGTTATAGAACTTGTAGAAAATCAGGATTCGTCATGATCTGTAATGATGCCATAATCAAAATTAATAGAATTCATACCAAAACAATAGTAAAGGGAAAAAACTCAGAGAATATTCTAAGAAAACGAAGCTCACACAAAAAAAAAAAATTAAATATGCATATTAACAATAAAATTCATAAGAAATGAAAGTACAGAAATACCCGAAAATTTTAAAAATCATAGAAATTGTAAAAAAAAATTTTCGTGGCTTGAAAAACATGTAATTAAAAAAAAAAAAAAAGAGGGCAGGGGTTGTAATTACAAGGGTGGTCAGATCCAAACCATCGTTGCGTCATTGTAAGAACAATATCAATGAAATTACATTACAATCATGAGATTTATTGCGTTAAATTGAAATTTTATTATGGTAATAAGATTGATTTTATCACATATTTATAAAGTAGAATAAACAAATAGGTTTGTTAAGAGTATAGACAGATGCTTTGAGAAACAGTAAACGTATTCTGAAAATTCATTGAAATATTAGAATATTTCATAAAAAGCATCGATACTCATGAGAAGATACTCGCGTATAATACAGATGAGATGTGAGAAATTTTTCGTTATAATAATAATAAGAAAAGAGTAAAAACGTTAGAGTTAAGTAAGTCAAAATAAAAAGGCTATTCTGCAAAGTATGTTATTTTTATAGTTTTTATTTATTTTTATTTTTGGTTTGTATACTTGTTTGTACTTTAGTTGTTTAAGTCTAAATTCCACTTAGGCCTATTGGCTGTCTTCGAGGAGTGTCATTGGTTCAATGAACGTTAACGGTTTCAGCGAAGGGACTCACTTACCCAACAATGCTGAGCAAGCGACAGCATTGTCTGGGAACAAAAACAGATCACTCACTGGCAAAAGCATTGGCGTCAATCCATTAGTTTCTCTGATCACCGAGATTCCTGCCCAGCGAAACTTTCACTAGTTCTCTTCCGTTGACAACAAACAATAGCATTAACCAAATTGTAAACGTCACGAAAAGTCAAGATTAAGTCAGTAAAATTAATTTCAAAATTATTAGCCAACTGATTTTGAAACACTGATTTAAAATAAAATCATAAAATAAAACCAAGAAATCTACTTGGGATCCTTCTCTCCCTCTCTCCATTACTAAAATCAAATTTTCACATACACACACACACATATATATATATATGTAAGCAAAAACAATGTTTTGCGCGTGAAATATATTCACGTCTAAGCTACTTGTATATAGAGGCTAATGACCTCGTATCACTTGCCTTAGTATGTATCCCATAATGCAAAGTACACCCCTTTAGGACGTGTATAATGCAATGCAAAATGGGAAGGACCGGTTTCGACCTTTATTGAGATCTCATCAGTGGGAGCCAGACCCGGGAAAGATACCAAGGTTGAAGTAGTGCAGAAGTCAAACAAAAAAAAGTATAAAAGAATAAAATGATTTTATAAATAAATTCCCAGGAGTTTATAAAATCATCTGCAGCTGTGGAAAACCATATTATGGGCAAACCAATAAGTCAGTCTCACTACGTCTCGAAGAGCATCAACGCGATATATCTTAGAAAAGAACCCGTGCAAGCGCCCTCTCCAGCCATGTCCTTTTTTCTGCCAACTCTAATTTAGAAGAGCATCAACATCAGATAGACTGGAATCTTACTTTAAATATATATATATATATATATATATATATATATATATATATATATATATATATATATATATATATATATATATATATATATATATATATATATACACTTTGCTGTGAGCAAAAAGATGTTTAAGAATTATCTTAAACATTTTATAAATGCACAAGTCCTCGGATGAATCCATTGCACTCTCCAAATTTTGTCTGTTATTGTATACGACTTATGTTTTGCAACTGTATACGGAACATATTAAATTTCTGCTAGAAATATTGTGGAATTAAGTTATTTAATGCATAGCCTGCCTAGGTTTTACATAATAGAAGTGTACGACGCATCGCCCTCTAGCGATCAATCTGAAAAGAGCAATTTTTATTTTGCATTATTAAATAAAGGCATAAATTGATAAGCAGACGAATGAAACTTCCTCTAAAATGTAAAAACACAAAGCAAAAAAAGAAAACATTGCAGTGTTTCCCTTAATATTTCTCTACGTTGTCTTGATGTCTATAAATTTCTCTTTTATCAGTTCGCTGATGTGTATAAAGCGAATATGACTGCTAGCCATTGTATATTTTAATTAGGCAATAACGCCGCTAAATTATGGAGCAGTCATGTCAAGAAATCGGATCAAATTCTCCTAGAATCCTTTCTACGCTCGTAAATTACAAGTTAGGGCAAATGTATACGCCACTCGATGCACTAGTCTGATACTATTATTTCAGTGCAACACACAAAACAAAGGTTACTTCCGAATAGCAAGAAACAAGGAAAAAAGAGATTTAATGAATGTTTTCCCAACAAAATCTCTAAAATAAATCAGTTTACAAAGAAATGGGAGAATTCTATGAACGGGATAGGAGGGGGTATCAACTTGAACTAATTATTACATTACACGTCAAAATAAATCTGTAGTGAATTGGATCTCAAAACGTATCAGAGTCGACAAGATTCATAATTCAGTAACTTGTCCTTCCTGTTTCCTATGAACATGATGCCTTATGACACCAAATATTCCCGGAAAGATGAACATGTTTAATATTCAAATTCAGCAGTAAATACCATATTACTGTAAACCATTAATGTATGTATAACATTCTGCAAGAAAAACAAGCCAGAACACCTACCTACTTTTATACAGAACACTTAAATTTTTTTAACCTAATTTATACTGAATACAATACAATTTATACAATTATTAGATCAATAATTCAAGTTATTTTAAATATCTTGATATAAAACTTTTAAAGGTGTGTTTTATATTTAGCAGTTTTGCAAATAATTTAGAAAAATTAAAAGTTAAAATTAAAATAAAAATTTTATAAAAATTAAAATAAAAGTAAAATTAAAACTCCTTTAAAACTATTTTAAGTAATATTTCTAAAATGAAAATGATTAATACTAATCTTTTAATCAAAAAATCGGTGTTTTTTTAATTATTTTTTGAAACTAGTAGCTTTTTTAATTTATTTTTTCCAGGATAGTGATTCTTGGTTGTTGTTTTTTTCTCGAATATGATGCTCCCTATTTATTTTAACGTTTGTAGCATTTTATTTATTATTTTATAAATGGGATCTCTCTTTTTAATTTATCTTATGAGAAACGTATCTATTGGTTGATCCCTAGCATCAGTCCTACCTGTATATAAGGCTCTAGCACATATAACTGGGGGGAAAAAATCTATTACCACCTTAAAGAATTTTTTAATTATCCATGACGTAGTGACGCTCACCCTGAGTCGATTATTTAAGATGTTGGTTATGAGTACGGTAGGTGACTTAGACCAGCGTTCTTCAACCTTTTTACACTTGCGGACCGGGGAAAATAAGAGAAATATTTCGCGGACCGACTGACTGCTAAGACAGAAACATAAACCAATGGAGATAGTATTTTATTTATTAAATCCAATGTTATAAAATTATAATTTTTAGCTAATGCAACATCTGCTGCTGCTTAGAGGTTAGAAAATTTGATATACCTGGCTGGAGCGTTGTTTCGGAGAGACGAAGAAATTTTTGGAAATTTTTGACGGACCGCCAGGAAATTTTTGGCGGACCGTCCTTGTTCTTCAACCTGTCTTCCGCCTGGCGGTCCGCCAAACGGAAGACAGGTTGAAAAACAAGGACTTAGACCAGTGGTTCTTAACCTTTTCGAAGTCACGGAACACTTTTGATTATAAAAAAAATTGGAAAACACCAAAAGCATCATAAAACTAACAATAAAAACATGCACGGATTTGTCTTTTATTTAATGCGAGACTTGATTTCAAGTTACTTTTGTTGGGCTTGTCGGCTTTTGTAGATTTCAGCAATATCAGGTCTAATATGTGGTATAGCTACCCTCATCTCTTTGTCTATATTAGTAAGTCTTTCACGCTTTTTAGTTTTTATATTGGTTAATATTGAGAACCCGAGCTCACACAAGTATCATGTTGAAAACTGTAACAATACAATACTGTGTCATGTGACACCGGAGGAACACTTGTAACCAGTTCGGGAGAGAATTGCCTAGGTGTTACCAGAATTAGGGACTATAATATCGGAAAATGATCTAAAAGTAGAATGGTTTTTCCCATAAAAACTCTTTGAAAGACCCAACAATGAAACTGTGGTTGCTAAGCAACCTCACAGCGTAACTGTCATTGTTAGTACTAGCACGGAAGTGAATGTTTTTGTTACTAATAAGCAAGATGGTAGCTAGTTTTTCTTTTTCCAGATATCGCTTTTTACTGTAAATAGAAGTTGAGATAAGAAGTAATCTAATTACTTAACCGATTGGTAGAAACTCAAGTACTATCTCATTACAGAGTCGTCCCCCTTCATTCATGATTTATCAGTGGCTTTAACAGGCACTTAAGCGCTCACAGTCTTCCAAGTATCCTTGGATTTCCTAACCCGTAATACGAGGATAAGGCAGTTATCCGTATGCCTCTAAGTGTTATTGTCTGTAAATTGTGTGTGTTCTACTGGCCTGTGTGCCTATTCTGAGTGAATAGGCACACAAAAACCCTAGTTTCCGGGAGGGAAAAAAAACCTCTATATACGTGACCGGCTAACTCACCTTTAGTCAAAAGAGACCAAATGAAGGTTCCTCACCACTGACAAGAATCGAAACCAGGTCTTTCCGACCAAAGGGCTTCGTCTCTACTGACTGAGCTATGGAGGACCTTCTTCACCCCTCCTATTTATCAACTGACTACTCTTTTCTTCCGCCTAAAAGAAATGGCGCTGAATGAACTAAATTACGATATATAATCCAAAATATCAGGATTGACCATAACCTCTCAGTACTGCATTTAATAGAAATTGTTTCTCTACTTGTATGTAGAGTAGAATCTGCTCAGTTAATTCGCTATTCATTTAAAGTAGCAATTAATTTTACTGAAAAACACTAACTTATAATGTGAGACCGTGTTTAAAGTCTTTTGCGATTTCTGCTGCCCCAAAAAATTACAAACTTCTAAGAATAACACATGTGCTATTCGAGAGTTTAATATTTAATTTTGGAAAAGAATAATGAGCAGAAGTCAAAAGTTTGAAATATTTACTTTAAAAGTATGAAATGACGTGTATTGATATTTTTGACATTTATGAAATTATGCACTACAGATTCATTCCGAGGAGTTTAACTGGAAATCAATGTTTCTGTCCAGATTCTGCAGTGGCTACGCTACGAAAAAATGTGCACTAAAAATGGTTTAGAGTGGTATATTGGAGGATGGTTTCTCCTCCATTACAATGCTCCTGCTCATTCTAATTTGTCTTTGCAAGGATCTCTGTATAAAAAGGCACGATTATTGCTCCCTACCCTCATGGTTCCTCTCCAGTTCTGACACTCAGCCACTTTTATCTTTTTTTTAAACTTCAAACTGGTACTAATTCACGATTAATATATATAATACGAAAGATTTTAACGCTTCCATTAACCTTCAAAAAAAAAAGAAGAATTATACAAAAACTTGTACAAATATTTTATCATCGAGCATCCTGCAATTACACAGAGTTGGTTTCATTGTTGTCGTAATTTTTATATCAGAGAGAAATATTGATCACTCAATTAAACGGTTAATTTCTAAATTTGCAGAGTTTACTAAAATGATAAGAATAGTTAATAAAAGGAAGGCAATTTCTACAAGCAGATTAAACAGATTTTTTCTTTGATTTCAGAAAAGGAATTAAGAATTTAACATCTGAAAAGTTCAAGTGTTTCAAATATGGGTATGAAGTTGCCTGATTGGTTGGCCGAGTGGTGGGTAGCTTGAAATAGTTCCGCGTTTGTTCACTAGAGCAGGGTTTTGTGTAAAAATAATAATAATAAATAATAAAAATATCTATATTAATTAATAAGAAATAGTGTTCGTGCGGTTAGCCTAGTGGCTATGCGCTTCGCAACCATATGCCTGGGAAAGGAGTGTCCTGGATTAGATTCTCGTCGCCGCCATGAGGAGCTTAAGGATCTTTTTCAGACATAGCCAAGTTAGCCAGTCTTGGGCGTAGACTGCAGGGTTTTTCTCCCCACTTTATCTGGGGTTTTTCCTCCCGCAAGCAGGCAAACCGGTCCCTTGAATACACGTGGATTACAGTCAGGAATACTTAAGCCCCAGGCATAGGCCTGATTTGTCAGCTATGCCAGTCCCGAACCAGGATAAAATTTTGAGGGATTCAGATGGTGCAGTACTTACCCGTAAAAGGGGCCTCACGGCCGTTATATCATCATCATATCCCCCCCCCAAAAAGAAGAAATAATTAAAATATAAATATCCTTATGTCATCCACCATACTTCGATGTACTTTAGGTTCACGATCTTCCTTTTACACCTCTAGAGTAGAGCTCTGTATTATCTAAACCCCCCCCCCTAGCCGTCATTAATATATTATGATTTTACAGCTTTTCGTAAGTGGGGTTGATATAAAAATAACTCCGTATATAAAATAAGGCTTAAGTATCAGTATCATTAATAAGGCTTAGATATCATTTAGAGTGGTGTTTTCGATTAGAGTTCGTATCTTAGAATGAATACTAACCTGTGCTAGAGGAAAATGGCCACACTGAAATAAAATAAAAGCTTATGAAGAAAGACCCCGATTTTATTGGTTGCAAACCTTAAAAACAAAATTAATCAGTGGATATTTGATTTAATTTTATAAAAACTTACGCGAATGAACAAGTTGATTTTTAAACAAATAAGTGTCCTTTCTAAGTTAGACTGAAGAATATTTTAGTGTCCTGAAGAACTGCAGTAATAGTCAAATTCAAGGGGATGTTGTACCTGTGACTATGTAAACCTTGCTCTAGAGACCAAATAGATCTTTAGAGCAAGGCATGATGTCTAACTACGGAGAAATGAATATCATCTACTACCTAATTGTTAACATTTACACGTCTTTATGTCCACGGTTTAATTCGAATTCACAACCCGTTGGTTTTAGACTGGGTATGTTGTCCATTCAGCCAGCAAGCTCTGCTAGTTCGGTACAGTACTTTTATTGTGAATGACTGTATGGGATTATCAAAGCCATTCTTTCATTGAAAGATTTGTATTCTGACGGCGATACAGCATAAGCTTTGCTTCCTGCTTACTTGCCTCTAGTTTTCAGTTGTTTCATTTTACGCTAAGAATCTTCTTAAAGAATGAAAATTTGTAAAAAGAAATGAATAAAATAAAAAATTAAGAAACTCATCCAACAGTCAACTGAAAACTTCAAAGGTTTTTGAATAGGCATTTGTAAAAGCAACAACGATTGTGGTTCAAATGATATTTGCTATACCCCCAAGACGAAGCAACTGGGGAGGAAATCACCGAATCGAAAGAACAGAAGAGGAAAAAAAGAAGAAATTGAAGAACCTAAACATATTCTTATCTTTACATTACAGATTTTTTGACATTGATCCAAATTTTGAACAGAGACCGAAGGTCTTCAACAAGGTCAGAAATGCATTTAGGTTGGTAGTACACAATTCAAACGAGATTTATTTATTTTCAATTATTATGTATCACTTAATGACAATCTCTTCCAAAAATCCTTGCAGTATGAAGATAAAGACATTTTTATACATTATACATGCTACAGTCCGTATAAGGAACTGCTTAAAGGGGCGAAGCAAGAATGCTTTTCATATTCCCCGTCATCTGTAGAGGGCAGTGTAGGGATAAGGTGTTATTGAGCTATTAAAGCTCTGATCATGGTAAGAGGGTAACAGCAATGGCCGAGCCTCAGTTAGAACTTCATTGGCTACAGCATTGCCATCCATTACCCTCCAAGGGTATTGGATTAAATGAATCAATCACCGCATCTCACGGTCGATTGATTCCCCTCAGTTCCATTCCACATGCTACAGTTCTTAAAAGAACCGGGAGATGGACTGAGTCCTTGACTCTTTATCCCGTCATCTGAATGAAGAAAATCTGTTTGGATGGGGTGTTATTGAGCTATAAGCTCTAGTCATGGCTGGGTAACGGCAATAGCCCAGCCTCAGTTAAAACTTCATTGGCATTGCCATTTGTTACCCTGGGAGTCCTAAAAAGGACTTTTTTCTCTACATGCTACAGTCCTTATAAGGACTGGCTTAAAGGGACGAAGCAAGAATGCTTTTCATCTTCCCCGTTATCTGTAGAGGACGGTGTAGGGATAAGGTGTTATTGAGCAATTAAGGCTCTGATCATGGCAGGAGGGTAACAGCAATAGCCGAGCCTCAATTAGAATTTCATTAGCTACAGCATTGCCATCCATTACCCTCCCAGAATGCATGCTACAGTTCTTATAAGAACTGGGCGATGGACTGAGTCCTTGACTCTTTATCCCGTCATCTGAATGAAATAAAACTGTGTGGATGGAGTGTTATTGAGCTAAAAAGCTCTAGTCATGGCTGGGTAATGGCAATAGCCGAGCCTCAGTTAAAACTTCATTGGCTACAGCATTGCCATTTGTTACCCTGGAAGTCCTAAAAAGGACTTCTTGGGTCCGGATGGCTCCTAACCTCTCTCTGCATGCTACAGTCCTTATACGGACTGTGCATGCTGCTCTACAGTAAGGACTTATAAGGACCTCTACAGTCCTTATAAGGACTGGCTTAAAGGGGCGAAGCAAGAATGCTTTTCATATTCCCCGTTATCTGTAGAGGACAGTGTAGGGATAAGGTGTTATTGAGCAATTAAAGCTCTGATCATGGCAGGAGGATAACAGCAATAGCCGAGCGTCAGTTAGAACTTCATTGGCTACAGCATTGCCATCCATTACCCTCCAAGGGTATTGGATTGAATGAATCAGTCACCGCATCTCACGGTCGATTGTTCATTCATGTACCGCATGCTACAGTCCTCCTTATAGTGCATGCTACAGTTCTTAAAAGAACTGGGCGATGGACTGAGTCCTTGACTCTTTATCCCGTCATCTGAATGAAGTAAATCTGCATGGATAGAGTGTTATTGAGCTAAAAAGCTCTAGTCATGGCTGGGTAACGGCAATAGCCGAGCCTCAGTTAAAACTTCATTGGCTATAGCATTTTGCCATTTGTCACCCTGGAAGTCCTAAAAAGGACTTTTCCGGGAATCAGGTGTTCATTCCCGCTATCAACTTCATATTTTCTGCATGCTACAGTCCTTATAAGGATACTGGCTTAAAGGGGCGAAGCAAGAATGCTTTTCATCTTCCCCGTTATCTGTAAAGGACAGTGTAGGGATAAGGTGTTATTGAGCTATCAAATTAAAGCTCTGATCATGGCAGGAGGGTAACAGCAATAGCCGCGCCTCAGTTAGAACTTCATTGGCTGCAGCATTGCCATCCATTACCCTCCAAGGGTATTGGATTAAATGAATCAATCACCGCATCTCACGGTCGATTGATCACATCTCCCATGTCTGCATGCTACAGTGAACTTCTGTTTTATCTGAAGTATATATTCAAAGAAATTTCAAAAAAGGTGTAGTTAAATTTATCATTATTATTTATATAATTTTCTAAAATTGGAACTTTATAAAAAAAATATAATTTAATATAAAATTTGTCTTATTATTCTATACAAATAAATATAATACCTTGGAATATTTTATTCAACACAAGTTAATAATTAGACAACAAACATATTCATTCATATTTCATCATGGACGTAAATTATATATTAATAAATACGTATAATATAGTTGCAATACATATTTTCCGCATTTTCTTTATTGGTATAAAATTTATATTAAAATTTTATATTTAGTACATATAATTCTAATTTATTTTTAAATACAATTTGAAATTATTAATTAATAAAATTAAAATTTCTTTTTCAAAATAGTTAGAAACCTTGTAGATTTCTTATACCCTAATTATTTTTTAAAATATACTTAATATATATAAAATTTTATTATTCTTCGCGATGTTAGCATAGCATATAATGTTAATTAATTTAACTGAAAATCTTCAACAACTTAATAGACGATTTATGTCTAATGATGCCACCACCACCACCAGGATTTTTTCTATCGGTCCCTATCAGAAGCTATATAGTATATATAAAATTTTATTATTCTTCGCGATGTTAGCATATATAAAATTTTATTATTCTTCGCAATGTTAGCATATAATGTTAATTCATTTTGCTGAGAATCTTCAACAACTTAATAGACCATTTATGTCTAATGACGCCACCACCAAGATTTTTTCTATCGGTCCCTATCAGAAGCTATATATCTAGAGTAAGCTCTAGTTCAGTTGTCTTAGGTTCGTTCATCCATCTATCTTTCTCTGAGGTCTTTTTCTTTGTCAATTTTATTCGTATTTATTTAATCAATTTGTCATCTGCTCTCAAAGCAGACTAACCCATTTAATTCTCATTGAGATTTTTTTTCTTATTGTCTAAACTTTTCATAAAACGTATTTAGTATATAATTTATTTTCGTATTTTTACGTATTGATGATTATCTTTCTTTAAAAAAAAAAAAAAAAAAAAAAAAAAAAAATCATTTACAATTATGATTTTCTATAACTAATGGAAGCGCCCTCTAACAACCTAACACGCATTTTAGCGCGTTTTCTTTTATTTGCTATTAAATAAAAATAAAATTCAAGATTTATATCATTTACAATTTTCTTCAATAACCCCTTTTTCAAATACTTTTATGCATTGACACCTTTTAAATATTATTCAATTCTTAACGAACGATAAACAGAAACAATAAATAAAAAGACACAAATGTTTGATGAATATTTCTTTGATTTTTTTTTTTTTTAGTTTTTAAACATATGTTTAAATCTTATCGTGTTTGATATCTGAAGTCCCTACCACGTTTTTCTTTAGAGCTTAGTGCTTATAGAAAGCAATAGAAAATGTGAAACGCTTTCAGTGTGTCTCTTAGCTGTATATATCGCTTCTTTTTTTCCCTCATCGGATAGCAACTGGGACGTGTATCTATGAGCAAATCCCAAATAACGCTGCACTCAACATCCTTCAAGTAGAAGTGCTTCTGAAATAGGAATGTACTTTAGTAGAAAAGGCAAGAAAAAAAAAGAAAGAAAGAAATAACAGACGACAGGCAGACGCCACGATCATAGCACGTGAAACTGTTCCTAATTCGCTATCTGCATGCATATCGAGCTCATGTCTTACATTATTCATAGCTCTCTTCAAGAACTTCCTTCATTTCGGTTAAATTCAATGAAGAGCATCCATCTTTGTCCAGCCAATGATTCGCCCGATATAAAACAACGCAGTCATAGGTGATTCCGTCAATGCACTCAGTTTTATTCCAATTCCCCCCCCCCATGAGGAGAGACACAGAACGTTCTGTAAATGTATGTACCGTCTCTTGGTTTTTCGCCATCTGGCATTGGTTGCCTGTGTTTACAACTTCCATTTGTAAAGTGCCTTCATCCCTTCTGCTTAGCGTTATCTTGGAGATCATCACCGTTCTTGAAATCACTGCTTTTATTTGGAACTGTTCTTTCTCAATTTCGACAGAAAATGAATGGCTTTCTTGGAAAATAGGAATGATTATTGCTTTGACTAAATGCTTCTTGTTTTAATGGCATGCGAACAATTGTTTATGGTTAAAAGCTCACAAGTAGTAGACTATGATAAATTGCACCTGCCAAACAACATATCAGTAAATGCGATGTTAATTTAACGATTTTCTTATTATGATTACAGAGTATTTCAAAATAAATTAATTTTTTTTTTCATAATTTAGACTTTTTGTAATGTTCTTTTTATCTTTTATTCGGATTTCTATTCTATTCAAAGTATTTTTTTTTAATTTATGAAAACATTTTCCCATAAATGGTCACCGAAAACGGTGACTCTTTGTATGATGACTATTATATTATATTATATTACAAAATTATTATTAACGATTAACATTTCTGACATAAAGGATGAAGCAAAATGCTTTCATTCTCCCCGCTATTTATGAGCCAACTGCTCGCCCTGAGCGGGCTTTGAGATTAAACATCAGAATTGGAGTTTAAGATGGCTTTTGGTCTTTTATGTTTGAAGTAACCGTTGATTCGTAATTTGCAGCTAGTTGAACCAGTTTGTTGGGGGTGTACAAATGCTTTTGAAAGGAATTTTGTTGCTATAGTTTGCAGGAAAGTGTAAATATAGGGGACTCATCTGAGTTCCAATGGAGTTGGGACTCAGATGTCCCCTATATTTACAAACCATGGAGCGTTTAGGATCATACGTAGATATTTATTTTGCACTCGTTATAATTTAAGAATATTAGTATCACTAGTATTAGCGGTATGGCTCCAAGCCGGAGAAGCGTAAGTACAAACTTATTATGTGAAAACGAAATTTCTTTAATATTTACATTATTTAATAATTTGAGTGATGTTTTTCTATCTATACTAAATTGCATTGTAATACATTAAAATAGGACATTTATTTTTCATTAAGAAAATAATAATTTATATTTAATTAAAAGTTTTAAATAATTTAAAAAATTCTAAAATAAATATCCTAATGCAACCTAATGATAAAGTACATTTTAATTAATATATCAGCTCTATAAGTCCATACATGATGAAAGGTGTTTTTTTTCCACACTTGTAGAAATACTTCTCTGAATTTATAGCATATTTTTATATTCAGTTAAATAGTGAAATTAAATAATGACAAGTCAGTGAGTTGCAAAGCAGATTAGGAACGTTAATTCAATTACCTGTTCTGGTTATTTTTATTACACTGTTTATATCAATGGATAAATGTTATCTATATAAATCTATAAAACATTACATAAAACCTTGAAGGAGGGAAATCACGTGAGAATCGACCGTGAGATGCGGTGATTAATACCCTTGGAAGGTAATGGATGGCAATGCTGTAGCCAATGAAGTCCTAACTGAGACTCGGCTATTGCTGTAACCCTCCTGCCATGATCAGAGCTTTAACAGCTCAATAACACCTTATCCCTACACTGTCCTCTACAGATAACGGGATAGATGAAAAAGATTCTTGCTTCGTCCCTTTAAGCCAGTCCTTATAAGGACATAAAACCTTATATTTTCTATGGGCTTATAGTACCGAGATTATTATGATTTAAGTTTTAAATTATGATTATATCAAATCTATCACTACATTTAATAGGTTGTTTGATATTCTAAAAGAAGTATTTCTTTAAAATATTTCTTTGCAAATTTTTGTCAAGTTGTGTATGGTATAATATACCGTAAAAAAGAAAATAATGACAGTATTTGATGTGATTCCTCACCCACAAAAGATTGTTCATTTTATATATTTTTATATAATCCAAAAACATTGCTCGATAGGCAGCAAAAAACTTTTATACTCTACAATAGACCAATAAAAAAATAGGATACTGCTCTCACACCAAATAATGAAATTCATCTTCTATCTAAAGAAATCACAAAAGAGCCAAATTTATACATATATATATATATATATATATATATGATGAAGTAAGTTGAAAAAGGGAGAGAGGAGCCCAGAATCCTTTTTAGGACTCTAGGGTAACAAATGGCAATGCTGTAGCCAATGAACTTTTAACTGAGGCTCGGATATTGCCGTTACCCAGCCATGACTAGAGCTTTTTAGCTCAATAACATCCCATCCACACAGATTTTCTTCATTCAGATGACGGGATAAACAGTCAAGGACTCAGTCCATCGCCCAGTTCTTATAAGAACTATTTATATATAATATAATATATATATAAATGTAAATCTCAAAATCACAATATAAAATATATATAAACGTAAATCATAATATATATATAAATCATATATATATATAAATCACAAAGAGCCAAGTTTATATATAAACTTGGCTCTTTGTGATTTAAAAAATAAAAATTTATATATTTTTAAAATATTTTATATAAAATATGTAAATTATATATAAAATAACAAGATTTGGTCATACAACCTGTTGGTAGGACAAGTAGGTATGCTAACTCTGCCATTGGGGCCTGCGTTACGTTCGAAGCAACTAGGGTTCCGAGACCTATTATGTCTGTTAATTGTGTATGTGTATGTCTTCTAGCGGTTTGCTTGTTCCTCGGAATTGAAAAATCCCATTCTCGGCAAGCAAGCCCTTCCATCTTTACAATAGACTAGGTTCTAAAAGTTCTTCTATCCTAGACGGAATTTGAACCCAGGTTTTACCAACCTTCCTAGACTTCAAATTACATCAGTAAATAATTGCCGCTTATTCCAAAGCACGAGAACAGTTTAAAGAGTTCATAAAAAAATTGATAAGAACGAAGGGTATGATTTCTTGTACGTCATAAAAATTCTCCCTAATCCATCATCTGAAATCGCATCTTAGAGGAAAAAATCGGAATATCGACTTAAATTTTTCATCGACTTTCTTGGGGATCGACGTAATGGGCTGAATTATTTTGAAGACAATGTCAGTTTAATCATACCCATATGACAATCGCGCAGACATTTTTCTAGAAATTAAGTTAGTTCATGCTGAAAACATTTCTTATGGGAAATAGCGAATTCCCTTACTTCAAATGTGAGCGTGTACGTATCTATTTCTGGTAGCAGCATGTAATACAATGAATAATGTACACCAAAAGGATTATAGTCCCAAGACCACTTAGCTATTCTTCATTCAACGTCATGTTGTCAAGGTAACCAACACACATTCGTTGAAGGCTTTATTTATTTATCTATCACCAAGCTTCATTTATTATGAGGGAATAATTGAATTATACAATTCGTGACATCAGCATCCTCTGCACGGTACTGCAGAGAATAGAAAACCAGAGGTTTCTTAAAACTGACAACCTAGAGTCGTTTTTCAGAGCACTTATTGTTTATAGAAAACGTGTTATAGTATAATATAAATTTATCACATACACAATACAACACGATAATAGTTGATTTAGTAGTTCAATATTTGTTGCCTTCAAATATAAGTAAGTTACTAAGCCATAGCATACAATAACGCTATGAAAATATACCGACGAATTTTTTTTTAATTTTTAAGCTTTAAAAAATATAATATAAATATATCACATACAACACGATAATAATTGATTTAGTAGCTCAACATGTCTTCAAGTCCTTATAAGGACTGGCTTAAAGGGGCGAAGCAAGAATGCTTATCATAATCCCCGTTATCTGTAGAGGACAGCGTAGGGATAAGGTGTTATTGAGCTATTAAAGCTCTGATCATGGCAGGAGGGTAACAACAATAGCCAAGCCTCAGTTAGAACTTCATTGGCTACAGCATTGTCATCCATTACTCTCCAACGGTATTAATCATCGCATCTCACGGTCGATTAACCCACTCTGCTTTCCATGTCTTCAAGTCTTTATCCTTATAAGGACTGGCTTAAAGGGGCGAAGCAAGAATGCTTTTCATATTCCCCGTTATCTGTAGAGGACAGCATAGGGATAAGGTGTTATTGAGCTATATTAAAGCTCTGATCATGGCAGGAGGGTAACAGCAATAGCCGAGCCTCAGTTAGAACTTCATTGGCTACAGCATTGCCATCCATTACCCTCCAAGGGTATTGGATTGAATAAATCAATCACCGCATCTCCCCATGTCTTCAAGTATCCTTTACCAGAAAATTAAATATAATGTAATATATAAATATATTTAGGTGTATTAATTAAACTTCTTTTTTTAATAAATTTTAAAACAATTAAAAATTTCTTTAAAAATATTAAATTATACTTTTAATTATTATGTTATTTTTATTGAAATATAAAATATTTGTATATTTATAACCGATTTATTAGAACAAGTTAGCAAGTTTATTATAAGGTATGGCGCTTAAAAAAAAAAAGTACTCAACTTCGACACCCTCTTCTGTACACGCGCTATGAGATATGCCGTTCGACTAATTATATATTAATAGAAGAGCACGTGTAGTGTCTACGCCATTGCATTTAGCTGTAGCAATGATGTCGATGTTGGAAAAAATATGCTTATTGTTGAGGATTATTTTCGTTCATACGGAGTTGGTAGAACAAATGGTCATTTCTGTAAGCACGCCCCAAGCAATAGTGTCATCATTGCCTTAATCGCGAGGTTTCGACGTAGTGGTAGTGTTCTGCCGCAATGCAATGGATATTCGGGGAAACTACGAACTATTAACACAAATGATAATCACGGGCGTGAGCTGGTGCAAGGTGTTACAACCTCCGAAACGCAATCGACGCAAAACAGTGGTAAAACTTGAAGTACCAAGGGGTCACTACAGAGAATCCTTAAAGAGGTGGATGCCTTTTCGTACGTCATTCAGGTGGATAAGTGTTTAATAGCAGCGGATTACACTGCACGTCCGGAATACCGTGCATGCGTGTCCAATGTCTAAGAGGATTTGTCCTTCTTCCATGATGTCTGGTTCTGACGAAGCGCATTTCCATCTAAGCGATCATGTACAGGTTTATTGAGATCTGAATTTGTCCAAAAGAAACCTCTTCGCAGTAAGAAGGTCACCGCATAGTGTGAAGTTTCCAGTCATGGCATAATTGGGCCCTACTTCATTGAAGAGGGTCGTGTAACCGTGATCTTAAATAGCGAACGCTACAGCGAAAATGTGTTGACTTCGTTCACCCATATTTGCATAGGATGGGTGAACGAAGTCAACACATTCTTGTGTCGTGCAAAAAACATTCCGTTTCCTGCACAGGTATTCCAACAGGGCGGAGAAAACCTGTCGCACATCACGTGGTTCTAGAGCCTATTTATCAGAACGCACGAGGCTCATTTCGAGGTTCGCAGAATTCCCGTACCCTTCACGGTCTCCTGATCTCACATCACTTGATGCCTTCATTTGGAGTATATTGAAGGAATGGGTATTCAACCACGACCCGATTTCAAACCTTGATGAACTAAGGGATAAAATTACACGATATGTCCAGCAGATGTCCCAACTCTTGTCTCCAAGATGACAGATAACCTTCGCATGCGCTACGCATGAAAGAACATGAAAGAAATGGCGCCCATTTTGAGAACACAGTCTACCGTCGTTGTATGCTTTATTGGACCAAGATTCCACCGATAGTCACGAGTAATATACCTCACGCGGAAAGGATTTCCAGAAGCAAAATCTGTTACTTGCAAATTTTCTTTACAAGAACACTAAATATAATCTATGATATAAACATATTTAGGTGTATTAATTAAACTTCTTAATTTTAAAAAAAGTTTAAAATATTTAAAATTTTCTTTAAAAATATAAGTCATAATTTTAGATGAAATATTATTTTTGTTACAATTTAAAAATTTTAAATATATATGTATTTAAAATGAGCTCAAGTTAGTAAGTTTAACATATAATCCTGTCACTAATTTTGGTGTCTTTTAACTGGATAATTGCAGGAATAGCTTCGTCTGCTGAGTTAGGCTTAAGTAACCTCGTTATAAAACCTTGATTTATTCAATTTTATTGAATAAATACCTCCTTAACGAGAATTTAAATAAATTTATTTCGTTTAGCACATTTCTGAGTATTGGGGATAATATAACATTAATATCTAATCGAAAACATTTCTAAATAACTGACTGATATTCACCATATTCTTACTGGTTGGTGCATATTTTACGAGAACGTAAAATGTATATTAAAGATACCAAGATAACGTCGATACAAAATTCAATATTCCGCGATTCAGGATTTAATTAAAACCGACTCCCATACGAAGTATGTCATGTGCTTGGGAAGTTATTAACAAACAATAGGGTAGTAAAATCGGCAATTTTCTCTAGCAAATTCAAATCAGTTTCTCTTGCAAGTAAAAACCTTGCTTATATTACTTGCATATTCTGTTTCTCAATGCTAATAATAGCTATCTAAGGGAACACAATAACCTTGGCATCTTTTATAGCTGACGTGACTTTTTTTTTTCTTGAGTTATTTCAAAGTGCTAAAATAATGAAATAAGCAACAGAAAATACTTTCTTGCCAGACGATGTCACTGAAGCGTCATTCCAAATCGTCTTTCATTGACTTCGAGGACATTAAAGGTGACAATGTAAGTTTTTAAAAAAAGGTATTTTGGAACTTATGCTTCAAAAAAAAAAAAAAAACTATTTTTTGGCTATAATCTTAGCCAAGATTGCAGCTAAATGCGTCTGACAGAATGGTATGTGATATGATAAAGCATCCCTGAAGAATGTGTATATATATATATATATACAGTAGAACTCGGTTATAACCACGGGACCGCATATATTTGTTCGTAATAACCGTTATTCGTTATATCCAAGAAGGTCATAATTTGAGCGAATTAAAAATGTTTTCAGATTTTTCTCAGCATAGATGTATTGGGTAACATAAATACATATGTGCATACATACATATAAAGAACAAAAATTTATTTTTAAAACTTCACATTTTTACATAAAAAATCATCAAGCGTGCTTTGCTTTGCTTTGCACAAGACGCCTATTTCATACGTTTGAAATTGTTCCTTATACCACTAAGATGCTTGAATGTGTCGTCTGAACTTACAGATCGCGAATCCATAAAATCTTATTAAAATATGTAAAGCACTTTCTGTTTCACACCAGGTAACGATTTTCTCATCATTGCTATTTTCTTCCTCGGAGTCACTACTACTATTATCTTCTTCTGGTGTATGAGAGATTTGTTTTAAGATGTCAGCGTCTGTCGGTATACCCGAAGTTGCGACGCCATTATCAATGTCTATAAAATGATCAATCTCCGCGCACGTTTCAAACTTGTTCAAGTTTCGCGCTTTTAACCACGCTGATAACGGTAAGTTATCCTCTTCGTCTTCTTCAGATTCGCACGCGTATTCCGCAAGACCGGCTTTCTTAAAACAGTTTTGTATTGTAGACGATGACACCAAATTCCAAGCATCACTCATTAAACGTATTGCGTGAAGTACACTGATCTTCGAGTCGTAAGCATAAGCATTTGTCGCGGATTTTTCTCTGTTCCAAGACTAACAGACGACGAAAATGGGGTTTAAAAACATGTAATTACGCCTTGATCAAGTGGTTGCAAGACAGATGTCACATTCGGGTGGCAAAAAAAACAAGTTTTATGCTTGTTAAATTAGCCACTACAGGATGGGAAAGACAGTTGTTTATCATTAACAAAATCTTCCGGTTTTCACTGCGAAGATTTTTATCCCGCTTGCGAATTTCATTTTCGAAAATTGAAGACGTCATCCAGGCCTTCTTATTCGCTGTATAATCAACGGGAAGTTTCTTTATGTTTTTAAAGCATCTAGGCTTTGTCGATTTTCTAATTACAAGAAGCTTTCTTTTATCGCTACCGGTCATGTTCGCACAAACTAAAACTGTGAGTCAATTTTTGATAAGTTTTCCGCCAATGCACTTTTCGTTTTTAGATTGAAAAGTTTTATCGGGCGTTAAATTATAAAAAAAAAAAAAAAAAAAAACCTGCTTCGTCTGCATTATAAATGTTGTTGTATCCATACCTTCGTTTGATGTATCCAGTCAGAAACAACGTTTTTGTCAATGGACAACGCCTCGCCACTTACTTTTGCGTAGACAATATTGTTTCTGTTCTTAAAGCGATCAATCCACCCATTGTTGCATTTAAAATCGCTATAACCAAGTTGAATAGCAAATTTTTCGGCTTGAACTTTCAAAATTGGTCCGCTAATAGGTAAGCCAGCGGTTCTTTGCATTTTAAACCACGAAAGAAGTGCTTCGTCAACGTCACTTTTATTACACTTTTTAAGTTTTTTACACTTCGATAAATTGTTTACAAAAACTTTCAGTCAACTCGCGATTCTTCCAAATTGTTGATATTGTAGATGGGGACAAACGATACTTCTTTGCTACTATCAGATTTGATTGGCCACTTTCCATCTCCCGTATAATTTCTACTTTTTCGGAAACTGATAAAATTTTCCGGTTGACTCCCGACATTTTTCCACAACCAAAAAATGCGTACGTACGAAATGTCAGTAAAGGAACGACTAATGTGTATTATTCGTTCGTTATTTCCGTGAAACGAATTCGTAATAAACATGAAATTGCATTAAATCAAATATAATTCAAATATACCTTCAAAATTATTCGTTATAAACTTGAATTCGCTGTAACCGTGATCGTTATAACCGAGTTCTACTGTATATATATATATATATATATATATATATATATATATATATTGTTGTGAATTCAAGTCTCATAATTGGCCTTTTCAGCATAAAAGTGCCGATGAGATTCAGCAGAGAGAAAGAAAAAAAGAGTTAAATAAAAAAATAGGCCTCAGGTGACCAATTTTAGCTGTTGGCCCACCGAGTACTCCTAAAACGGTCGTTTGACTTTTCACTCATTAAAAGAAAAGTCCCAAAAAAGGGGAAAAATACACTAAAAATCTAACAAGGATCAATAAATTAAAAGAATATTAAAATAATATAAAAACCAGTATGCAAAGTATAATAGCTGTAGAACCTAATAAATGGATAAACACATTGAACAAACTGGGGAGACCCGGCACGCGAGATCCCACCCTAAAAGGGCTCAGGGCTGCTTTGATAATCGCCTTTGCAGCCTTAGTTTCTTCAGGACAACCTCCTACACTAGAATAAAATGAAATTAAACTAAAATGACAAAACTAATAAAAATCACTTTAAAACATCATAAAAACAACGATATTGCAAAGATATGCACACTAACTCTCCCCCCCCCCCGTGTAAATATGATATATCGTTCGTGGCCTACACCATCTCCTTAGGAACCATTCTTCGTCCAACAGGAATCTTTCCTGCTCCAGGAATCGAAGAAGATAGGCGGAGAAGCAGTTCCTAATTCGATGGTAGAATCTGTCTTCCTCAGTGAGATGTTTTTACGTATTTTCCATATGTGATATTTTATAACATTTGAAGAGAAAAATTAGTTTTTTTTTTGTTTGTTTTTCTCACCGGTGGTGGAAACTGCAATGGTCCCACCTCAGAGAAAGTGGACAATGGGAACCTAAGCACTTTAGCCAGCCATCGCCAAATGCGCTGCACTGGTGGACAGTTTTCAAGGTCCCATTGATGTGTCAACGACCTCGTGTAGTTCGATAGTTAACAGAACCATTTTATGGTCTGTTACCAACTATTATATGCCTTACTGTTTATTTATTTATTCATATGGAGTTTCCCTCCATTTTCTCCCCCGTCCCTACTGGGGCGAGTTGAGCCCCCCCTCATGGAGGTTAAGTATTTATGGCTGGCTGTAGATCCGTGTTTGTTTACGGGATCAAAAACGCCAGATAGACTAAAGGAAAAAACCCTACTGCCCGCACCCAACACCGGCTAACTTGGCTATGGCTGAGGAAGATCCTCAAATTCCTCACGTCGTCGACGGGAATCGAACCTGGGACAGTCCTTCCCCAGTCATATGGTTGCGAAGCGCACAGCCGCTAGTCTAACCGCGCGAACTACCTTACTGTAATAACTCGTGGCTCTAAGTTGCTGGAAATGTAAATAGAATCGCGTCTCGTCGAGACTCCTCCACGCGACCATGTGGTACCGACTCTGCCTGAATTAAGCTCCGTCCAGATGTCGATGAAATCGACATTATCACAGCAGAGTTGCAGTTTACTAGAGCCACCGGTACCAGAATAGTTGTTTCCATCCATCTTGTGATATCGTGTGTCTGCGATACAGTTCCAGTCCACCCCCCCCCCCCAGGCGATGATATATTGACCCCAGTAAAAATAGGGTTCTAGGGACGTGAAGAACCTGCATCGCTGGTGGTATTATCAGGGGCATAGACAGTGAGGAAGCGGATGGTTCTACCCTGAAAGTAAGTCTATAGATACTAGACGTCCTGCAACATCTTTCTGAACATTGAAAAACCTGCCAAGAATAGGCTGAGGAACAAAGATTACCCACCCCCCTCAGGCAGCGCTCTCCAAAACACCAGAAGCTTTTGTAAAGGAAAGCTTCTTGTAAAGTGTTTCAATGTCCCAAAAGTGATAAAAATGCGTCTCCTGCAGAAATAGTACATCAACCTGATGAAGTACAAATATTCTCCAGACAAACAGCGCGTTGTGCGGAGATAGATTGCAAATCGTTGAAATTCAGAGTGGGAACACTAGAAGGAGAATTGTTAGTCATGTTAAAGATTATAGCATGGTATTGCAATTAATGTTTCATATAAATAGGTTATGTCCTCTTCATGAAGCTGAGATAGAGTTCTTAAATGTGTCTGATGAGACAGTTAATACATTGGTTACGGAGAGAGAGTGGACCATTCCACGTTAACACAGGGGTCGACTGAACCTTTGTTGTTGAATATGTAAAATACTGGTTAGCCACTCCTGTCGATTGCGGCGAAGAGCCTTTTTATAACACCAGATGTTCCCTGGAAGGAGCGGATTACGACTGTTCCTCTCCTTGATTGGGCTCGGAACTGAAGGGGTTTATTTCTTTTGCTGCATTAGAGGAGGTTGACTGGTTTTGTAACTTGTCGCACTTTTCATGGGCAGGTGATGTAACTGTGGGGGGGGGGGGAGCTAGCTCTTCCCTGCAGGTCGATTATTTCTTGGCTCGTTGTCGTTTTGATTTTAGATTTTCTTCTTCTGCTTGATATCTCTTTGTCGTTTAGTTGTTACTTTCATTTATTCTACTGTCCCTCCTCTTGGACTGATGATGTTGATGGTCTTGCCAGTTCTTCAATTGCTGTGTCAATTTTTGTGGAGTTTTGTTTTTTCTTCTTGGTTTTAACAAGCGACGTCTTTGTAAATTCTTTCTGTTTACCCCCCCCTCCTCATAATCAGCTGTCGTTGTTGGTAGCGATGGAAATTCAGTAGCCCTGTTTGTGTGCTCTGACGTGTCCGTGCTATCTGAATCAGCCGATGGGGAGTTGAGAGTACTTTGATAGTACCCCTCCCCCCCCCCCACACACACACACAACCATACTACCGCTGTTCGATACGGACACGTGAATTACGACATTTGGCTCGTATGCATTCCGCTCTCAGATGGTCATAGGTGCCACACCTAAAGTACTGCCTCCTGACATCCGGGTAACTAACCATAACCCCTTCCAGAACCAATTAGAACGAAATTAGGAACCGAGCTGTTCATTTCCATAGTGAAGCTAATCTCTCCAGATTTCCACTCATTATCGTTCTTGATATTTTTGGCAGTTCCCCATTTCAAGAAGATCTTACCAATACGATAGGCCGCTGTTCTCAACGTATTCTCATCTGTCTATTTTAATTGTTCTAATCGTTGCCAGTTAACAAAATCATTGTTATGGTCTGCTTTATCACCGAAATCCATATTATAAAAACAGTTATATTTAATATTTTAAGGTGTGTTTATTATTTGAATTTTTATTTCATAAGCTTTCTTTATTATTTCGAAATATTATTTTTATATAATAATTAATATTTATTAACTGATAGTTCAATAGCTTAAATTGATATAAAATGAAATAAAAGCTTAAATATTTAAAAGATAAAAAAAAATGCGGAAGAGGTCTCCTTAAAAGCTTATTTTATCCATTCTATAATCAGATTGTTCCATAAAAGTATACTCTCCCTCCCATTGACGTTTTTGTCCGCTTCGAGATCTGATTTGCGCTTTCATGCAACAATTATTATAGTATTCTTCCCCTCCCCCAATCTTCGGATTATTTTAAGATTTTTCTACTTGTTCTCCAGATCTTATGAACAAAAGATTGTTCCGCGTTGGGTTTTTTGGTTATGATTATAGCAAGTTTATTAAATATTCTATTATCAGGAATTACAAAACTACGTTTTCTTAAACCTAGTTCTGTACCGACTCGCTGACTCCTCTTTTTATACCAATTATTAGCACGAAAACTTCGATGCGCCTTAACTGTGATTCTAAGTATAATATCATCAACTCTGTGCATTTCTTCCACATCGGTATGCAACAAGACAGTTTCTGCTAAATTTAAAACGGTTAAATCCTATCAAAAGAACTGGAGTAGTTTGAAAATAGCATTGTTTACCTCCTCTTACTTCGCCTCCTCCACACCCGCATAGTTTAAACCTATTTATATCAGCTTGGAGATATCAGTTATTTCATGTGGTGCTTTGACAGTGGTTGTTCTTTGAAAAACAGCCTATTACGACTACAAGGAAATTAGATCGTGAAGTACTTCCTACACAGACACCTCTACAGATCGCATGTTTCGCTATTTTGATCATATTTAGATTTTTTTTTTCTTATTTCCTAACATTCTCCAACAATTTAGTTCATTTGTTTAAAAAAGAAGTGATAAATGTAGAGACTCTGTTCCTTCTAGGTATCAACTACCTTTTCCCAACAAATTAATCCAGATCGCCAATTTTATTGCATTCAAATCACCAGAGAAAGAAATAGACAAAGATTATTATTGAGTGAGTTTATCTCTTATCGACCTTCTGACCATAAAATTGGCCTTTTGAACATAAAAGTGGCAGAGAGATAAAAAAGAAGATAAAAAGGTAAAGTAAAATAGCAATAGCGCAGAAAAAGAGACCTCAGTTGAACCAATGTTAGTTGTTTATCTACCGGGTACTCTAAAAGAGTCGTTTCACTTTTCAATCATTAAAGGATAAATTCCCCAAATCCACCATCAAGGGAAAACAAAAAACAACAACAACAAAAAAATATACATATATATATATATATATATATATATATATATATATATATATATATATATATATATATACATATATATATATATATATATATATATATATATATATATATATATATATATATATATATATGCGCACACACTAAAAACCTAACAAGAGTAAACAGATAAAAAGAAAAACATTAAAAAATACTATAAAAACTACTTGAAGCCTTTGGCTCTTTACATATCTAACTATAAAAACTACTATACGAAGAATAAAACCCTAATAAATGGATAAAAACAAGTGAACAAATTAGGCAGACCGGGCCTGAGAGAAGATCCCACCCTGAACGGGCTTAGAACCACCTCGATGTTAGCCTTCGTAGCCCAGGCTTGTTCAGGCGAATCCCTACATTGGAATAAAATGGCAAACATAACATAAAATCTGCCTCTAAAAGATCATAAAAACAATGTTACAGATACGTGCCTACTTTAATATTTCCATGTTTTGGCCTACACCATCTCTTTAAGAACCGTTCTACTCCCAATCAAAGCTAAACGAGAGCTGGAAAGCAATACTCCAATACCAACTTCAGAAACTTTCCTTATCCTTATAAGGACTGGCTTACAGGGGCGAAGCAAGAATGATTTTCATCTTCCCCGTTATCTGTAGAGGACAGTGTAGGGATAAGGTGTTATTGGGCAATTAAAGCTCTGATCATGGCAGGAGGATAACAGCAATAGCCGAGCCTCAGTTACAACTTCATTGGCTACAGCATTGCCGATGTTTAAGTAAAGGCAACTCTAAACATTCGGACGATCTCTAGACCACTTCATAGTGGCCGAAAGACTGTCCAACTCAGCGTTGGCTCTACTCAGTGATGACCTTCCATCCACACGCCACCACCGAGCAGAACCGCTCATATTCCGAAGAAAAGCCCCTCAGCGGGCCGTGCCGGAGAACACTTTCTCCGGAGACTCAAATTGCTCCCTTAAGAGAGCGTACTCAAAACGATCGAATCTCAGCGCCCCAGGGGGGTAACAGAAACAGCCGAACCTCAGTTAAACTTCATTGGTACAGCATTGTCATATTTAAAGGTAAAGCCGTCTCTAAAAATTCGGACGATCCCTAGGCCACTCAATCGTGGGCGAAAGACCGTCCATCTCAGCGTTGGCTCCACTCCTTCCACCAACACACCACCACCGAGCAGAACCGCTCATATTCCGAAGAAAACATTCACCGACAAAGCCCCTCAGCGGGCCGTGCCGGAGAACACTTTCCCTGGAGACTCAAATTGCTCCCTTAAGGCAAAAACCTTAAGAGAGTGTACTCATAACTCTCGAATCTCATCGCCCAAGGGGGATAACAGCAACAGCCGAACCTCAGTTAAACTTCATTGGTACAGCATTGCCATCCATTACTTTACCTTCCAAGGGTATTAATCACCGCATCTTACGGTCGATTGAAGTTATCTTCATAGGCCTTACTTCAGCATCTGGATGAATTTTGCTACTCGGTGTGAAATCAGCAGTAACCTAGAAAAGTTTAAAACCTAATCTGGTAAAAAAATTTCTAATTAGTTGAAAATAAATAAAAAATTACACTATATATATATGTGTGTGTGTGTGTGTTTAAAATTGTAAAAATTCAGAAAATTGTATGGATGTTAAAACAATTTTGTAAATATACATATCTAATATTTTTCATGCATATTTTCAGGTTCAAGAACTGCGTCGCACATTGCAAAGTGTAACAAATTGCATGTTGGAAAATACTATTTTGTCATGCTTTCCCTACAAAAATAAGCGTACAGAGTGTTAAAACAGAGTAGAAAAATTTGAGTATTAGGAAGCACATTTTCGTAATGTTTATTACACTGGACACTTCTGGGGCCATTCGATAATACACAGAAGTAGATTTCAACAGATACTTTAGAAGGAATGATGCTCTAAAATCATTTGAGAAAATTGCAAGAGAAAAACATTGTTGTTAAACAACTCTTTATCGCCATCTCAAACAAAGAAAAAAATAAATTGCAAAACAGAAAGGGTGGGTCGATCTCTGAATTATGCATTACCACTGGAATTTAAGTAACAAACATTTTCCACACTTTTTCACGGTGTTATGCAAAAATATCAAAGCAAATTTTCGGTAAAGACCTGCTTGGTTGAGCGAACGAAGTCATTTGTGAAAAAATAGACAATTTATATTCACACCTCCGTGATATATTTAGTACAAATTGGGTCCATCTTTCTTTCTAAGACAACTTATTTGTTACTTAACACACCCATAGTTACAAGATCAGAGGAGATAGAATGGAGAAGATTTGATCTGCACGTGATTTTCTTAAATAAAATCACATCCAGTCGAGTTCACTGAAGCATTCACGTCTGCAACTGTTAGCTGTTGTGTGTGTTATTGGATGGGAAAGCAGAAAAGAAATATAGAAACGCAGAAGATATTCCAACATCCAACGATACACACTATAGCACTTTAAAGCAGTTATTTCTTTCTTGCATTCACGCTGGAATAATTCGATTTGGATTCTATTGCTTTGTGTGATAAGAAATTTTTGTTGTTGTATATTTAAATGACATCTACATACTTTGCAAACTACCAAAAGATGAGATGATTCTGAGAAAGAAAATGGGATTTTTTGGTTGAACAACACACAGATTGCAGTTTTGAAAATAAACCTAGACTGCAATGTTTAGCCACAGGCATATTTTCTGAACCTTATTCTTATTTATTTTGCTATTATTATTTTTTCTGTAAGATTTAGATGAGCTCTATTTGATGCGAAATATATTTATTGTTGTTATTTAAACGTAATATTTCTGCTGTGATAGTTAAATTATATAGTGGCGCTAGTAGCAAATGAAAGAAGATAAATTTGCTAAATATACAGATAATAATTTTGGTTGTTTAGTTGAATTTTATAGGTGGCGCTAGAAGCAAAACTTTTATATGAACATATACTGTATGTTTCATTACCAAGATAAAAAGTGCCAGAAATACTTCAGTTTATCAAATTAAATAATGAGGATATTAAAGATCCATTATCTTTTTATAGCCATATAAAAATAAACGTGAAATTTGTTTTTAAATTTTAGAAGAGTGTTTATGCGAAATGTATTTATTATTGTTATTTAAACGTAATATTTCTGCTGTGGTGGTTAAATTATATAGGTGGCACTAGTAGCAAATGAAAGAAGATAAATTTGCTAAATATACAGATAATAATTTTGGTTGTTTAGTTGAATTTTATAGGTGGCGCTAGAGGCAAAACTTTTATATGAACATATACTGTATGTTTCATTACCAAGATATAAAGTGCCAGAAATACTTTAGTTTATCAAATTAAATAATGTGTGTATATATATATACACACATTATTTATAATATAATGAGGATATTAAAGATCCATTATCTTTTTATAGCCATATAAAAATAAACGTGAAATTTGTTTTTAAATTTTAGAAGTATGTTTATGAATATATAGCCTCTAATATCGGAGTTGCCTTGCTTGCACTAGGAGCCTGCATGTTATTATTATTTTCTATAGATATTTTTATTGTAAACTATCGATAGGAATTGAGAGAATGGAATTTTAGTATAAAATTTTGAATCATCATATGTGTAACCTAAGAGCAACAACTCGTCCAGGTTACGATATGCATAAAGTTACAAAAAGTTATGTAATGCATCATCATTATATATACATATGTACATCCATATAATATACTGTAATAACATAATAAAATCGCAGGAGACATGGTAATATGTACAGAGAAAGTTGCATAACATTAATTAGGTTTTGTTACAAAATATAACAAAGTTGTTAAATATAATTTAATTTTTATAATTATTTTGAACAGAGCTTCGTCATTTCCGTGGGAAAATAAATATTCTTTCATTAGAGTTTTGTATTTGTTTGGGTCAATTTCATTTGTTTCATTAATTTGGTAAAATTTGTCCTGAGACGGATCCTTGTGGTATACTACAGTTTACTGTTTTGGAGCTGCTATTGATGTTGTTTATTTTTACAATTTGTGATCTATCATTTAAATAATTTTTGAACCAGTTTAGGGCACTACCTCATATTCTTATGACCTCTAATTTTTTTTAATTAAAATTTCATGTGATACAGTATCAAAAGTTTTGTGTATATCTTAAAACATTGCTAATGTTAGTTTATATTCATATAGGGAGGTATAAACTGTGTTTGTATTCAGCAGAGCATGTTCTGTGCTGTTTTACCTGAATCCAAATTGATTCTTCGAAAAGAAGTTGTTTTTGTCCAAAAATTTCATGAGTCTAATTTTTACCAATTTCTTTAACATTTTCGAAAATAGAAGGGAGATCGGTCTGTAAATTTTCAAGTAATTTTTATTTCCCTTTTCGTAAATAGGTACAACTACGGCCTTCTTAAAATCCGATGGAAACGTGCCAGTCATCAGTGATAAGTTGAAAATGTACGTTAGGGGTTCCATAATGTACATTTGACATTCTTTCACAATACCAGTGTTAATACCTGAAATTTTGGTTGTTTTTAGGCTAGCTATAAAACTTTTGTCTTTTTTACAAGTGGGGAAAAGATATATGGAATCATTAATTCTCTTGGAAGTCCAATTCTGAGGGGTGTTTTTAGCATTTTTCAGAATGCTTTCACTGACCGTAGCAAAGTGATTATTGAATTCTTCAGCTAATCCTCTGTTTCCATTCTCTCAATTCCTATCGATATCTTTAAGTATAGGAAGTTTGTTTGTGTATCTTTTCCAATTAATTTATTCAACAACTTCCATTGTATTCTAGAGTTTCCTTGACATTTTAGAAATTCATTTCTGTAGTATTCATTTTTACTTTCTTTTAATTTATAGTATATTAGAATTCCAAGTGCGCGGTTAGCCTAGTGGCTGTGCGCTTCGCAACCGCCTGGGGAAGGAGTGTCCTAGGTTCGATTCCCGTCGGTGACGTGAGGAGCTAAAGGATCTGCCATAGCCAAGTCAGCCGGTCTTGGGCGTGGACAGTAGGGTTTTTCTGCAGTTTATCCTGGGGTTTTTCATCCCGCAAAGTAGGCAAACCGGCCTTGAGAACTCAACACCATGTACATAGGACACACCGGGGCGTAGGGCTGACCACCGTATCCTGTGAATCGGTTGAGGTCCGATGATTAATAAACCCTCGATATACCACAAGGCAAAAGGAGGGTAAAAAGAAGATGAGATGAGATTAGAATTTCTACAGTACTTGAAACGGTGTACATAATATTGATTGTGCTGGTAACTTTTTATACGCTTTATCTCTAATTCTAATTTTTATGTGTGATTTCCTGTGTAATCCAGGGCTTCTTCATTTTATCTATTATTTTGACTGCAATTTAGTCTTATATTTTACTGTTTAATATCTCAATGAATTTATGATACGAGGTATCAATATTTGTTTCAGTCGTTATCGCTTCCCAAGAGGCAAGTTACGCTTTAAGGCTCTGTAGTCAATTGTTGTGTAGGGGATGTTTTCGGTTGTATTATCTTTGTGCTGTACTTGCAAATGCACTTTAATACGGATTGAAAGTGATCCGCGAGATGTTGCCGTAGAACTGCTGCTTGGATTTTTGTTTCTACATAAAGTTCTCCCGAATAAATGATCTAGGCGATCTACCACATTGAGTTCTCTTGTGGGGACATTAATATATTGCTCGAGTCCATGCATAGCAAGTAAATCTAAATAATCTTGAGAGGATCCGCTATTCCTCAGCAAGTCAATATTCATATCCCCAAATATGAGAACATTTTCACTTCTGATTTCATCTAGACTACACTCGAGATCTTGTATAAAGTTGAACTCTGTGTAGCAATGCGACCAATTTACAGCTGTGTTCATTTTTATGTTAGTAATTTTATGTTATTAACAGATATGAGTATCGAATAAAGATAATTACACCTCCATATTGTTATAATTTCTATATTCATAATAATTTTTTTAAATCCACTTAAATGGTACAAACAACTTCTTCGTCTTTAACCCAGATTTCTGTTAATATCAGAGCATCTAGCCGATAGTTTAAATTGTCTAGAAGTAATTCTATGTGTTTTAATTTCTCTCAAATACTTCTTATATTTATATGCCAGATATTCAAAGTACTTACAGTGTCTGAGGGTAAAACCTTTCTTTATTCTACTGAGTGAATAAAGTGAATAAAATTACACATTATAATAATAATAATAATAATAATAATAATAATAATAATAATAATAATAATAATAATAATAATAATAATGTGTAATTACATATTACACATTATTATTATTATTATTATTATTATTATTATTATTATTATTATTATTATTATTATTATTATTATTATTATTATTATTATTATTATTATTATTATTATTATTGACCACTATAGGAACACAACCATGAAACCACCACCCTCTGTCATCTATTATCGTCCTCAGATAAGCTCTGCTAAGCTTCGAGGAAGAAAATTACTAACTTGCAAGTATCTGTTATACACTTGTAATGCGTTATAAATATTATATACATATAATTACTACAGCAACTATGTATGCAATTCATGTGAGACATAAAAAAAAAAAAAAAATTCTTTATAATCCTTATTGTAAATACTGTAAATATTATTATTGTATGTAACTTATACTGAGCCAAAAAAAAAAAAAAAAAAAAAAAAATTATTATTATTATTATTATTATTATTATTATTATTATTATTATTATTATTATTATTATAAGATAACAAGGAATCGTCTTACAACACAAATAAGAAATGAAAAAAGAAACTACTACAGAGACAAATTAACCTCTGCACAAAACAACAGGAAACAAACCTGGCATCTGATCAACGAGATGCTAGATTGTGCTCCAAACACTACCGCCTCCGAAACCATAAAAACACAGCTTCACTAAAGACGCAAAATCTATCCAACAACTAGCAAATGACTTTAACCAATACTTTGCAGACTCCATGCAAGAACTACACAGAAATATTCCCCCAATCACAAAACGTGATCCTCCGCTTGGACCGCAATCAAAACAGACATTATGGTTCCCAACCATAAAAGAGGCAGAACTTCTTTCTGCAATACTTCAAATCAAACCAAAAGGCCCAGGAATTGATGGTATAAGACCTAAGGATATAAAGCAACATGCAACTAATTTAAGTCCTATCCTACTAAAATTAATAAATAAAATTTTTAAAACAGGACAGATACCAAGTATGCTAAAGACCGCCATAATCACACCCATATACACACACACAGAAAAAGGAATTTAATCAGCAATTACAGACCCATAGCAACATTACCAATTGTCAATCAAATTATGGAGCAGATCATACTGAAGAAACTCACAGCATACACTGATATCTTTCATATTATCCCTAAAACACAATATGGTTTTCAGAAAAATAAGGGAACAACATCTCTCTTGAAGACTTTACAGACGTAATTAATACTGTCTTAGACAAAAACAAAATTGCTATGGTAGTCTTTATTGACCTAACTAAAGCATTTGATACACTCACACATCAAACCTTGTTATTAAAGCTGAGGCATGTTGGAATAGGCGGGCCTCTGCACAGGTGGTTTACAAACTACCTCCAAAATAGAAAGCATATCACACGTATCGGGTCAAACCGAAGTAGAGAGCTACCAATAACCTGTGGAGTGCCACAAGGGGCTGTATTCTCCCCAACTCTATACAACATTTACACGCACGATATTAATCAGCTACCCCTCAAAGGTAAGATACTCCAATACGCAGATGATACAGCTATAATATCCATCCATAATAACGCAAGCATAGCCCAAACAAATATGCAACATGACATAAATCTGATCAAAGACTGGATCACCCAAAACTCCATACACCTAAACTCAGATAAGACAAAATTAATGATATTCAGAAATCCACTGACTCGACCAGTTGATAACAAATATATAACCATCCAACATCCACTCTCCAACATAAAAAACACACAGAAAACCACTGCAATCACTCCGATTGATACAATACGATACCTTGGAATTTACTTCAATGCAGATATGAATTGGAATTGCCACATAAACCATCTACACAACAAACTCCGAACAATAACTGGCAAACTCTACAGGTTAAAAGACAGTTCCCACACGCCTAAAAACACTAATATACACATTATGCCAAAATATACTAAGATACGCTATAACAACGTGTGCTTTCTGTGCACCCCACAAACTAAATAGATTAATGTCGCTACAGCACAAAATGACAAAAACTGATCTTTTGGGAACAAAGAGAAAATGACGACCTTATAAACATTGCAATGGCAGAACACAAAATATTGACAGCAAAACATTTATGTCACTATGCAGCTTTGCTAAAACATTATTTCGATGCCAACTACAGGACAGTCATAAATACATACCGTATAACAAGACCTCAGACAACTAATTATATCACATATAAATACAATAATCATTACGGAAAGGCCACACGAAACTTCTACATCCCAGACATGATCAACAAATTACCTTTTGAATACAGAAACCTTACAAACTACAATAGCCTGAAAAGAGCTCTAAGGACATACTATGAACAAGAAACATGCACCCAAAATACCATACAAACTTAATGAAACACAATATATTCGTTCAGGCTTCCAGTTCAGCGACACATCAAGACATTCCAAGTTATTTGTGTGTGTGTGTGTGTGTGTGTGTGTGTGTGTGTGTGTGTGTGTGTGTGTGTGTGTGTGTGTGTGTGTGTGTGTGTGTGTGTGTGTGTGTGTGTGTGTGTGTGTGTGTGTGTGTGTGTGTGTGTGTGTGTGTGTGTGCGTGCGTGCGTGCGTGCACGCCCCGGAATTTCTCAATCATAGATTTCATAGCTTCCTAAGCTATGAAATCTATGATTTAAATAAATAATAACCAACTGGTGTCATCCTCAGATTAGCTTACAAATAAGCTTCGAAGATAAAAGTTGAGAAATTACATCTCATCCAAGACAAAACAGGACAAATTATTATTATTATTATTATTATTATTATTATTATTATTATTATATACATTTAATTTTAAGTACAAATACGTGCACACTTGGGATTTTTTTTCTGCTAAATTTTAGACGAGTTCTGTTTTGATGCAAAATATATTTACTATTATTTAAAAGTGATACTCCTGGTTTGGTAGTTATATTGCATAGATGGCGCCAGTAGAAAACGAAAGCTGATAAATTGGTTAAATGTACATGTAATAATTCCGTTGTGTAGATTATTTCTATAGATGGCGCTAGAAGCAACAGTTAACATATTTTGTAAAAGACATACGTTTCTTTTTAAGTTCAAATGCGTCAAACGTATAACTTAACAAGAGTAAATGACCAAATTGACTTGTTTGTATCTGGAACTTTGCCAAGTTCGGATATTAATCCCGTTCTTTTCTGTGCAACAATTGATCACTCTAGATGCTATCGCGCAATGCTTTATTTCTTCTTGTTTTTGAAAAATTGCAATTTCTTATCTTAAAATGGTCCAAATGATTGAAATGATGGATCGAAAGTTTTATGTCTTTTGCATTTGAGTGATTGCCACATTTGTCATTTAGTAAATTACTAATTCCGTATATTATAGTGTCCATAAACTCTGGAAATATAAAGAAAGTGATGTTTTTTGTTTTATTTTATATTTTATCTTTTTTTATTTTTATATTTTTCAGGAAAGCGGCAGTTGGAAAATGGCTTTAATATTAAAATGGCTTTAATATATACGTAGATGATAGTTTTTGTAGTAGTAAAGAATGGTTTTGTAGAGATAGCAGATCACTTTAATGAATGTTATCAAAATAACTAGAAAAACATGAAGCCGCAACTAAAGAAGTTGGAATAAGGATATATAAAGATATAAGAGAACAAGCATATAATTATATCGTAATACTTCGATTAAAACTAAAGAAAGAGGGGAAACATGAAATATTATTAGTATGTATAGTCAAGAGTAAGGGAAACAAAACTGAGATAGAAGAATTTTATGACGATCTGCAAAATATAATAGACAAAATAAATTAAAGAAAAATGTATAAGTAGAGGATCTGACAATGTGACTATTCTAAGTATAATGCCAATGATTAATTAATAAATAATTAATGAAAATGGAATAAACCTCTTACAGTTTTGTATTAATAATAAATGAAGAATAAATAATATATATTGTTATATAAAATACAACAAAAAATAACATAAAGGGATTTGCTGGACGAAAGTCATATAAAAATATCTAATAACAAAACTCGATATGGTGGCGAAATTTATTAAAATAATAATGATAATTATAATTTTATCTCAATATATCAAAATAATGCCTTATCAGTCATTATATTGATTCAACGAGTTTCTGTAGAGAATGCATACCTGTTTCCTCACCAAAAAATAAATAAATAAAATTAAATTAAATTAATCAGTTTAAATGGATCATGTTTTTCATCAAACTATACAAAATAAACCATTATTAGAATATTATTGAAGCATGAATAATGTTATTATTTAAATAATGTTTTTCGTGCTTCAATAATATTCTGATAATCGATAGAATTGTTGATAAGAAAGGATATTTGAAATGCGCAACCCGATACAAGGAGTAAAAAAATAAAAATAATTAGTGTTTCTATTTGAAAATTCAAAGTGAGTGGAATGAAAAAATAAAGAAATAAATAGAAATGATAAAAGAGCTCACATATTAAAGAATGCGATGTATACTACGTGACAAGAACATCCTTTTTCTTTTCTTTTTTTCTTTTTTTTTTTTTTTTTTTTTTGCGGGTGTTGCCTACGAGATCGATCCAGCGTTGCATTTCCGTATTCACATTGGCTACATTTGATTCAGTTTCGGATGGAAAGATAAGCTATGCACTGTGAGGGTGTGGAGCAATTCTTGTCTTCTAGAACTCTTCTTGCCACACAGAAGCTCCCGCAACGGATCACCGAATTGTCAATATAGAGCTGCCTTTTCAGACCCATGTTTAGTCGCGGCTAACGTTAACTACATCATTCGGTATTCTGCTCGCTAAGGAGACATGTCAGGTGGTGCTGACACGTAGATGTGAGCACCCCCAAGCCAAATATGACGCCGAGAATTTCTATAGAATTCCGTAGGAGAAGCGGCAATCTCTGTCACTTTCATGAGATTCGCCCGCCATCCATTTTTATACTGATTGCCCTAGAGGAGATAACATGTACGGCATCAGAAGAGGATTATTGTAGTATGCATGTATCGTAAGGGAGAGTTGAAGAGATAATTTACCTTAGTGATTCAGAGCTACAAGGAAAAATCTCCGGAGGAAATTGAGCTTTTATAGAAAATAGATGATATTGCTATTTTTATACAGTGCGTTAATAATATCGGACCAATAGGGGATACTAAATCTTAACGAAGTCAAGAACAAACCAAAAAATATCGAGTTAGAAAATTGAAAATAAAAATTATTAAAAAATATTGTTGTATCTGTTAAATAAATCTTGATTAAATGATACTTTTTCTCTAATCTATGATAATCATTCGTTATGATCTTGTATCTTCATACACCTTTAATTTTATTATATCTGTTGTGATAATAATCAAATGCTTACAAAAATTAGTGAAAAGAATTGAGGTGGAATGAAGATGGCGGCTCGCGTGGTAGTGTTTAGTGTCGTGTATTATTGATGGTGAATTGTGAATTTGACGGTTATGATTTAGTGATTTATGCGTATTCATCAGTAATTTCAGTTAATTGCTTACTGCCATAAACAGGCACTTTATTTATTTTCCATCCAGGTAAGTCAATTGAAGTTATAAGGGCGATACGCTAGGCCTACTGCCGTTAGTATCGCCATTGCTGTATTTTATATCGCGACATCTTATTGCTGGTAGACACCTTAGGGTGTCTACGGGATTTGCTAGTGGACCCTCAAAAGTCCACAGGATTACTTTTACCTGCTCGGAACACCAGAGCAATCTCTACTCTTTCTCCATCCTTGACTTAACACATTTCCAAATATTGTCATGGCAAAACTTCTTAATGAGGCCAAATTCGAAGAAGTTTATTTTGAATTCCTCAGACTGGGAAAGCTGCTGAGTGAAAATTGGCCGGGAAAGGTTAAACTGTATGACACGTTTCCCCCCGAATGTGTCTCAGACGCTGTCGCTGAAGATCATTTAGAGTCGATGCCTTCTACTCCTCCAGACTTTGCAGAAGTGCGTGCTCACAAAGTCGTCGCTGAAGATCATTTAGAGTCGATGCCTTCTACACCTTCAGACTTTGTAGAAGTGCGTGCTCGCAAAAAGCGAAGAACAACAGAAGAACCGCACAATGACAACACTGTAATGGAACAGGATTCTCAGGGTTCGGACGCCGCTACCTCTCCCAAAGAAAAGGTGCCTCCGGTCATCCTTAGAGAAAAACAAAAGTGGGCAGCTTTACGATCCACAATGTCCAATCTGCATATTGGCTTCATTAAGGCCAAAAACATGGATGAAGGCATAAAGATTCAGCCAGCAACAGTGACAGACTACAGAAGGTTGACCAAGGAACTGGACAACAGAGGCATCCAGTATCATACCTTTGCGCTCAGTTCAGAAAAAAATTTAAAAGTAGTCCTTCGTGGTGTCTGTGAAGACATTGACACAGCAGAAATCGCTGCTGACCTAAATTCTCAGGATCTGCCACCAGTCAAAGTGAGCAGAATGTACAAAGCAGACAAAACTCCCATGCCATTAGTCCTTGTTGAGATTCACAAAATATATAAGGATATCTACAACTTAAAAACAGTCTGTGGTCTCATCGTCACACCGGAACCACTCCGTAAAAGATCATCTTCTGGGCAGTGCCACAGGTGCCAAAAGTTTGGCCATGCCCAGAATCTATGCCGAGCAGAATATAGATGTTTAAAATGTGGAGACAGCCACCCAACCAATACCTGCACTAAGCCAAGGACCACCTCGGCCAAATGTGCCAACTGCAGTGGCCCTCATCCGGCGAACTACAAAGGATGCACTCAACACCCAAAGAACAGACGGATGGAGGCAATCAATCAGCCCTCCTCCTACAGTACAAGAACACCAGCGGCCCAGACATCAAAACCGGAGACTCATCGACCACAGTCGGAGACCTCCAACCAAAAGCAAACAAGAAGTTATGCCGATGTGACCCGTACAACTAGGCCAATTCCAGAACAAAATCAACCAAGAGCACCTAAAAACCTAACAGCTATTATCACGGCCTCACTAGCAAACATGCTACAAAATTTTAGCCTATCAAACCCTACTGAAACCTCCACTAAAAGATTTCTTCGTGAAACACAGGTCATCCTCACAGCTCTCATAAATGAATAGTAACAAACTCATTCCAGCATCTCTTCAAATAGTTGCTTGGAACGCAAATGGCCTCAAAAACAAAATCCTGGAACTCCGTGCCTTCACATCTAGGTATCAGCCAGATGTTATTCTAATCAGCGAAACTCATCTAAGACCCTCAGACAACCCTACAATAAGGGGCTATCACCTATACAGAAATGACAGACTACTCTACAGAGGTGGTGGCACTGCCATCTTCATTAAAAACTACATTAAGCACCACTCTGTGAGCATTCCTTCAACCACTAACCTTGAGATCACAGGAGTGGAAGTAGTCACCAGCTCCACTGGCAAACTGAAAATCTACTCAGCTTACAATCCTCCCCAAAAATCTCTACTTCACTCTGATCTAAATGCCATCTTAGGCATCAGAGGGCCCACCATTATTGCCGGGGATCTGAATTCCAAGCACCCTGCCTGGAATTGTTCAACCACAAACAAGAATGGTTGCATCCTTTTCAATTACTTAGGATCAAGCAACGCTGTTGTGGCAGGCCCCACCGAACCAACTCATCTCAGTACGTTCGGCACTGCTGATATCCTGGATATAGCTATCCTGCAGGATATTAAACTTCAGTACAGTATCATTTCTATGGATGAACTATCATCCGATCACAATCCAATACTGCTGCATCTGGGAAATCAGGAATTCCTGTGTCCTCCTTCTCACTCCTACATTGTATGGGAAAGACTGTCAGCCGCACTCAAGGATCATATTGGACCTGTTCCTCACATACACACAAAAGAAGAAGTAGAAACTGCAGTTACAAATCTCACACAACAAATTAATTCTGCTATAAAGGTAGCTTCCTCCTACAAATCTGCCCGCAAGCCAGATCGTTTGCCTGAAGACATCATGAACTTAATCAGAGATAAAAACAGAGCTCGAAAGAGATTCCGTAACACGTGTGCACCACAAGACAAAACAAATCTAAACAGATTAAATGGGGCAGTAAGAGATGCACTGAAAGCTCACAGAGACCATGTATGGGATGAAAAGTTATCCTCCATTTCACCTAGTGATCACTCCATCTGGGGACTACTGAAAAATACCAAAAACAAAGGCAGATCCCTTCCCCCAATATTAACTGATCAGGGCCTTGCTCACACAGATGTGGACAAAGCAGAGGTTATAGCGCACAGCTTGGAAGAGCAATGCAGGCCTTCGTATGGAAACCTTGACTTTGACCACATACATAAGATTCACAGCAAGGTCAGACACTCACTCAAACTTCCTATCACCAGCACTGACCATATTGCATCAACATCACCTGCTGAGATATATGACATTATTAAAAATTTAAAGAACAAAAAAGCTCCTGGACCAGACGGCATTACTAATCGTGTGATTAAACTTCTGCCCCGGAGGGCAGTAGTGTACCTGACCAGTATAATAAATGCAATTTTAAGATTTCACTATTTTCCTTCCACCTGGAAACTGGCTGACGTAATTCCCATACATAAGCCAGGCAAAGACTCACACCTACCCCAAAATTATCGTCCAATCAGTCTCATCTCAAATCTGGGTAAGGTTGCAGAGAAGGTCATCCTCTCACGACTTCAAACCTCAATAAATGACCTAAACATCCTTCCAAAAGAACAGTTTGGTTTTAGGCAACACCATAGTACTACCCAGCAAATCCACAGAATTGTTGAATACATCACAACCAGCTACAACTGGCGCCAGTGCACAGGCGCTGTTTTCCTAGACTTATCCAAAGCATTTGACAAAATCTGGCATTTTGGACTCCTGCACAAGCTTATCTCAGCCGGCATCTCACCTAAAATGGTTCATTTAATCCACTCATATCTTCAAAATAGATCAATGCAAGTAAAAATCAACGGTTCTACATCCTCCCAGCGCCACATCTTTGCTGGAGTGCCGCAGGGATCTCTGCTGGCTCCATTGCTGTTCTCTGTATACATGTCAGACATCCCACACAATCCGATGACTTCCATTTTGGCCCTATATGCAGACGATACGGCAATACTAACCAGATCTCTCAGACCCCTTTTCATTACCAGAAAGCTTCAAGAAAACATTCTAAAGCTGGAGGGTTGGTTCTCTAAATGGAGATTGGAAGTCAACCCCCAGAAAAGCTCAGCCGTTCTTTTCTCAAAAAGGCCAATGTCTCCTGTAGGAGATTTGTTACTATTCAATATTAAAATTCCCTGGCAGTCAGAAACAAATTACCTGGGTGTAATTCTCGACAAAAAGCTATCTTTCAATCAACACACCAAGTCTGCATGCACAAAGGCATCTAAAGTCATAGCACAGATCTATCCGCTAATTAATAGAAATAGCAAGCTCAGCAACAGAATCAAATTGCAGCTATACCAGTTGACGATTCGTCCTATAATCACCTATGCCTCTCCGGCCTGGAGCCACACCTCTAATGCTAACATCATCAAAATACAGCGAGTGCAGAACAAGTGCCTGAGAATGATTTTGAATGCTCCGTGGTATGTTAGAAACATTCAACTCCACAGAGACACAAATATTCCCTATATCTTCTCTTTTCTACGATCCTTAGCCACCAAGTTTTTCCTAAAGACGTCCACACATCCCAACGATTTGGTTCAACAAGCTACAGCATACGATCCAACGGACATATTCAAATACAGAAGACCAAAAGCTATATTGGCCTCCTTTAGTGATGCATAATCTCCATGCCCAATCAGGGCGAGCATTCTGCTCATAAATTTTACCTTCACTGCAACCACAACAGATAGCGGGGAATATGAAAAGCATCTTGCTTCACCCCTAAAGACATAAATGTCAATTGTCAATTGTCAAAATTAGTGAAAAGTATGATGTGGTAATTTTTCTTTCAGCTTTCATCACATCCAGTGCCCCGCCGTTGTGCAAAACGTTTTCAGCGACCCCACAAAATAAGTTTCCATGAAAAATTTTATTTTACTTTGTTAAAAGTACAAAACAGTTCATACGCATACATAAAAATAAATAAATTTTATTTAACAAAAGTAGAACATTGTAATCACTAAAATTCGTTAAGGAATTTTTAATAATAAAAATTTTCAAAAATGTTTTATTTCGTTAATATATAAATATATATATATTTTTTATATTTTATTTTATTTTATTTTAATTTTATAATATTACATTAAAATAAATTATATATATATATATATATATATAAACAAGAATTACTTTTATGCTACGGATATTGGTAAATAAATGCTCATTACAATCGAAGTATTCGGAAACGTGTCGGTTAATTTATTTTCGTACATATAATTTAAAACAGCCTAAGAGCCGACTTTTTTTCAATAAAACATTGCAAAGTTTTTAATTGCTCAAATAAAGTCATACCATCAATATCGCAATTGCCGGAATCTTGATTGTCGCTCAGTTTTAAGTGCAAATCTTTACAATGTTTCATTAAATTTTGTCATCGCTCCAATCTTTTAATTTTCCAATGTCTCTTATACTTTAAAGTCCTCGCTATTTCCCTGACTGAAGTTATTGTCGTGTTTAAAATCGCGAAGGAAATATATTTTTTTAAACTTATATTTAGGATCATGCGATCCTAAACAAAATTTTAGGATAAATTTTATATATATATATTGAGAGAGAGAGTTTTGTGGAGAATTTATGGCTTAAAATACTTATTTCACATAAAAAAACCTACCAAAGATCTTGCTAATATGTGAACTCATGTTCTTTCATTGACAGGAAAAACGACATCATCCATTTGTGGATCGTTAATTTTTTTCAAGTAGGATAATACTGCACTCTCCAAAGCGTCACACTTGAAGCATTTGATGCCATAAGCGTCATCCGAAATGTCGTAGTGCCACCTGGTGTAATAAATGAGGAGTTTTTGCATGAGCCATTTATTTTACATACCCATAAGGCAAGTAAATGGGTTGACGTGTGGTTTAAAACAGCCGCTAGAAGGCGTCAGTGATTAACGACGTCTGGAATTCTCTTAAATCAACTGTGTCACTGATTAATTAAGAACGCTGCCAAGACGTTTATGTTGCATAGGCTGTGAGAGATCTGTCATGGGCAATAGGTGTTCCTTATCACCAGCTCACAACGACAACTGCACTTAATCCAAATAGAAATAGTTTCATTGTTGAAGATTATCTCCTGAAGGACTTGTGTGTGTGTCCTCTCTCTCTCTCTCACTGGATCTCTCTTCTTCTCGCTACTCTTTGCAATGTGCCAAGCATCAGACAGCAAAACAAAACTCAATACATGATTCTCTTTATTAGTTTTATTCAACTAAAATGCAACTATATATATATATATATATATGTGTGTGTGTGTGTGTGTGTGTGTGTGTGTGTGTGTGTGTGTGTGTGTGTGTGTGTGTGTGTCAATTATAAGACAGAAAAGGAATAAGATGGTAACGATTATTTTTAATTAAATTAAAATCGCGACGTTTCATCCTAATTACATAGGATTTCTTCGGGTGTAAACATACGAACTAGTAGACAAACAGTAGACGAACTAAGAGGACAACCACTGTGTAGTTATACAAGAAACTGATGTTTTGTTCTAATATTTCTAATTGTGCTTTGCATTGTTCGGCACGTTCTACCTGTTTATGCATTCGTGTGCCAGCGTTTGGATGACAATGGCTACGATGTATTCCGATAACTTGATATTTGGGTTTATATTTAGATGTTTTGGATCCAATGGCATTCCTAAAGATTATTAAAAATTCTTGTCACGATTATGTCATTACGACGGTTTGATAGTTCACATTTATCCCATAGCACGTGATGTCTTATTATCTCCAGCTTTGGGTCAGCTGAAGAGGGCACATGCTATGAGAAAAGCTGAGACTTCACATTCAATATCTCTGATGTGCTCATCGATGCGTTTTTCGATAGATTTTTCTGTCTGTCCATAGTAAGATGACTTGCATTTACAAACATAGCTGATAGACACCCCGATATTTAAGTCGACTATGTCGAGGTTTTGTGAATCGGAGTAGTGATCTCATCTTCATAAAGGATGAATACAGTTTTGATCTTATCTTCTCTAAGTATCTGCAAGTTTTATGGAATACAGATAATATATGGAAGAGTGGCGAATCCTCTGCTTTTTTTTCGTCATTAGAAATATCTCTAATCCCGTGTTGGATTAGTAGCCTAGAGATAATGCAGTCATCTCTTGGATAATTGATCGAGATGAGAAGATCCTTCGTATGCATGTTAGTAAATAAATTTATTATATCAATGCTTTCTAAAATATCATGTTCATCAAGAATAATGTTGCTGATTCTGAAAACAAAATGCTCGTAATTTTTAAAAATTGATGGCGATTGTCTCACAAGTTCTTAAACAGGTGGATGACATCGGTTAAACCCTGCAATTCAGGAAAAAAAAACGTCTGTCAAACATTATTTCAGGCAATTAATGCCAGTTAGGGTTTAGGATCACAAGATGGCGACAGTTTTTTTTTTCAGTGTTCTCGCTACGATACCACTAACTATGAGTGATTACGGATTTAACTTTCGGTGATGACTAGGGGTACAATCGGCTTCTGCTATTCCCAATTTCAAAACAACTCCGCCCTCCCCTTTCGACGGAGGGGAATAAAAAGGCGGTAGAGGATTTATTTATCATTTTAATATATAATTATGTTATATAAATACTAATGTCTAGAATTGGAACGCTAGAGGTTCCAGTTTCACGAAAACAACAATTTTCTTCATTCTCTCTCTCTCTCTCTCTCTCTCTCTCTCTCATGAAATCATAACTGAAATGATTTGTTGCAACTATGGCTGATTTCGTGATGCTTCCGCATCCCAATACTTTTTTGTCAATAGTATATTTAACTCAATTTAAGTTGTTTTTGCCTTAGCTTTTGTTTCTGAACTGGTCGATATAATTGAATTGTTTTGCCTGATATATTGTCGATACTTTAAATTAATACTTTTATTAATTTCTTGGCTCAACTTAAGCCAATAGTTTTCGAAATTGTTATACGTTAAGAAATGTAATTTTTTTATTGCCTTATGACGTAAATCAATATATTTCGCTCGATACACCCATTGAAATCTTAAAATGCTAAAGTTTGAAAGCTGTGCTAGGTAATAACAGCTGAATCCAATGGAGCGGTGCAGAAGGGAAAAAATATCCAATCATCTAATGGACCTTCTTGGCGTGTTTATGTATCGATTTACTGATGCATCAACGATCGTAAGTTAGAGAAAGGGTCATGTGTGGACTGTTAATTCCATTCTAAGTGGGACTCTTCTCTTCGAACACTGTTTTAGAATATAAAAAGAAACTATCTTTATTTATCTATAAAAAAATCTTTACTTAATAGTTTTGAATGGATATTATTAAACAGATATCATTTTACATAAATATGTGTTCTAAAATTTTAAAAAAAAATTCATACACCTTCAAATATCTTATATCGTAATGCTATAATTAATTTGTATGAAAAATAATAATTGCTGGAATTGTTTATGTGAGGATTGATCAATCGACCGTGAGATGCGGTGATTGATTCATTCAATCCAATACCCTTGGAGGGTAATGGATGGCAATGCTGTAGCCAATGAAGTTCTAACTGAGGCTCGGCTATTGCTGTTACCCTCTTGCCATGATCAGAGCTTTAATAGCTCAGTAACACCTTATCCCTACACTGTCCTCTACAGATAACGGGGAAGATGAAAAGCATTCTTGCTTCGCCCCTTTAAGCCAGTCCTTATTATATAATAATTGTGCTGGGGGAATGATGACAGTAAAAGTCCTTTTTAGGACTTCCAGGGTAACAATTAGCAATGCTGAACCGAGGAAGTTAACTGAGGTTCGGCTGTTGCTGTTATTCTGGGTGATGAGTTTTTGAGTTCGCTTCCTTAGGGTTTTTGCCTTAAGGGAGCACTTTGAGTCTCTGGGGAAGGTGTTCTCCGGCAAGGCCCGCTGAGGGGTTCTTGTCGGTGAATTATTTTCCTCGGAATTTGAGCGGTTCTGCTCAGTAGTCGGGGTGCTAGGACGGGGCGGCCGACACTGAGTGGAGCCAACGCTGAGCGGTTCTGCTAGGACGGGGCGGCCGTCACTGAGTGGAACCAACGCTGAGACATGGACGGTCTTTCACCCACTATGGAGTGGCCTAGAGATCGTCCGATTTTTTGAGGTTTTACCCTTTACTTACTAATCAGGACTTCCAGGGTAACAAATGGCAATGCTGTAGCCAATGAAGTTCTAACTGAGGCTCGGCTATTGCCATTACCCAGCCATGACTAGAGCTTTTTAGCTCAATAACACTCCATCCACACAGATTTACTTCATTCAGATGACGGGATAAAGAGTCAAGGACTCAGTCCATCGACCAGTTCTTTTAAGAACTTAATAATTGTTCTGATGAGTCCTTTTTAGGACAGCCTCAGCGAAGTATTAACTGAGGCTCAGCTATTGCCCGTTACTCAGCTATGACTAGAGCCTTTCAGCTCAAAAACACTCCATCCACACAGATTTTCTTCATTCAGATGACGGGATAAAGAGTCAAGGACTCAGTCCATCGCCCAGTTCTTATAAGAACTATAAAATAATTGTTCAGGAATTATTTATTGCACGTATGAGAAAGACTGCATTCATTTTAGGCGTAGTTTTGGTAATGTAATAAAAATGGCGGCTCGCGTGTTAGTGTTAAAAAATCTGTAGGTTAGAACTCGCCATTTTAAGGTGAAATATTTGCTACCGATGCTGGTAGATCGATTTGATCTACGGGATATTTATATATAGAGGTAAGCGTTCTTCATTTTGTGAAATATTTGCTACCGATGCTGGTAGATCGATTTGATCTACGGGATATTTACTTTGGGTTCTAGGACCCATTTCTCAATCTTTATTCTAGTAGAGTTGTTGCCGTCTATCAGACATGACAAAACCTCTCAATGAAAGCATATTCGAAGAAGTTTACAGAGAATTCCTAAGATTAGGAAAACTATTGAGCGACAACCGGCCAGGGAAAGTAAAGCTGTTAGATACATTCCCCCCTACAGCAGTCACAGAAGATAGGATGGATGATTTTAATGAAGGAAGTATGTTGACTGAACCAGAATTAAGTCACTCCACGAATATAGAGGATGCTGCATCTCTGATTAATACTCTGCAATTTTTGGAAACCAACACAGAATTCCAAACGGTCAAAAAGAAAAGGAAAATCTCTTCTACTGCAGATACACCCAAAATAGCGGAGATAGAACCAGATAATGTAATTAAAGAAAGGGTACCCTCACTCATCCTAAGGGCCAAGGAGCACTGGACGTCCGTTGCATCCACACTGAAATCTTCAGATATCACCTTCATTAAAGCCACAAACATAGAAGAAGGGATTCGCATACAACCTAAAACATTATCAAACTACAGAAAAATGACCAAACTTCTAGACAACAACAATTTGCCATACCACACTTTTGCACTCAACAGTGAGAAAAATTTAAAAGTAGTGTTAAGGAGAGTAACTGATACATTACAAATAGAAGACCTCACTGCAGACCTCCAGCTTAAGGGATTTAGCCTAATTAAAGTCAGCCGAATGGGGAGAGCTGATAAAACACCCTATCCCCTAATTCTGGTGGAAATAAGTAAAGACCAAAAACATATATACAATCTCCAAACCATCTGTGATCTAGTCATAAAAGCTGAGGCATAAATCAACTACAACCCAGTGCCATAGATGCCAGAAGATTGGGCATGCACAACTATGCTGCAAGGCTGAATTTCGTTGCGTGAACTGTGGTGACAAACATGCATCAAATGAATGCCATAAACCTTGTACACTTCAAGCAAAGTGTGCAAACTGCGGAGGTCCACACCCAGCAAACTATAGGGGCTGTATAGTATTTCCCCAAAACCAAATGTTACAACTCAAAACCAGTAAACCTCTTCAAGAACAAGCGTCCTCCCATCAAACCATAGTCTCCACAACGGATGGAAGATCGTATGCTGAAGTTGCAAGATCAACCTTCCAAAAAGACCCAAAACCAAAGCAGTCACAGCAAACCAACAAACCTATTCTACTGAACATAACAAGCCACTTAGGTGAAATGATTGCTGAACTCCAACAAACCAACCCAACTCAAGAAGCCAAGGATATCATCTTAAGGCATACACAATCACTCTTTATGGAAATTCTTAATGGATAAGTCTAAAAGAAAACCGAAATCGTTACAAATTGTTCCATGGAACGCAAATGGTTTATCTATCAAATTATAGGAGCTGCAGGAGTTTGCAGCAGAAACCCAAGCAGACATCATCTTCATAAATGAAACTCATCTTCGTCCAAGTGACAAAATCAGAATCAATGACTATAGCACTTATAGCACAGACAGATGCTTTGCTAGAGGTGGAGGCACTGCCATATTTGTGAAAAGAAACATAAATCTTAATTCAATAGCAGTACAACAAACAGAACACATGGAAACTACAGGAATAGAAATACATATGGAAAACACAAGCAGCATTACGATATATGCAGCCTACAACCCCCCCCCAATAAAAAACTCCTTGAATCTGACTTAGATGTGGTACTAAATACAAGCAGAGCAGTGATTATAGCCGGAGATTTTAATGCCAAACATTCAGTCTGGAATAGCAGAAACTCAAATATTAACGGAAGAATACTCAATTCTTACACCACTTCAAGAAATATAACAGTAATAGGACCCACTGAAACTACACATTACGGAGCTACCGGACGTACTGATGTACTAGATATAGCTATATTAAAAAACACAGCGCACAGCTATCAGATACAAGCAATCAACGACTTAAGTTTTGATCATAACCCCATCATATTACAACTAGGCACCATACAAGATTTAACAGAAAATACCACCACATTTATAAATTGGAAACAACTTCCCTCAGCTTTCCAGGAAAACCTTGGTCCAATACCGCATATAACATCTGCCAAAGATGTAGAAAAAGCAGTGAAGACTCTTGGAAAACAACTGCTGACAGCTATAACACAGGTAACAAATATAACCAAATGTACACTATCAAATAAACTTCCAGAGGACATAAACGTCTTATCCAAGATAAAAACAGATTAAGAAGACAATATCAGAGAACAATGGACCCTCCGGATAAACAGCCAGTCAATAAAGCAACAAACCAGGCTCGATATGCCCTAAAGGACCACCGTAACCAACTCTGGAATAACAAAATTCTCCAATTAAACACAGAGGATCAATCAATATGGAAAATGATGAAATCACTCCGCTCAAAGCGTTTTACATTTCCTCCAATCCAAGGTGAATCTAATGTTGTCTACAACGACGAGGAAAAAGCTGAAGCATTTGCTGACAGTTTAGAAAAACAATGCAGTCCCAATTATATCAATATAGATATAAATTTCATAAGTAAAATTCACACCCAAGTGCGTAAAATAACTCAAAATTCCTCAATCCAATCCAATAACAAATCTGTGTCACCAACAGAAGTATATGAGATTTTAAGAAAACTAAATAACAAAAAGGCTCCGGGTCCAGATGGAATAACAAACAAGGCACTCAAGTTACTTCCTCGCAAAGGGGTTATGCATCTAGTAGCCATCATTAATGCCATCCTCAGGCTAAATTATTTCCCACAGCGATGGAAAATTGCCGACATTTTCCTAATTCCCAAATCTGGAAAAAATACACAGTTTCCTGAAAATTACAGACCAATCAGCTTCTTTCATGCATAGGTAAGATAGCCGAACGTGCTATTCTCATACGGATTCAAGAGGCAACAGATATCAACCATATAATTCAAGGTGAACAATTCGGCTTTAGGAAATATCACTCCACAACGCTACAAATTTACAGAGTTATCGAACATATAACCCTAGGGTATGAATGGCACCAACACTGGCGCAGTTTTCTTAGACATCACTCAGACGTTTGATAGAGTGTGGCATCATGGACTAATTTTTAAACTACACGAAGTTGGTATATTCCATTGCCACTAGTGCTACTTATCAAATCATATCTAAATAACAGAAAATTTAAAATAAAACTCGACGGTATCAGATCCACAGAGAGGAGAATCACGGCCGGAGTACCTCAAGGCTCTCTACTATCTCCCCTACTCTTCTCCATATACATGGCAGATCTCCCCAAACTGTCTCCAGCTATCATCACTCTGTATGCCGACGACACAATCATTACAGCCAGATCCCTCCGTCCACACCTGGCCACAATCAAGCTGCAGAGAGCAGTCAATGAATTGGAGGATTGGTACACCAAGTGGCGTATCGCAATTAATCCAAACAAAAGCTCTGCAGTACTTTTAACCAGACGTAAAGCAGAACCGAATACAAGCATACAAATGTTTGGTAAAATCATCCCTTGGCGCAATTCTAATAAATATCTGGGAATTCATCTTGATAGACGTCTAAACTTCAAGTCACATATGAATAGTGTTGCCACTAAGGCAAGTCAGACTATAGCACAGCTATATCCACTTTTGAATAAGAACAGCTTCCTAAGCATAAACAACAAAATCCTCCTTTTCAAATCGGTAATCATACCGCAACTAACTTACGCCTCTCCAACGTGGGGTCACACGATTAAAAGCAACATCAACAGACTTCAGATAATACAGAATAAATGCCTAAGAATGACATTTAATGCCCCATGGTTCACCAGAAACATCCAGTTACATCAAGAAGCCAATCTTCCAGATATTAAGACCTACATGACAAGCATTGCGGAGAAATTCTTCACAATCACGGATAATCACCCAAATCAGCTAGTTCGACAGTCAGCGGACTATAAGCCCTCAGATTGTTTCAAACATAATAAACCGAAATCCTCCATCGCAAGAGAAAGCTGATACAGCCTCAATGCTCACAATGAGCCAGTAAATTACCCACAATAATCTCATCACCCACAATCTAAAATCCAGATGAAGGGATAAAGAGTCAAGGACTCAGTCCATCAACCAATTAAGTTCAAAGTTCAATAATTGCTCAGGTTTGATTCATTCAATCCAATAACCTTGGTGGGTAATTGATGGCAATGCTGTAGCCAATGAAGTTCTAACTGAGGCTCGGCTATTGCTGTTACCCTCCTGCCATGATCAGAGCTTTAATTGCTCAATAACACCTTATCCCTACACTTCCCTCTACAGATAACGGGGAAGATGAAAAGCATTCTTGCTTCGCCCCTTTAAGCCAGTCCTTATAAGGACTATAAGGATAAGGAATAATTGTTCTAGGGAGATTAGGCATTGATGGGTTAAAGTCCTTTTTAGGACTTCCAGGGTAACAAATGGCAATGCTGTAGCCAATGAAGTTTTAACTGAGGCTCGGCTATTGCCGTTACCCAGCCATGACTAGAGCTTTTAGCTCAATAACACCTCATCTACACAGATTTTCTTCATTCAGATGACGGGATAAAGAGTTAAGGACTCAGTCCATCGCCCAGTTCTTTAAAGAACTTAAAAATAATGGTTCTGCGTAGGCGGTGATTAATACCCTTGGAAATTAATGGATGACAATGCTGTAGCCAATGAAGTTCTAACTGAGGCTTGGCTATTGCTGTTACCCTCCTGCCATGATCAGAGCTTTAATAGCTCAATAACACCTTATCCTGACACTGTCCTCTACAGATAACGGGGAAGATGAAAAGTATTCTTGCTTCGCCCCTTTAAGCCAGTCCTTATAAGGATAAGGAATAATTGTTCTCGACGCGTTGAGTGAAAATAAGATGGCGGCTCGCGTGTTAGTGTTTCGTGTCGTGTATTATTGATGGTGAATTGTGAATTTGACTGATATGTTTTTAGAGATTTATGCTTATTCATTAGTAATAGCAGTTAATTGAATTTACAAGGGCGATACGCTTGGCCTACTTCCGCTAATATTGCCATTGTTGTATTTTATATCGTGACATCTTATTGCTGGTAGACACCTTAGTGTGTCTACGGGATTTGCTAGTGGACCATCAAAAGTCTACAGGATTTTCTTTACCTGCTCGGAACACCTGAGCAATCTTTACTCTTTCTCCATCTGTGTCTTAACACATTTCTAAATTATTGTCATGGCAAAACTTCTGAATGAGGCCAAATTTGAGGAAGTATACATGGAATTCCTCTGACTATGAAAGCTGCTGAGTGATAATTGGCCAGGAAAAGTCAAGCTCTTTGACACATCCCCCCCCACAGCAGTCACAGAGGAAAATATGGTTGACATGAGCGAAGAGCCCATAACTCTGACGCAATCAGATTTAACACACACCCCAAGTATGGAAGATGCTACATCTCAAGACAGCAGTTATCATACCTTGGAAACAGATACAGAGTTCCAATTGGTCAAAAAGAAGAGGAAAATCTCCGCCAATGTGGAAGAACCCAAACAACAGGGAATGGTCATAAAGAAAAGATACCACCAGTAATATTAAGGGATAAAGAAAAATGGATCCCTCTCTCATCATCCCTCAGAGAACAAAACATCTCATTCTCATGGGCTAAAAACTCAGATGAGGGAGTTAAAATACAACCCACTACAGTCTCGGATTACAGACAGATGACCAGATTTATGGACAATGCTAAGATCACACCTTCACTTTACCCAGCGAAAAGAACCTGAAGGTTTTTCTACGTGGGATATGTGTAATGACCCTTATATTTCCTCATTAATCGATATCAGTCTGCATTGCACACACACACAAATGGAAAAAATTCTCCTGTAAAGGTACTTTCGCTGCATTATACTTCATCACTGCAGAGCACCCAGTTAGCACACAAAAAGAATGCAGCATCTCGATGGGAAATATCAATTCCCCCTTAACACTAATAGTAGCAAACTAAACATGATAAAATAGTTTAATGGCATTCCATTGTAACTAAATAATACCAAGAACACTAAGAATATCCAAAAGTAAGCCCTAAGAAAGAAAAAAATGAGAATTTAAAGCAATATTCGAACTGTGTTCGTGGAATATTTACGGAGATTTCAAAATATGCTGGTGTACAAAATGTAAAAATATGCCGATAAACGAAGTGTACGACGCCCCCTTCCTCCTGAGCCTTTTACAAAATGTTTATTTTATGCTATACTCACCATAAAATATTATCACAAATTTTATATTTATCGCTGACAGCTTCTTCTAGATTAATTTTATTTTAATAGAATGTAGGCATAACAATCACTCAGGTATTTCTTTATTGTTAATGTCAAATGTCTTCCCCTACGAGAGAATGAAAAAATATTTGTTATATTCATACCAGTCTTCGGTTTCGTATATTGTAAATCACGTGATCACGCCAGTATTGGGATTTAAATTTTAAAAAAAAAAAACATGCTTACCATATAGAATATATTTATTAAATACAAATATTTATATATAAAATATATTAATGTATCATTATATTAATTACTAATAACAATATAAAAGCAAAAGTTTATTTAGATGCAGTATATGCGTGTGACATAACACGTTAAACAGTACATTACTCTAGGAGCAACATGATCCCTTGTCTATATTTTCCATCGCCTAATTCCTATCGTTTGAGTATTTTTTTTAACTTTAAATATCGTATTACATGTCGCATATACGATATTTGTTATTTTAAACCATCTTGGAGATCAAGGCTGAAAAAAACAAACGTGTTTTATTTAAATAAAGGTGATCATATTTTAAAACGATATTAACAGGTGTCTGAACTAATTCTTTGTTTTACAAAAAGTTATAAAAAAATTGAAGAATATTTTATATAAAATAGAATTAACATAAGACTTGCAATCCTTTCGTAGAAAAAAAATCATTATAAAATTTAATTGCAATAATTTACAGAATTGTCTTGTATTTGCTTTCTTCAACCTATCAAATGCATGAAAGGGTTTTAAGAGCAGATGCCTTGAATTAGTCAACTTTCTATTTATATCTTAAACAACTATTTTATTGTTAAAATATTATGTAGGGAATTTACAAAATTTTTAGAAATTATTATTGTTTTTATAGATCAATTGTAAATCTTTCAAATGAGAACTACAGTGGGACATTTATCACTAATGGAGTAACTATTTATTAAAATTAAGAATTAAATTGCAGTCTAACCATATCATAAATAGCCATTTACAGACTAAAGCCGACCAAAGAACTGTTTGTTTTCTCACTTCTAAATGTGAGAAAACAAACACTCTCTGCATAGCAAATATGATAATAATGACTGAAAAAGAATCACGCGAAATCGGTAACTAACTAGTTTAAATCAACCCATTTAAATCACAAAAAATTACATAAAAATAATACGGTTTTTCTTATTAATTTGTCTAGCACTCAAAATTACATTAGAAAGGATGTGGGTGAAATTACTTTTCTAAGAATAATTGACTAATTATCTATCTAGTTGAGCACTTATAAAAAAACAGAAACGGTCACTTCTCTCTGGTGTAACCTGTTTCAAAGATCCAGATGAAGATCTCATGTAAGTTATAAGAAACGTGTAAACGGACTTTTTAACACAAGTTGAATCGGTCAGTCACGGTTTCTTTTTACCTCACAGGAAAACTTGTAATTTCCTCATTTTGTGGTCAAAAAAGAAAAAAATGTAGAACATACGAGACGAGCATTAATTCCACAACCCGACTAAATGATTTGGTCTCAGCATGCAATATAGATATATCTTAACTCAAAATAAAGATGGTGTTATATTTTATTATTAAAATACTCTGGATTAAAAGAGTTATTTGAAGTTTTTCCACTTAAAGATACCAAGAAATTATATACTTAATTTAATATTTTATCTAAGTTTAATCATTTAAAACCGAAATGGTTGTTTAAGTTAGGCAAAGCAATTAAAGCTACGAGGCAAGTGTATTATGTTTATCAATACGTCTGTTTTGTCCAATTTGCATGTTTGCGGGATGAAAAATCTGAGACTTAGGAAATCTTATCGTCTCCTTATTGAAACTGTATAACTCATCCTTAGTTGAAAAGACCTTATAAAATTTCTTTTAGTTCTGCAAATAGGAATCGAATCACGACCTTTGAAAGCAAAGAGCTTCGCTATACGGAAATGTGTCAATAAATTGTAGCTAAAATCCTCTACACATATTTGGATTTCTTCTGGATCCGAAATTTTGATATTTAGACAGGCTTTGGAATACAATTTAGTAAAGATATGAAATTAATTTCATCAAAACTCCAAAGATACCTCTTAAATTTGTACACTTTCATTTGTACACTAAACATTCAGGAGTAAATATATGGGAAAGCATTTCTTTGATATATGAGAAAGCATCGATCATTTTAATGATTATAATTTATTAAGATGTTAATCGTAATTTTGAAAATTGATTAGTTTGGATGGCAAAAATTTTTATGTCTGTTCATTGGGGGGTTTTAATTTATTTCTTAATATCCTCAATAGGGGGCTGTTGGTCTGTTATATTGACATATTGACACTTTCGACTGCTACTGTACTAATAATGATATAAAGTGGAGGATACCTTGGAATAGTCGGAAAGATCCCTTTGGTTGGATGTTCGGGTGGGAAGAGCGGGTTAGATTCTCGTGTGGAAGGGTGGGCCAAACATCATAGGTACAGAAGATTAGCACAATATACCGAAAAGTATATTAGTCAAATAAAAACTTATAAATGAGTGGGAGGTTCAAAAGAGAAGCAAATCTGTTAATTTATATTATACCAAAAATATTCATTAATGTAGGCCGTAATAAATAGGATTCCGTAGAGATAATATTTAGAGACAACGGATCCATAGGTGTCGGCAATTTGAAGACCACTGTCAGTGAATCGGTCAGTCAAAAATATCGATGAATATTAAATAAGCATAGGTTAGCAGTATAGTAACAGAGCCACATCAGCTTTTCCTAGAGAAAAAATAAAATTGGTTCTTCTGTTATTATTCAAAATTAATACCTAATGATTAATAAAAAAATTAATTACTTGAGATAAGCTAAATTATTTAAAATTAAAATAAAATATTAAGATGAGCATAACTGAGCATGCCAGTTGTGTATGTGTATATGTGTGCATGTAATTAGATCGCAGCTTCTGGATCTATTTACAGGAATCTAAGTAAACTCTCCTACTAAGGAGAGTTTACTTAGATTAGATAAACTAAGGAATCTAAGTAAATACAAGTTACTCATCCGTACTGTAGTGGCTTTACACATTCCTGTCTGTAAGCATGACGATTAATTCGGAGCCCAGAAATGAAAAACAGATTTGACAAGCAACAATTTTCCATCCAATACGGCATTGTCCAGCCTCACAAAAGGACTTGCATGTAATTACTTGGTTTAACTGTGTTAATTCTAGTCCAGACATGGTTTTGTTTGACATCCAACTAATCCTAAAACTGAAGAAACATTTGAAATCTCATCACTTTGTGTTAGATGAATTCAAGACCAACCATGAATTTTCGTCAACAAGGTGTCTGTCTCTATTGCGATGGTATTATTGTGTGTGTGTGTGTGTGTGTGTGTGTGTGTGTGTGTGTGTGTGTGTGTGTGTGTGTGTGTGTGTGTGTGTGTGTGTGTGTGTGTGTGTGTGTGTGTGTGTGTGTGACTATAATTTCCTATATGATTATTATGGTGAGAAACAAGTGAGTAAAATTGCAACATCAAGTTCAAAAGAAGAAGCGTCGGTTTTTGTTTCGATGAAATTTATGTAAACAAGGGAGCATTACTGAGTAGTGTCCGCAGTGCTGGCCTGGTTGGCCGAGTGGCTAGCGTATCCGCTCTCCTGCCATAAGGCTGGGGATTCAAATCTCTCCGTGGATATGGATGTTTGTGATTGTCTGTGGAAATACTAGGCAGTAGATGGCGTTGATGTAGATGGTGCGGTTCGCTGTAGTTCGTGGATTGAGTGGTGGAGACAGAGAGTTGTGGGTGCCCTCCCTCGATGAGTCATTGGACTCTTTGGAGATGTCACGTAATAATAATAATAATAACGCCATGTTAGCAAATATAGTATAAAATAATTCAACAGATGCAATTCAATATGAATTATTATTCTGAAAAAAAAACGTAATACGTATTAATTCCAGAGGGATTTGGTTTATGTGCACTCATTTGTAAGGTTATGTCTAAATTATCCATTAGAAATAGTCCAATTAGAACTAAAAATCGAGTTGAAACTACAAATTCTAGTCAAACTTCAAGTGCCAAATTTCAGCAAAATTCGTCTAGTCCGAGTAGAATTTTGAAATGTGTACGAATGGATAGAGAGACGAAACTAATAGGTGCCGTTTATGTATTTCACACATGACACCCTAAAAATAAGCGATCACAGGTCGACTAACATCAATTCGCTGAGCACATCTCCCAAAGGCATATTAAGAGGGTTGAGGAGAAAGTGGACGGAATTTATTTGAAAGGTTCTACCTTTCGAATAAATTCCGAACGCGAAAGCTACTACGAAAGAAAAATGTATCCTCTCCGTTTGCAATGCATGTTTGGATCCTCGTTTCTATTCCTGAACGGATTATGTTTGAATGTTTAATTCAAAACTGGCTTCCTCTTCCGGCGTGCTCTCGTTAGAAATAAGTCGCATTTGGATGCGAACTTACGTTACGTTGCCATAGCGAAGCGTGCGGCACAAACTCGGTTCGCAGTTGCGAAAGCACTTGGGGAGAATAACGAAGTGGGGAGCGACTAGAAAATATCATCAATTCGTCGATCGTTGGTAGGGGTGCTAATATACGCGCACACCCACCCACCCACAGTTTTAGTCGTTTCCAAATGGGGGCAATAAGATAAGCTGTTACTATGGAAACTGCACTTCCACACGGAAACCACTAGGAGCAAACATTTCACAGGTTGAACTTTCTTGTATAGCTGTAAATGAGCATCTTAGAATCCTTCGCGACAGTGTCGCTGTAGCGAGATGACGCGATCCGCCTACCGAACGTGAAAACCCATTTCGAGACACTTCATCATCCAGAAAGTGCTCGGTTACAGGCACCACCAATACGGAAGTATTGTCCCTCCCAGGCGTTTATGATCTCTTCGTTTTCATGGATCTTCTCCCTTTTCCCCACCAGCAGAAAACAACTCAGTAAGCACGCTATTGGAGTTTTCATTTTCCCTAAAAATATTCAGTCGTTACGATTTTCTTCTTCCCATTAGTCCTAAAATGTGTTTTCTTAAAGGGTTAAAATGCGAAAAAAAGGAAGCAATGAGTATCCCTTTCAGTTTGATTGAGCAATAGTATGAAGTCAAAATAGGAATGCTTGTAGAGTCTATAACACTGGCCAACAAAAAAAAACAATTTTTTCTGCTGATTAGGATCTGACACTCGTATTTTACTAATTTGGGTGCGCTGATTTCAAATATCAAACCCATTTTTCTCTATCACGTCAGGTTTTTCCTCTACGGCATTTTCTTTTTGCTAATTTGTAAGTTTTTGATAGTTTTAAGGAGGCAGTACTATTTAGACCATCAAAAAAATCGATTTTTTTTTAAATATTATTTTCTGAAAGTATGTACTTTTAAAAATCTGTTCCTAACTTTTTATCAAGAAATTCGAAAAATTCCGAAGATATAGCCTATTATTCAAAGCAAAGCGGTGCGCAGATCAGAATCGGAGTGCTCACCGCTCTCGCTTGTTAGTAAACGAATAAATGCGTAAGAACCTGCAACGGCACGTACTGGCGCTTTGAATGTGAGAGAGGCCGATAACCGACCTAATACATTTAGGTGATGAAAAATAGTTGATGACAACTGCCTAAAACAAATGAATGCTATATGCGTCATAGCGTACAAAGAAAGATCGAAATCAGTCAATCGTTAATCGATCGTGAAAGTATGAAAGTATGATGATCGCTTATAACGTTTCAATAAAGTCTCTGTTTTTTTTTTTGTCTTGTTAATTGCATGTTAGTCGGCAGTGAAGAAAATACATCATGTCTACTACTCGAAATTGTGTCAATAGTGTAGATTACTTCTGCTACATTTGTGGCAGCTTTACTGTTCATAGTCAAAGGACAAATATCACTGATTTCGTTAAGAAAGTGTACTTTGCATCGGTACCAAGGAAGATGGGATTCTCACATGATGGCCGACTACTGTTGGAGTATTCAAAGGGATTGCCAAAACAGAACACAAAGCAGAAATTGCTACAAATAAAAATTTTTTCCCTGAAACTTATGTGTAAGTAAAATTGTTATTTTTTTATAAATATTCTTTTAATTTTTAACTAATATTGTTAAGTAGTTATGTATCTAATTATGGGCCTCCCTCGCATTCAAAGCGCCAATACGTACCGTTGCAGGTTCTTACGCATTTATTCGTTTACTAACAAGCGAGAGCGGTGAGCACTCCGATTCTGATCTGCGCACCGCTTTGAATAATAGGCTATATCTTCGTGAATTTTTAGAATTTCTAGATAAAAAGTTAGGAACAGATTTTTATAAGTACATACTTTCAGAAAATAATATTAAAAAAATCGATTTTTTTGATCCTCGAAATAGTACTGCCTCCTTAAAACTATCAAAAGCTTACAAATTAGCAAAAAGAAAATGCCATAGAGGAAAAACCTAACGTGATAGAGAAAAAGGAGTTTGATATTTGAAATCAACGCACCCAAATTAGTAAAAAACAAGTCTCATATAAAAGTCAGCAAAAATTGTGTTGGGCTGTGTAATCCATGGATTTCAAAACGTTTGGTATTGTTCAAATTAAAATTAAAATTTGGCTAGATGGGTGAAACAAGAATGCTTTTCATATTCCCCGTTATCTGTAGAAGAAAATGTGTGGATGGGATGTTATTGAGCTATACGCTCTGGTCATGGCTGAATAACGGCGATAGCCGAGCATCAGTTAAAAACTTCATTGGCTACAGCATTGTAGCCAATGAAGTTTTTACGTTACCCTCAGTGCGAATGTGTTATAATTGATTTTTTATTTTTTTCTTTGGCTAGATGGGCGAAGCAAGAATGCTTTTGATATTCCCCGTTATCTGTAGAGGACAGTGTAGGATAAGGTATTATTGAGCTATTAAAGCTCTGATCATGGCAGGAATATAACAGCAATAGCTGAGCCTCAGTTAGAACGTCATTGGCTACAGCATTGCCATCCATTACCCTTAATTTATTTAAATTCCATTCATTTATTAATTAAGAACATTTTTAAAACAATTTAAGGTGTATTGCTATATAATCAATAAAATCATTCTAATTTTATTTAAATCTTGCTTTCCACTTTTATATTTTCATTCCTCATTTATTCATAGTTTTACTTTGCACAATTTTTATCATAATTTAGAAGTTTTTTTTAATGGAAATATAGCTTTTTTTCTACATTCTTTAAACTTTCAAAAACTTACTTGTTCAATAGCATACAGTTTGTTTAGCGCGCCTACATCTTTGAGTCTACACCAATAGCGTATTTTTTAAAGATATCTTTCAGCCTACGCTGTTTGAGAACTACAGAATAAAAATGGGGGGGGGGGGGGAGAGAAAATGTATCGCTGCAGTATAATTTTTATTTGTTATTGTTTTAATCACTTTAATACTTCGTTCGGTTATGCCATACTTTTCACTCCGCCCCCCCCCCTGGTTTTCACGATCCCGTTCATTTATTGCATGGGACTTCACTTTTAACTTCACACTTTTTTTCGCCATGTAATATTATTTATCCAAATATTATAATCTATTTTATCCAAATATAATATCCAAAAATATTAAATGTCATTTTTATTTCATTAACTTTTTATGTTTTTATCTTATGAATTTCAAATCATTAAATATCAACTCAAAATCAAGTTTGTGATTGCCAAGCTGAAAACTGGAATTTCGTGTGGTGGCCAAATTTTTTTATTTAGTTAGCGACGTCCACGCGATAACGCGTGATCGGTTGTTTGGTGATAACTCGCATCGCGCGATTGGCAATGAACATGTTAAGACAATCACAAACTTGTTCATTTTCTGAAGATAAAAACGGTGGAATAATCTATTGTTTTAAAGATGAAAAAAGAGACTTCCGGTCTTTTCTGAGAACTATTTCCATTAGTAGTATATTGTTATTAAGAGTAAACGGAATTTTAAGAAGTACTGAACTGATCTAGTTAGGCTAAAGAGAGAAATAAGAGTGATCCCTATGTTATCTGTAAACGATACCAACTTTTAAAAAAAAAAAGTTGCTTTAAAACATCAAAATATACAAATAGATAAACAGTCTTAAACTTGTAACTATGTGAAAATGGATAAAAGACAAAGAATCTGATATTTACGAGCATTTTTGGTCCTTCCATTAGAGTGTCTTATTGAAATTATGGTAAGCTAAAATATAAGTCAAAATACGCAAGCAACAGGGGCGAATGCTGGTCTTGAAATTCACGCTTGCTCTTGTTATCATTCAGGGAGTGAGGGGTGTGATTGAAGTCTGATGAGCGGAATAATGAATTACTGACCATTTAAAACTATATATTTAGAAATTTATGTACATTTAACCATACAAATACAACCTTTATTTTAAAAATGATAGTCTATCTTTTTCAATTTTGCTACTTGAATACAAATTCTACCCTTCGGTTCTTCTTTATGAACTGGTCAATAACATCGTCATAAAAAGTTGGTTGTAAGTTAATTTTCCCAAGCAACACGCACACTTGTAAAGGCTGGCTGAAGCTAACTGGCTAGAGCTACGTTGACTGCGTATGGCCTGTGTTTAAGACGACGTGATGGGAGCGGAAATGACTATGCGCGCGCATGAAATCGCAGTGCTGCAGCAATGACCTGGATGTTCCGACAACCGAGCAAGCCAAGGTAGCTTTGACTAGACGAGCAAGCATCGGCCTTCGATACACAAAGCAAAGCTCAATTATTGCCGCGCAAGCTTAAGACGTCTTCTGTCTACAAAAATAAAAGCTTAAATGTAATGCTTATAATGCATGCATTTAATAACAAATAAATAGTACTTCTTGCTCAATTAATGAGCTTGCGCAGCAAACAAAGCAAGCATGGAGAATTCGCCCATGGCAAGCAACCATTAATAATAAAAGGTATGAAAATCCTTGTAGACAATCATATCAAGACGTGTAGCAATAGCATTCTTGTATAATGATAGATACCACCACAGATGGTAACTGTCACTATAAAAGAATGCTATTACTACAGGAATATTTCTTCTAGTCAAAGCGTATTATTACTATAAATGATTGTTATAATGTCCAGTCATTTTGTTAAATTTTGCAAATAAAAGAACGGGACAAAGGAAACCAAAAAGGAACGTAGACGGTGGACATTCAAAATCTCAAATTTCAATAAATTTATCAATCCAGGAGGAAGCTATCACTTTATACAATTTCAAAATTAAGAAGCCACATCCACTTCTCCAATACACTCACACAATTATCTAACGCGCTGTTGACGTTCGCCTCAAACACAGCGATGGCAAGAGATAAAGTCCGGCTGTTTACCGATTTCAATTAAAAAAAAAAAGTTAGGGGGCTGTGAGTGTGCTTACTGCTCTCATTCGGGACTGAAAAACTTATATGGAGCTTCATAATTACGTTTTGAAATGTAATTATAAAGGAAACTAAATCAGATGAATGTACTGATTTTTATACTGATTTCAGCGATCGAATTTCCATAAGACGTTGCAGCTAGAACCTATGAATCGAATGCGTACTGACGGACAAAACAAATAGTGTGCATGTCTATGCTGTCTATGCATTGTGTGAAACTCATCTAATACAAACACGATTTTTTTAAAACAAAGTCAATAATAACAATAATAAGCAAAAAAGTATGCTGACGAATATGGCGAAGAGTAAAAAAAAAATAAGTATAAGCATTGCTTTCGATACTTAACAAAATGCTAACAAAAATGTGTCGTTCATCTCCGAAGTCAAGCCACAGATAGCATGCTATTCACAGTCAGAGAATAGTGGAAACGTTGATGTATATTGGACAGACATATTCGCAATCAATCGACCAATGCCAGCATATCAATAGAATTCAGACAATAGTCCCACATTCAGTAACATTTAAACAATAGTGACCTAGTCGAGAATAATCAATTGTAGATTATTCGGAAGCATCTAAAAATAAGAGTACAGCAAGCCAACTGGAGATAATGAAAACAATAGTAACATATTTAAAAGCACATCCCAACAAAAGCAAGCTTTCGATTTTGGGTTGCTTCTAGTAACAATCTAACACATCATCAAATACCGTACCATCTATTTCCCCGAGCTAAAAAAGATTCGAAATGTCTTCTTTCTTTGCCGCTAGAGAGTAATTTTCCCCTCAGGCAAACAGCGTGGCATTTTAAGACTGTCAGTGTACGAGAACAAACAATCTCCTCAGCCTCACTAGAGAATTTATTTTATTAGTTGGTCGTGGCAAGTCACGCAGTGCTCTCATAAATAAATTCCGAAACATGAAAATGCATTAACCCGATTTATTTATTGGTTTATGCAAAATGGAAGCAAGAATTCCCAGTTCCAAATGGAAAGTGAAAAGATGACTTACAACGATGTAACTATGAAAACTAATGAAGTATTCTTTCTTACGTAAAACATCAAATTTTTCTGCTTTGTCTCAATTCCTTAAGGGGAAATTTCGGGCCGGGAGAGGTAGTATTACACTTGTATCCATCCCCCAACGGTAAAGCTGTCAACATACGTTACGAGCTAACATTTAACAAGGTGGTACTCCACGTTCAATTTTATCCTAAAGAAATAAAGCGCACACCGCTCTTTAAAATGGTGAAAAGAGACAGGAAGGCTTCACTGAACCTTTTCTATGTAGATGGCAGCTACGAGTTGAATGGAAAACGCGAGCGTTAGTGAAAAAAAAAAAGAAGAAATTGCTTCGTACGGAGTTTATTGGGCCATCCATTTAGCATTATCTATTGCTGCATCAGGTGTTTCGATTCTGCTTTTTTCCAAATGTGCTCTCTGCTACTAAAATGCCTTTTAAACAGTCTATTTTTGAAACGCCAGCAAAAAGGAATTGCATTTTATATGCCATCTAAGAACGTGAATGTTCTTTGTTTATTTTCACGTTGCTACCTCTTTTTTTGCTTCAAAATAAGAGTCGTATAATGATAGACGACAACAGCGCCATCATACGATTAAAATTGTAATCTCTTCAATGAATTGTAATATCGTTCTATATTTGTAAACTACTTTTGTTTGATTTTTTTTAAAACGGAAGTGAAATTGCATGTAATAATTTTATAAGGTTTAATAATGCAATTTAGTTTCATTTTTCTGTGAATTATATTTCACAAATAAGGCGCTATTTTCATAAGAAATTATCAGCATTTTTACTTAAATTATTGTTGTTAGCGCCATCTATAACTATAAATGGCGCCAACAACTATGACGTAAACATGACAAGGATAATGTAAGTTGCTTTGTGCATGAGCATATTATATTTAACAATATAATATTGTTAAATATAATACTTATTTTAAATATAATACCTTCTTTTAAAAAAAGGAAAGAAATTATCTTCTTCTTCTAACTTTAATATTTTGTTAATACATTTTTTTTTATAATATTTCTTTTCTCAATATCCTTAAACTCAGTCCTGGTATTTTGCCAACATCATAATTTTGCGTATGCAAGATGTCGATATATTTCGTTAATCTACTGACAATTAAAGGTGTTCTTGGTCTAAGAAGTCGTTCTAATTATTGAATCACGGACACTATCTTCTGAAGGAATAAAATTGCTGCTGATACTTTTAGATCACCTCCTTTTTTTTAAAAAAAATAATTTAATTTCTAGGGTTTTTTTCTCTGCATTCGTTCTCATGCGTGGAAAACCGTGATTTTTTTTATATACACATTGTTAACAACTCCAATGCGCGACACATCACACTACAATATTTTTGAGAAAAAAAAATAAATAAATAAAAGTAAACAAAATTCACCGGTCGCCATCAAAAACATTTGTGCTGATTCATTAGTTTCTCCGGCTCTAGATAGACTTGTTCGCAATAAAATTTCGCACACGTGGTTTAGATTCATAAGAAATACTTCTTAAAAAAAAGTTAAAAAGCAGGAAACAGAAAAGAAAAAAAAAAGATTCTCCAAAAATTGGTATGCCAAATAAAATTAAATAACTGCAGTAAGTTAATTACATTCCTCATTGATTACGTATTCTGTCACATATTTCTCTGTCACCAATTAATTTGCCTGTCGTCAAAAACACTAAATGAATCTGCTGTTTCTGAGAGATTCGAATTTAGGACTGCCTGAGAATCCTTCTACAAGTGAACTACAGTATTTCAGTAGCCGATAATAATCTAATAGAATAAATAAAAAAAATCGTTCTGAGCACTTTTTATTTGATATTTACTTTGATATTATGAATATTTGAATATACATATTAATGAGAAATTCTTACTGGTCTTCATATTTTCCTCGGTAGATGGCGACACTGTAGTGGCTATCGTGGCATTCAAAGCAATCATCTGCTAAGAAATATCACATACTCTGACAGAACGTGACCACAAAAACCACACACTACTTCGTTGTTTCTGTAGAGTGGACACAGACAAAAGAGACGCCATGTTTGAAATGCACTGGCCTGCCATCTGCCGAAATATTTTAGAAACATAGCAATGTTCACCCTTTATTTGTATATTGTGAAATGTCCTTAACACTACAATAAGTCAAATACAAAAATATTGCTAAAATCTCTTTGATTTACCTACGTATAACTATCTAAAAATGGGATATAATTATCCTATTGCAATTTTCCGAAGATTTTTGGAGGCAGTTACTCAATTTTGTTCACTATAAGTGAGTACAGTGTTGTTCAATAAAATTCGGTTTCTTTGTTTCAAATAGGGCTAGCCTAAGGCGGGTATTTTATACAAATACTCCTTTATGTGTTATGAAGAATGAAAAAAAATTTGGACTAACTCTAGAAGCATCTTAATATTATTTCTGACCACTTATATTACCCCATCGCTTAATAGCGATAGAGAATCAGATTATATCAATAATAATGATGACCAGAATAAGGTTATAAAATTATATTTAAATATTATTTTTTAAAAAATCAAAAGTAATTTAATAAATATAAAATTATATTAGAAATAAAATAATTAATTACTGCATAAAGCTTGTTTTAAAGCAATAAATATAAGACACCAATTAGGAAACTATATAGATTATAAATATTTCTACCTTCGTGTCTAACGCAGCCCGCTGAATATGGTAACAAATGGCAATGCTGTAGCCAATGAAGTTCTAACTGAGGCTCGGCTGTTGCTGTTACCCCATGGGACGCAGAGATTCGAGAGTTTTGAGTTCGCTCTCTTAAGGTTTTTGCCTTACGGGAGCAATTTGAGTCTCCGAAGAAAGTATTCTCCGGCACGGCCCGCTGAGGGGTTTTGTCGGTGAATGATTTTCTTCGGAATATGAGCGGTTCTGCTCGGTGGTGGTGTGTGGGTGGAAGGCCATCATTGAGTGGAGCCACCGCTGAGATGGACGGTCTTTCGCCCACGATTAAGTGGCCTAGGGATCGTCCGAATTTTTAGAGTTGGCTTTACTTACACATCGCCAATGAAGTTTTAACTGAGGCTCCGCTATTGCCGTTACCCAGCAATGACTAGAGCTTTTTAGCTCAGTAACACTATCCACACAGATTTTCTTCATTCAGATGACGGGATAAAGAGTCAAGGACTCAGTCCATCGCCCAGTTCTTTTAAGAACGTAGCCCGCTGGTCAGAAATCCATATATATAAGAATCATAGTCCATTTTAGGACTTCCAGGGTAACAAATGGCAGATCGTCCGATTTTTTGAGATTTTACCCTTTACTTACTAATCAGGGTAACAAATGGCAATGCTGAACCAAGGAAGTTAACTAAGGTTCGGCTGTTGCTGTTATCCTGGGTGATGAGTTTTTTGAGTTCGCTCCCTTAAGGTTTTTGCCTTAAGGGAGCACTTTGAGTCTCCGGGGAAGTGTTCTCCGGCACGGCCCGCTGAGGGGTTCTTGCCGGTGAATTATTTTCTTCGGAATTTGAGCGGTTCTGCTCAGTGGTCGAGTTTCACTGAGTAGAACCAACGCGGAGATATGGACGGTCTTTCGCCCACTATGGAGTGGCCTAGAGATCGTCCGATTTTTTGAGATTTTACCCTTTTTACTTACTAACCAGGGTAACAATTAGCAATGCTGAACCAAGGAAGTTAACTGAGGTTTGGCTGTTGCTGTTATCCTGGGTGATGAGTTTTTGAGTTCGCTCCCTTAGGGTTTTTGCCTTAAGGGAGCACTTTGAGTCTCCGGGGAAGGTGTTCTCCGGCACGGCCCGCTGAGGGGTTCTTGTCGGTGAATTATTTTCCTCGGAATTTGAGCGGTTCTGCTCAGTGGTCGGGGTGCTAGGACGGGACGGCCGTCACTGAATGGAACCAATGCTGAGCGGTTCTGCTAGGTCGGGGAGCCCGTTACTGAGTGGAACCAACGCTGAGATATGGACGGTCTTTCGCCCACTATGGAGTGGCCTAGAGATCGTCCGATTTTTTGAGATTTTACCCTTTACTTACTAATCAAGACTTCCAGGGTAACAAATGGCAATGCTGTAGCCAATGAAGTTTTAACTGGGAATCGGCTATCGCCGTTACCCAGCCACGACCAGAGTTTTTTAGCTCAATAACACTCCATCCACACAGATTTACTTCATTCAGATGACGGGATAAAGAGTCAAGGACTCAGTCCATCGCCCAGTTCTTTTAAGAACTTTAAGAAGAACGTAGCTCGCTGTAATCATAAGACTACATTACTAGTTTTCTTTATAATAATATTCTTTTAAATTATTAAGTTAAATATGATAACTACCCAATATTTAAGGAGTCATATTACATATTTCTGATTAATTAGTAAATATTAAAATATTCCTTTAAATTATTAAGTTAAATATGACAACTACCCAATATTTAAGGAGTCATATTACTGGTTAATTAATAAATATTAAAATATTTAAGGAGGCATATTATTGATTAATTTGTAAATATTAAAATACAATCATAGTTATTTTAAACTCCTTTAGGGTAGGATAATTGTTACAGATAAAACGCAACACCTATCTATTTAATATTATGACTCATCTATCCCCAAACGATTATTGTTTACATCTTAGTGGACTCTTGCACGAAATAATTAAGATTAATTTCAAAACTTCTTACCTGTGGAAATAATTTCCTGTCCATAGGAGATGAAGTTGCTGTACTCTAGTTATAACGTTGACACATCGTCTACAATGCCAGGGAATTCTGGGTAATGGTATCTTGAGGCATGCTTAACATAGAGAGGCCTTTGCTTTTTGTTAGTTTTCGCAAGCGAAAAGTACTTGGTGCATCAACAAGATTGATAGGCTCATGTCAAGATCTTATGAGTACTCCTCTTGCTTTTGTGCTTCAGGTATTTCGTGATAACTTGAGTGGTCGATTGGTACTCAAGAGTCTCAGACTGGATGCTGGGAAGCTATTGTGCAAAATGATATAAGACCCAGCGATTATGTGGACTTTTTCAATGAACAGAGTCCAAAAAAGGGGTTGGATATGCATGTCCCCTCTTTTGTTAACGGTGGTCCTTTCGTTTTTGATGGATGACAGTGTTGATATATCTTCCTAATTGTCAACGAAATAATTTGTTCGAAGGAAGGCCATCGGTAAACATCTTCACAAGATTAGACGTGAGCAAGAAGTAATTCATAAAAGATTAGTTGGAGATGCGATCTAAAGAGCGAGGTGTGTGTGTGTGTGTGTGCGCGAGCACGGAGAAAACTTCCCTCATATTATCCCCGAGCCAAATTCGAAGCCAAAATAATCAATTCAAAATTCTAAAGTCAGTCTTTAACTTAGCCAATTTTAATAGCAAAAATAATTTTTTTTTCATTTACCTGCTGTGTTCTTCTTTCATTCCTTATGGAGTTCCTGTATCTTTGGTATTTGCCTTAATCTTCGAACTCTTAAAGTTTAAGGGTTAAAAGATTAAGTGTAAATAGGTTAGGGCTTAACCTCTAAACCTCTATCATATCAGCAAACACTTTTCCTTTATCGGTCTTCAGGATATTAAAATTATCATTAATCTTAAGAGATCAAAGAGCCTGAAAAATATGACCTTACAACAGGCATGGATTCAAATAGTAATTTGAATCCAAAAGGCTCATGGCAAGGTTGTTCCTCCCGAAAACTCACGTTTTATGCCATAAAACAGGATAGTCATAGCTATATCCACTCGTTACGACACATCGCACACGCTCAAAATTGTACAAATAACTCATAAAGTGTAAAAGTAGAGGAGGAAATTAAGTTATAAATGAAATAATAGACTTATAAAATTTAAAACACCAAACCATCAAGTCCCAATACGAAGTCTTTTTTCGTTCATATCTTCATTTGCACCGTTGTATAATAAGCTCGGATGAAATAACACGATCTCATTTGTTTTCTAACAAACGGAAGGGATTTTTAAATTGACCATTCCACACCCACTTGAATTTCTTTGCTCAGATATTACTTTGATTTATTTATTTTATTTTTTCTCAAATGACCGCATTTGTACAAAAGGCTAACACTCCAAGTGAGAAAGAGACAGTGAAAAAAACAAAGAGAAATGATGACAGATAAACAAAGTGAGAGAAGGTAAATGGAAATAAAGAAAAATGAAAAAACAAAAACAAAAGATGGGAGCAAGAGATGTAAGCAACATCCTAGAAAAACAAAACTTCTCGTTCAGATGTTAGCAACATTTCTCTCTCTCTCTCTCTCTCTCTCTCTCTCTCTCTCTCTCACTCTCTCTCTCTCGTTCATGAAAACAAGTGGAGGTGTAGCGAATTGGGGTGGACGGGGGGGCACGAAAACGTTTTAGGGAATGCCCCTTTCTCGCCTGCTGTTCACAAGGTTGTCACGTGAGAATGAAACGCTTCTGTTTTTCCCTCTCTGGGAATTCACACGAGAACGCAGGGATCAAAGTGGTGGCGGAAATCAACTCCCAAATGGTTACCCAAGTGACAGCTTATCTCTTTCTCAAGCCGGTGCTGTTTGATGTATGAAGAGGTGTCGAAGATATCGCTCGGCATCCACGCAACAACAAGAAATGCATTGGGGGGGGGGGGGAAGCATCACACGTGATTATTAGACGTATTCAGGGCGATAAATTGACGTAGTCACAGCATTATTAAGATACAGAATCTCTCTCTCTTTCTCTCAAACACCCACCCACCCACCCACCCACCCACCCACACACACACACACACACACACACAGTGCCTTTTCCTCTTGTTCGTGTCATAAATCCATACTTGGAATCTAACTTAGGAAATTAAAAAATAGTTTATATTCGAATGAAAGAAAGATAATTAACATAACTTCACCTTAACTGCTCGCTTAAGATAAAAAAAAAAAAAGCTAAGATATCGAGCCACGAGAATATTTATTCCATAATAGCAAAAGAGACACATTAAATGAATTCTTACTGCTTGCTATGTATTTAGAGTAAATTGAATTCGGGAAGCGTACAAATAAGGGCGCCCGCAGAAGAATTAAGAGATTATTTATATAAAAAAAAAATTGGAACTTATTTTAGATTAAAGAATAAAGTTAGTTAAATTTCTAATGATCATTATACGGGAAATTTTTTTTCGTTGTAACATCAATAACAAAAGTCTTCAATTATACACTTTTATCCGTACACTGTCCTCTACAGATAACGGGGAAGATGAAAAGCATTCTTGCTTCGCCCATTTAAGTCAGTTCTTATAAGGACACTTAACTTAGGTGGTGAGGATGGGTTTGACCTAAAACAAAAACCCTGGGAGGGTAATGCCATCCATTACCCTCCCTGAGGCTCGGCTATTGCTGTTACCCTCCTGCCATGATCAGAGCTTTAATAGCTCAATAACACCTTCATCCCTACACTGTCCTCTACGGATAACGGGGAAGCTGAAAAGCATTCTTGCTTCGCCTCTTTAAGCCAGTCCTTATAAGGACACTTAACTTACCCATTTATATACTGAATCTAACTTCGGTGAGTATTTTAATTCGTCGTTAAAGAACGAAGGAAAAACAATTTATTGAATTCACTCTTAATAGGTGCTGATTGCTTCTATCACAATACAAACGAATCACTTCTAAAAGTGCAGGAAAAAAAAAACAGTATTTTGCATTCTCTAGTCAAACAAAAAACATAATAATAAAAGCGCCACCTATCGGATGAAATTCAATGACAATTGAAAGCGGTGACAGATCGAACAAATAAGCCCGTAAAATTGAATTATTGAAGAAATAAACTTTTAGTGCTCCTGGATTGTAGCAAAGGCAGTTTGACTGATTCCAACTTGAAGGAAATGTTTTGTGATATCTTAGGCGATAGCCTACTTCCCAACCAACAAAGTATATCAATCAAAAAAGTAGGCTTTGTGGTCGCTTTCATGCACTCTATTCATAGAATATCTCGCATAAAACATTTATAGAAAACATTGGCAACACTCTCTCTTTTTCCGACCAGATAGCACACAGGACGTCAATATGTGGCAATATGGAGAACAATAAATATCAGTAGACCAAGATTTATTGGCAATTATAACGAGGTTTGACCACTTCTGCAAAATAACCCATCTTTGATGGGTTCTCCTAGCGGAGTCGTCTCACATCCACGAAAGTAATATTGGGGTGGGAGTGGGGGTGAGAAACCGATATTTACGGAGATGTGTTGGATAGTTTTGTCGGTGTGTCAATACGTAATATTAGAAGTTACCAGGGGAGGACGGTCAAGTACGCATAAAGACTATTCGCATGTGCCGGTTAGTCGAGCCGTAACTGAAGTCGGAATTATGACGGTGTGCTCGCAGCTATTTGAGATTCTGTGGGAGAAATCTCGGAAATATAAAATATCAAGCGCAGAGATAGATGGCATGAATAAAAGAATACGAGAAAAATTATAGAAAAAGAAAAATAAATGTCAAAAGATTAAAATATGCTACCCTTAACTATGCTTATTTTTAAATAATATGTTATATTTCGAAAATAATAATAATATTATCGTTAATAAGATTAAAATATTTATGTCATATATAAGTTGTATTTGTTCTTTTGGTATTACTGCCAGAGCAATTGTGTGTGCAAAATGCTTGTTAACTGCGTGAATTCTTGTGGTAAGTTTGCCAAAGAGCCCAAGTACACGAGATGGAAGAAATGGTTCACCTCCGTATGAGATCGACTAACTCACCTTCAGTTGAAAAGTCCTTCGCGTCCTTAAAAAAAGATTTCAATTTAGCTACGGAGAGATGTTATGGAGCAAAGAATCATATTATGAGCATCAAACGCTCAGAAAGCTCTAATCGAACCCCTATTATATGCTATGATAAGAGGAAGTTCTGTGCTGGAATTCGTGTGTCCTCTCTCCTGTCGTTTAGAAGTATTAACACCATCACACCTAACGCTTCAGTAACAGAAAACTATGTACAAACCCTTGCTATCTCTTCTCTCGTATCAGAGAGAAGAGATAGCAAGAGAACAAACTCGCTAAAATGTATAATATATTAGATTTCTTCTTTTAAGAAGTATCATTACTTTTTATGACGACTGACTCATGTCCTGTCCTGTCAAGTGTCATATAAGATAGCAAGGCGAGGCTCCAATCTCTTCCATCTCGCAGTTAGTATCCAATATCTTACACTGGGTATTCATGAGGTAGGATGACCTGTTTTGAGTGAAAAAAATCCAAGTTAATGGGCGGAAAGAAGCCGTCCATCTCTGTATGAGACGGCTAACTCACAGTTGATTGAAAACACCTATTTAAAAAACAAATCGGGTCCCGCTGGGTACCAATACAAGATGACCCACACCATAACACCACACCAGAGCCCTGAGTTGTGTTTACAAGGCAAGTTGGGTTCATTGCTTCATGGGGCTCCCGCCTACAGTCGGTACAGAACAAGATGTACAGTGACTCGTCGGACCACATGATTTTCTTCCAGTGTCCAGTCACGGTGTTCCTGACGCCATTGTAGATGAATTTTCCGGTTCTTCGCAGAAATCAATGGTTTCCGTATAGCATGCGAGGCGCAACAACAACCCTGTTCAATTCTCTGTGCATTATTCGGTAAGATATGAGTCAGGAGCCCCCCCCCCCCCTCATTAAATGCTTTGCCAATTGCTACACACGGGAAGTTCTGTTTGGCAAGTCTTCTCAAACGAGACGATCTCTTTCTTGGCAGACTGTCTTAGGATCACAGTTAAGCCTCTTAATAACCCACAATAAGCCTTGTATCGAACTCTGAAAGATCCTTTGTTTGATGAAGAGTATACCAGATAAACTGGCCTCTTAGTATATATATTGTTTAAATATATTTAATTATTTTTATACCCGTGCATGTGCTACAGATAGTAGGATTTCCAGGATTTTATCTCATTTAATAACCAGTGAATAAAATAGTAATTTACTCTCAATTGCTATTTTATTTGCATATTTATTTGTAATATTTCGCATTTTTCATCTGCTATTATTGGACATTTTTCCGAAAATGCACATTGTGTTCTCAGAGCTGTAACTTTGACTCGAGGTACTCAACCATAAACTGAAAAAATATTAAATATTTTACGGTGTTTTTTGGCGTCAGAACCCTTTTAGTGAATTCACCAATTCAGTATAAATCCAAACGGCTTAGAATATTAAGTCAAAAATGGGATAGTTCCATGAACTACGGGAATAGCTCACGATGCCATCTAATGGTGTAGCATTTAAGTTAGTCGACCAGCAGAAATAGATATGAGAAATATTAATTACTGCCTTCCTTAATTAGTTTAATTATCTCTGTACCGCTTCACTTGTAATGAATAAATCATTAACTGGTATACAATAGACGGATGTAACCATTTAGGAGCTTCCGATAGTGGTAAATGATAAAATAGAATGAAGTTCTCTTCTGATAACAACAGTTCTGTTTCAGCACTGAAGAATTGATCCACAAAACCATCCTGTTGATTCTCTAGAGCAATTACAGCAATTGTTTCTGAAAATGTAAATTGTTTTCGTCTAGATATGGCTAAGAGCAGTAAATTTGCTGTTCAGTTCTTGGCATCTCATTCTCAGTTTAAGTATTCAGCACCATCTATCGATATTTTAGGAAATCTCACGAGATCAGAAGTATTTATAAGATGCATCACGATTTTAGTATAAATGAAATATAAAATATTAATTCTGACTGTCTTCTCAGTTTCTACTGATTATCCCAAACTATCTACTGATATTTTAGGAAGTCTCACGTGATTGGAAGGATTAAATATTTATTTTAGCTTACTTTAGAATCCAAGCAAAATATGTTCAACACATTAAATAACTTATACTAAATATTCGGTTTATTATTAGTATTATTTTATTCTATAACATACGTCACTCTTTTTAATCTGCGGCTGAGAAAATACAATGTAAACAACAACTTCCTGTTTTTCAAACAGTAACAATACGAATTAGGTTTAGCATCACAAGATCATGAGAGCTACCTGCTGTGAATTCAATAATCGGTGATGGCTTAGCGGTTGCCCACTGATTTCCCAAAGAAATGGATAAAAAACTTTAATGGGTTTTTTTTTTCAATAAGGAATAAAAAAAACCATTAAAGAACTTATCCTTTTTTTTAATTTAAATATAAAATAACGTATTAACACAGTAAATAAACGAATTAAATAACTTTTAATTTAAATAGATAAATAAATATGATTTGAGGGTAGAGCTGGAATATATCATATTCCAGCTCTATATATCAATATCAAGGTTATATAGTCCTTATAAGGACTGGCTTAAAGGGGCGAAGCAAGAATGCTTTTCATCTTCCCCGTTATCTGTAGAGGACAGTGTAGGGATAAGGTGTTATTGGGTTGGGCTATTAAAGCTCTGGTCATGGCAGGAGGGTAACAGCAATAGCCGAGCCTCAGTTAGAACTTCATTGGCTACAGCATCGCAATCCGTTACCCTCCAAGGGTATTGGATTGAATGAATCAATCACCGCATCTCACGGTCGATTCATCCATTCAATATCAAGGTTTTAAGTGAACATGAACTTACATACCTCTACTATCGAATTGCCGAAGTGGTGTACTCCTATATTTAATGTTAATTACAAATTTAAATTTAATTATAAATTTAATTAAAAATTTAATTATAAATTTAAATTTATAAATAAGTTTATATAAAATTCTATATATTTCAGGAATGAATCAAATATAACAAAATAAACGATAAGTTTTGCGTATACCTTTTCTTCTCTAATAATTACTTAGAATAATACGTTTTAAAACAACACCCGTCATAAACAATGCACAGGCATCTCCTTAGTTCTCCTTCAGTAACTTAATTACGAAGTCTTAATAAAAGATGGCAGTTGAAATGTCACCCTGTCCATTTTGTTGTGCCTTGGGAAATTAGTGAGCCGTGAGAAAACTCCGCCACTTTCGAGAGTTTTCATATGCCAAGTAGAATGATAAAGTAGGTCGTATTTTAAATAGAAAATGAATGAAGGAAATAGAAAGAATGGAAGCTCCCAAAAGTTTAATTTACTCTCATGAAATATTTTCAGAGAGAAGTAAACAGGAAAGAGTAAATGAAAGATTTCTGTTTTACATCTTACAGACTTGATATTGCATTTCAGAATTTAGGTAAGAACTGATATGCGTGTTTCACAAATGGTTTAAGTTACATATTTCATATGAGCTTATATAATAAAAAAATGTAAACACAATGTTTTTATTATATAAAAAAAATTTTGTTAGAAGATTTTATTTAATTTATAATATATAAAAATTCACCATAAAACAAAAAAGTATTTATATAGACACCATAATTTTAATTTCATAACGTAAGATTTTTTTTTTTTTTTTTTTTTTTTTTTTTTTTTTTTTTTTTTTTTTTTTTTTTTTTTTTTTACGCTCACAAAAGTGGGTATATGTTTAAGCCAGTCAGAATATTAGGGTAACAAATGGCAATGTTGTAGCCAATGAAGTTCTATCTGAGGTTCGGCTATTGCCGTTATCCAGCCATGACTACAGCTTTTAGCTCCCAAAAGTATTTAATTTCATGGAATTCTGATCGATTGTGAGATGCGATGATTGATTTTATACCCTTGGAAGTAATGAATGGCAATGCTGAACCAATGAAGTTTAACTGAGGTTCGGCTATTGCTGTTACCCCCTTGGGGTAATGAGTTTCGAGAGTTTGCACTCTTGAGGTTTTTGCCTTAAGGGAGCAATTTAAGTCTCCGGGGAAGGTGTTCTCCGGCACGGCCCGCTGAGGGCTTCGTCGGTGAATGATTTTCTTCGGGAATTTGAGCGGTTCTGCTCGGTGGTGGGAAAGCCCGTCACTGAGTGGAACCAACGCTGAGATGAAATATGGTCGGTGTTTCGCCCACTATGGAGTGGCCTAGTGATCGTCCGTTTTTTGAGATTTCACCTTTACTTACATAGTCGGTGATTAATAATATCCTTGGAGAGTAATGAATGGCAGTGCTGTAGCCAATGAAGTTCTAACTGAGGCTCGGCTATTTCTGTTACTCTCTCTGCCATGATCAGAGCTTTAATTGCTCAATAACACCTTTATCCCTACACTCTCCTCTACAGATAACGGGGAAGATGAAAAGCATTCTTGCTTTGCCCCTTTAAGCCAGTCCTTATAAGGAGGATAAAAGTATTTGAGAATTATGGATTGATTCATTCAATCACAGAGAAATCTAATTGAGCGAAACTCTGCGTTTCGCTCAATTAGATTTCTTCCGGAATTTTGCTCCCGGTGAGGAGGAGGGCCTAGATTTCGAGGGTTTGTCCTCTGGGGAGGGTGTTCTTTGGCGTGTCCTTTGAGGGACTCTTGTCGTTGGATTCTTTTCCTTTGAATATAAGCCGTTCTACTTAGTGGTGGTGGTGGAGGGAGGGGGGAGCGTCACTGAGTGGAACCAACGCTGAGATGGTCGATCTTTCGGCAACTCCTAGGGAGTGGTCCGGGGGATCGTCTTAATTTTTCGAAAGGGTTTTACTTAAAAATCGCCCCATTGTAGACCATGCATGTCGTATGAGGCGACTAAAATAGGTACCCAGAGCGCGGATATTGCTGTTACTAGGCTGCTATGCTTATAGCTCTATATTACCCTATCCATACTTTGCTTCACTCATCCAGCAAAAAAAAAAAGTATTTGGATACCTTACGTGCAATTTAAATTCGGATATTACTAAGTTTAAATATTCAGCCAGTGTCTGCGTAACCTGGTAATAAAAGATGAGATGTTTTGCACTGTACTAGATGTCAAGATGCCACGTTCAGCTGAAAGGACAGACTGCCAACGTAGGATGGTAGTTGGATGTCATATCAGAAAGCCCACTGAGTGTGACATTGCTATCGATCTCAGTATACCGAAATCCACCGTTGTTATTCGTAGATGGAAAGTTGGTGGTGGTGTTTCCGCAGCAGGAAAATGCCCCTAGGAGGTCACCGACACTCACTGCCCAAGATTGACGAGCTTCGTCTCAGAATGTTCAAGTATTTCATACGTCATCAGCGGCGGACCTCGCAGTCAACCTGGAAAATGCTACAGGGACATCTGCCAACACTAGAACTGTCCACATAGAGTTGTATGCCTTAGGTTATCAAAGCAGAGCTACTGCCAACAAGCTACTTATCACCCCCCCAAACACCAAACGACGTTTCGAATGATGTCTTTCCCACCGATCCTGGACTGTAGATCATTCGAACTGTCAAGTTTGGAGGAGGCTTGGTAATGGGATGGGACTTGTCCCATTGATGGACGTGTCCAAAACCAAAAACCATGAAGTCTACTTGAACATCCTGGAAAACGTTATGCTTCTGAGTGTGAAAGTACTTCGGCAGTGGTCCTTGCATGTTACAGCACGACAATGCTCTATGCCACACTGCACTGCGTGTCCGAGACTGGTTTCCGCAAAACAACATTGACGTGTTGGACTAGTCGGTTGAGTCTAGACCTCAGTCCCATCGAACATCTTTGGGACCAATTAGAACACCGAATTCGCTCCAGACCACAGCAGCCGTCATCATCATCAGCAACGACTTTGCGCGAGGAATATTCCTGTTCCGAAGTGTCAGAAATTGGTTGAAATATGCCCAAAGGATAGCCATCATTGAGGCCAAAGGTGGTCCCACTTGGTACTAGAAATGTAATTAAGACGCTTTTTTTATTTACCACAACTAGGTGTACAAATACTTTTGTCAATATAGTGTACTATTTCATATTAATCAGTTTGCATTCCAAATATGAAATTTGGGAACTGCGCAGGACAAAAAAGGGAGAAATGTTTCGTCATATTCATGAACAAATGTGTATTTAGAGTGAGATTATGTTTTTGTTTGATTGAGACCGATTATTACTTAGAATTCTTTACGTAAGGTGTGTTTCTGTATTTCATTAGAAGTTACGTGTACTTGGTGATTCCTTATAGATGCAAATGATCGTGTCGATAGGAAAGAGCGAGTTCCCACTATCCCCTTAATGGATAGTGGGAACTCGTCAGAAATCAATGGTGGTGGCCGAAACTGCTATGAAGATTTCTAAAATTAACTTACTCAACTGATTGCCAGTATTGCCGCTCGCAATCGCAACTACTAACCCAAAATCGTCTTCCAAATATAATGTGAATATCTCGTAGCTAAGAAGAGTCTTCGATAACATGCATGTAAATAAATATGCATGATATAAATAAATATGCATGATATTATCCTCGCTGGAGAATTTTTATTATATTAATTATATGTGTTACAGAATAAGGTGTCGTTTATTCTTCAAGTATAATGTCGTAATTTTTTAAATTTAAATGTATTAAATTAAATATACATTAATATTTTAGTGATAAATAAGATTTCTATAAGAAATTTGAAAAATATTTCTTTCATTGGCTTTATCAGATCGAAAATAATATCCTGTAATTTTTGTTATTTTTTTGAAATAATATTTGTGATTATGCTTCTTTTCAATAAGCCAGAAATTTTCCACACATTTTTTTTAGAAAGAAAAAAAAAATTACCGTCTGTCGACTGATTATTACAATATATTACAAAGATGATAAAATATTTAATTTCTTATGACACTAGAAATTATAACAATTAAGAAGAAATCTTTTCATGGGCTTAGAAGAAATAATGTGTTATTTTAGGATTGAAAAAAATAGGTTTTATTTGAAATGAAATTTATTCCGAGATGAAGCATTGTATGGACTGAAGGAAGAGGAAAGGAATGAACGATAATGCGTGTTTTCTTTCTCCTGATTTCTATTGTGTCGTAATGAAGAAAGATAAAAAAAATCTTACTGGTGTCTTACAAAAAAAAAATAATAAAATAAAATAAAAACTTGACTGCCTTCAGCGCAAAATCCGACAGAGTTACATCTGCTGGGCTTTTCAGAAATCACTTTGACTGGGCACAGTTTCGTCTAGTCATGTAAGTAAAAGGGAATGATTTGTCATTCACATAAAAGGCTTAGTGTCAAATATCAGATGAACAGTTTGTTAAACCAAAAGATCCGAATTTTCCTTTTTTACGGCACTCAATTTGCCGTAAATATTTTTTTTAAATAAAAATAGTAAATTTTTTTTCATGCAAATTTCATGTTTGTTACTATAAATATATTATAAGGGTGGAAAGTATAAACAACATTTTTATTAAAATTCTCTATTTTAGCATAAATATAAGTTAACAAAATAAAGAATATTATAAATCCGGTTATATTTTATAGTGAAATATAAAAATATTTAAAAGTTGAATGAAAAACGTAAGAAAGAATATTAACTCTCCGATGCCAAAGGTTATATTCATAAATGATAAAATTTCGAAACTTTATTGAGTTTCTTTCTTTATTTGGCTATAAAATATAGCTGGATCTATAATATTTACTAATTGATATTATTGTATTACAAAATTCTTCTATATATTTAAAATTAATCGGTTTCCGTAAAAACTTCTTCTGCAGCATCTCCCACTAAAGTAGAGTCGCTGTTTGTGGTGAGTCTCCTCCACAACTTCCTGTCTTGGGCTGTAGCCACATCCAAGTTCTTCATCCTCAAGCCCTCCTCCACCATCTCCCTCCATCTCTTCTTTGGCCGCCCACGCTTCCGCCTTCCTTGCACATCCATCTGCATGACCCTTCTTCCCACATATTCGTCCTCCCTCCTCATCACATGACCAAACCATCTCAACCTTGATCTCCTGTATCTTCGCTCCTAAGTTCGTAACTTTCACTGTTCCCCTGACATAGTCATTTCTCTGACGATCCTTTCTGGTCACACCGCACATCCACCTAAGCATTCTCATCTCTGCTACTTCCATCCTGCTGATGTTATTTTTCCTCAGGACCACAGTTTCTATAGCATACGTCATAGCTGGCCTCACTACTGTCCTATAGATTTTGCCTTTCAGATTGATCGGCACCCTCTTATCACTCCAGCCATCTCCCTCCAGTTCCTCCAACCCGCTTGTATCCTGCATCCCACTTCCTTCTCAGCTCCTCCATCTTCTTCCACTGTTGAACCTAAATATCTAAAGTCCCTCACTTTCCTGATGACATTTCCTTCCAGCTTCAGATCTGTCTCCTGCCCGCCGCCCACTGTGCAACACATATACTCTGTCTTACTTCTGCTCAGTCTCATACCTCTCTCTTCCGGTACTTTTCTCCATCTTTCCAGTTTAGTTCCCGCTTCTTCTCTTGAATCTGCACACAGCAAGATGTCATTTGCATACAACATTGTCCAAGGCGCATCTTCTCTCACCTCCTCTGTTACCACCTCCATCACAATATGAAACAGAAACGGACTTAATGCTGACGCTTGACGCAAGCCAACTGTTACCTGAAAACTTTCTGTCTGTCCCAGACAGGTCCGAACACTTGTTTTCATATTTCTGTACATCTCCCGCGCCAGTTTCCTTAAAAACAAACCGAAAAAAAAAACGCATCTTGTAAGAATAATTATGGTAATTATAGATTATTTCATTTAAACGGATCTTGTAATCAAAGAAGAGAATGAACTCCGGCTGGAGTTCACTCTCTTCTTTCTTCAGACAGCGATAGTTTGGGTTCGGTCTTGATTATGGTGAAAACAATTAAGGCTATAAAGAATACGCAATTTTATCTTTGAACTGCATTTGTGTTGCATACATTACGGCTAAAGACCAAAAGTCAAGTAATCTCAAGGTTAACTGGCTAATGGAATTATCTAAAGAAACTGGATAATGTTGAGTTTGGAGGTTGAAAGAGTGCGATTCGATCTGCACTGCACGTTAAGATTATCGTAATGACTGGAAATAGAGTTATTAGCATTGAATTGAGCATTGAGTTATTAGCATTGAATTCCCTAGAGAAAATACCTCGTTATTGGTATTTCGACTGCAAAGATAAAGAATGAATGCAATGAAGACATTTTGAGGCAGACTTCAAGTTTAGCAATTGCCTAACATCAGATGTCAGTGCTGATGAATGCACACGTACCAAGTCTGACAGAAGGACTGCATAATGTATAATAATAATAACTGGTGATTAGAAAAATTTATTATTATCTCAAACAATTATTAAAAAGTTAAACTTTTCAATATAATTTTTAAAAAAAAATGAAAGTTGCAAACTTCTGATAAAGAATAACTTTAAAAACTAGAAAAAAATAAATAAATAAATAAATAAATAAATATATATATATATATTATATATATATATATATATATATATATATATATATATATATATATATATATATAACTCTAGGGTTGGGCGTCGTAGGCGCCAGGGGGAGGGGGCAGATCCCCCTCCGACTATATATATATATATATATATATTATCATCACATTTCCATTTTAGACGATGCCAGTCACAGTTAATCTCGAATATTTAAATTATTTTTATTCAGAGAGATTGAGGAAGGTTAGGTAACCGTACTTACTCTTTTTTATAAAGGTGTGTGTGTGTGTGTGTTCAAATTGCCAGAAATTATATGCTGAAAAAAATTCTTAAATTATATTTATACCAGAAATTATATTTTAGGATACTTTCAGAATATAAGATGAAATCAAAACACTGAATTTTGGTGAACGATCAGATTAACAATTCCGGTTCCTACATTATTCAATTTACATATTAATCTTTTATTTTCAATCGATTTCACAACATTAGAAATACAGTACATTAAAATATGTGCAAAGTCAAGCAAAAGATGGCAGCACAATACATTATCTTCAAACAAACATTCAAATTCAGTATTAACATTTATGTAACAGGTTATGTTAAATCTCTTTTCTTTCTAGTAAGAAAATTCGTAATCGTGATAACTTTATTTTGTTAATAATAATTAATATATTAATTAACATCTTCGCTATCATACTCAAGGAGTCTATTTTTCTGTATTACATATATGGATAAATCTTCTCAAGGTGTCTGTTCAAATCTGCTATTCTAGTGGTGCCATCTTCTGTTGAGCTACGAAAATAGAATTGATAAATCTGAAAGATAAAAAAATACCTATTTGGAAACTGAAGACTGGGTCCTTTGAATGTATTGAGCTAAAAGAACCTAACTTTAAACTTAAAGCTTTATAAGATGCATTTTTAATTTTTTAAAGCATTACAATAAAAAATTATACGTTTCATGCATTTCGACGTAAATAAACGTACATATTTATTCTTGCGTTATAATAAAATGAATTTTTCTGATGTATTCTTGTCTTTATTTTGATTTATTACACTCACAGACAAATCTAGCAGAAATTCATTTATTCCAGCATGTCGTATAAAATCAAAAATATCAGTGAAATCAAAAATCTCACTTTCTCTGCTGCCCTCTACCGGATATATCACAAAGTATTTTTGTTAAGCTCAGGAAAATTTTGTGGATGATATTTTATGTTCATTTCTTTACTCATCACAAATGTATCTTTTGATGCAGCTATTATGTCTATTTGTGAGAGTATAATAATGAATACATCTAAATTTTGAAACAATTAACAAAGATTGTTAATCGATTAATAATTAATATAATTTTATTATACCTCCAAAAACACTTGTATAGAAAAAATATGCCTAGGGGAAAAAAATAAAATAAATTAAAAAAGAACATTACATGCTAACGGAGTTATTAATAATATGGCGATATTTGAAATTTCCACTTGGGTGGTCTATCAGGCTAAAATACTCATAATTATAGTGTACGGTGATGGAAAAGGGGAGGTATTAGATTCGTTTCCACCAAATATAAACGTTGTATTTATCCTCACCCCCGCACTTGGTATTTGGTAACACTCCAAAGAACACTTTTTCATCGACTTGAACTGTGTCGGGTTGTTTGTTAATGATTTATAAGAGGTTCTGACAACACACTGTCGAATAATGTATGGTTCACGACATTATGGTTGACCGAAGACGTAATTTATGTTTCCAGAGCGAATTCGAAGAAATACAAAGTATACTATGTCTTGTTTGTTGCCAAATATTTCTGATTCTTGACTTGTTTGTCATCTAGTTTCAGAGCCAAAAGATTTCATAGGTTGCATCAGACTGCATTACGTTAAAATAATATTGGCGTTTTCACAAGTTAATATTGTTTGATTCTGGTACCAGTGTGGCTCTGGTTAACCATTCTTAGTTCCCTCAACGACTAAGACCAAATTATTTATTGAAACACTGACATACTGTGGCACACCCGATCTTCGAGCCATGTTTTTGACGAAAAGCATTAATGTTCTTCATCCACATCTGTCTCATATCCATACTCGCTGTTATTCCCGATGAGAACATTTAAAACAAGAAAAATAGAGCAAGCTAAGCAATGGGGGGGGAACTAGCTAGAAAATTGCACTAGTTTGCACAGGTCTGGTCTCCTAGTTTCCATGATGATGTAAATGCAGTGCAAAGGAGTATTAAGATGATCCATCGAGTCGTTTCCGACTCCACAAACACGCACTCTCCATTCCGATCTGTCCCTAACCATGTCTTTCAGAACCTCCAAGCGCACTCCAGTTGCTTCTTTAACTCCTTCCACCCATCCAATTCTTGGTCTTCCTCTTCTCCTGCTTCCATCAACTTTAGCAAGCATCATCATCATCCTCTCCAGACTGTCATTTGCTCGCATAATATGTCCGAAGTATGACAATTTTTGCTTGATGATAATAGCTTCGAGGGAGCAATCTGGCTTTATTCTGTCTATCACTGATTTATTGATTTGCTTTGCAGTCCATGATATTCTTAGTAAGCGTCTCCAAACCCATAATTCAAATGCATCTATGATCTCCATTATGCGATGTAAATTATGAAAACGGATTGAGAATTTGTCCACTGCAGACACTAAAAGAAAGAGGTGGGAGTGGATATGATAGAGACTTACAAACTTCTGAAAAGGTCATACAGAATACCAGTAGATGAAATTTTCATTTCATCTACTGGTATTCTCAATGGAATTTCATTTCATGGAGGGGTGGGGAGAGGACCAGAGGGCGTCCATGGAAGTTGGGAATAAATGCAGTGAAGAATGGAGTGAAAACCAGATTGGAATGGAGCGTGGACTGAAATGAATTGCCTTAAGAGTGAGTGCAAGTAGTGCGTATGTCTTCAAGAGAAGGTATGACTGCAGATGCGGTTGATATGTGACCTTTCTCGATGAGTCTCTAATCCCTCATGGAGGTCTCGCTTAATAATAATAATAATAATAATAATAATAATAATAATAATAATAATAATAATAATAATAATAATAATAATATGCAAGGTTTTTCCTTTGCAAATTCAGTTTAGAAGTCATCGAGATATCGGACTGGGCAGCAACAGGCAGGGGCGCGCCAGTAGTGTCCGGCGCCTGTGTGCAAAACTTTAGTTGGCGCCCCTATCCTCCCCTCATAAAAAATCACTTTAAAAAAACGTTTTTTTTTTTAAGTATTTCCTCCTCTTTGGCGCCTTTGCTATCCTGGCGCCTGTTTACGTCGCACACATTGCACATATGGCCGGCGCGCCCCTGGCAACAGTTATATAGATCATGCAAAAGCCAAGTGGAGAAATGTGCGATTATCTGTGGATCTACCGGATAAAAAACTTAAAATTCTGGAAGAAGGAAAAATCCTTGCTTTCTTTGTATGACTCTGTAACTTGACTTTCGTCGATCTTATCAACTGTGGTACTACAAAGGAGTTTGAACCAAGTCTTTCCAACTAAAGTGTGTAATGGCTACTGCTCCGTCAAGATGATTACATAACATCTTCGTAATCTGTTAAATAATAATTGAGCCTATAAGTTGAAAAATCCCCTTCAAGTCATTTTTGGGAATAAGCTAATCGTATAATTGCAGATTCCTTATTATAAAAATTCTTCTTGCATAGAATAAGCTTGTGTTTTGATATTCCTCGCAGCAGAAAAACATATTTAGCTTTACATGTTCGTATAAACCTCGTGTTCCTTGCTTGTTTCTCTGTAAGTATTGTTATAAGTTGTGTTTCAAAATATCTTTAAAAGTATTTCTGATGTCCCTAAAGAACAACACTACTGGAAAAACTCAAGAGTGCGAAGGATACGTGAAGGATAAACATTAATTTTCAAAAAAAAAAAAATAATAAATAAATAAATAAAACATTTTTTTTGTAAATGTGAGAAAACTTGACCATGAAGGGCTATTTCAAACTTAGATGTCTTCAAAATAGGAATAGCATTTAGATAACAGACACACTATGTAGTCCATTATAAAAACTTCGGCATTCATGTTATTCTTACAGTGACAAAATAACAAAATAATAAGTTATCTAAAAATCACCAAATTATGTATAATATTTTATTAAAAATAAAATAGAAATAAATAAATAGTAAATAAACCAATATTTTAAAAATTCTTTAATGTGTAGTTTTATTTCAAATTATATTTAATATTATACACCTAACTAATTTTATAATATGTTCCTAAGTATTGTGCTGATGTTGAGTGCTAACAGTAGCTATTTTCATAATTGAAAAAGCGATCCTTCAAAATACTTTTGTGTCTGTTTCCAAGTTAAATAAATCAGTTGCGAATTCATGCAAATTGAAATTTATTTATATATTTATATTTATATATTTATATAATCCAAAGGTGTAAAATGTGGCATGACATTCAACTCCTTAACATGAGTTTATTTTTTTGTAATGATTCCAAACATGAAAAATTGCTTAACCCAAAAATTTACTATATATATATATATATATAGTGTAGTTTCAATTAATATAATATATAATATATATATATATATTAATAATTCAATTAATAATATATATATATATATTATATTAATTGAATTATTATATAGATTAAAGAATAATTTAAAAATTTACATTTATTGATACCAATCTGATAAATAGCGAAAATTAAATTATTTACACAATAGACATTTGTAAAAAAAAAAAAGACCTATATAAAAGTCGTTTTCTTATGCCTCTGTTATATAAAGAAAATTGTAAAATCTTGGTACATCGCCCGTCTGAATAGATCAGATGAGCTAAAGTTATCCCCTTTGTCGGAAATTACTTTTCTTCATAAAGCTCGTTTTATTTAATTATTTTAATCATATATAAAATACCAAGTTTAATTTTTCTTTAATGTTTAACTTTGAATTCAGTCTGCAGTTTAACATAACAGCTTCTTTGTATTTATTTTTTATTTAAATGTCTACTTATGTTTCAATAATCGGGATTTTTTTCGTATTTTTATCAAAAATATAAATTTAAGTTTTAAAAAATGCTGTTTTCAAAGAGTCACATAAACTTCCAACTTGCATAAATCGACTAGACCACACACACACACACACACACACTCAAAGAAATACTCATAAAAATATGACCTCTTAACTATCACACCGCAGAAATATACTTATCTTCGACGATAATGAAAGGCGGACACTGTCGATTTCAAATAATAATAATAATAATAATAATAGAGCTAAAAGAGTGCCATTTATTATAACTAGAAATAAAAATGAAAATTAAAAAAATATATATATATATCGCTTGTCTCACTTGATAAAAACTTTATTCTGCAGTCTTCACTCACTGTTCCATGCAAACTGTTTAATCTAGTATGCACTGGCATTGCCTCTTCATTTGAACCCTTTTCATTGCTATAATTCAGAATATAAAAATAAAACAATTAATTATTAAAATATATAGCCAAAAAGCTTCAATCTCATATAATCAACGTATTATAATAAAGAACATTATTGATCCATCCATATTTTATAGCTAAATATAAAATGAACTTAAAAATTCTCAGCAGAGATGGGGTGTTTTAAGTACTGCATACTAAAGCAAATCCAATGTTGGGTGTTATATTAACATAAGCTCTTGTAAATTAAAATTTTTAGGTATTTTTCTATATTTTCCTATAAAATATAGATGGATCTATAGTATTCTTTATTAAAGCCTAAAATAATAACTTTTTACTCTATATAAAAAACATAAATTATATTCTTGTGTTATTTCTGGCACAACAGAATCGCTACTTACTTTTTGGTACTTTGTATAGAATAGTGAATACCTTCGACTCTGAGTTATATTATCATAAGTTCTCTTCTAAATTTAAATCATTAAGTTTTTTCTACATTTATCTATAAAATTTGGATGGATTTATAATGTCCTTCATTAAAATATAAAAATAATAACTTTTTACCATATAAAAATCATAAAAAGAGTTCATCAAAAATGAGATGCTGGATAAGTGATTAAACCGATTTCTTTCAAATATTGATATTCAAGGGATCAAGAAAAGGGCATATTTCATAAAAAAGATTCATGAAATAAAAATGGAACTAAATTCTTCCAGTTATGCATTGCTGTAAATTGAGAATAAGTAACACATTTTACTATAGACATAGAATAACAAATAGAAACATTTAAGGCTCGAAAAATAATTGACATCTGAACATCAACATTGAAAATTGGGAATAAAAAAAAACGTTTTACAATACTAATCGACACATTAAAAACATTAAAGATAAAAGTATAGGCTGAATTACTAGAGGAAGAAGGTATTAAAACTCTATATCATCAAAGAATAAAAACACAATTTAATGAAAACATAGATCGAATCGAAGCCAGGAAATCTTTAAAAATAATAGCAATGTAGGCTAGCATATGAACCTTTAGGATAGAGAGATTAGAAAAAAAAAACCACTGCATTATATGCGTATATAAACACCTGAAGTGAACAAAAATGCTGGGAAGAACACTTTACTAAATTGTATGCTAATTGAAAAAATAATAACTTTCACCTATCGGAAAATTTGAAGGGTGAAATAACATCACAAGAAATAGTAACTTAAGCAAAATTAAAAATAAAATAACAGCCGGTAAGAAATTGATTTTTATCCAGGTTTAAACGTGAATTTGCCCTGAAATGAAAGCATAACAAACCTTATAGAACTTTGAAATTAATTATTGACCGGTATTAAATGAAATTATTAAGTAAGAAGCAGAATACTTATTAATATTGGAAGTTTATTTTTGCACTTGGTTCGACTATAATAAATTTAGTTTAATCCTTTATTCAAGTGTAAGCAAACAGAGTTTGCGCCTGAAAATATCTTCAGGACTAAGGTAAGGTGGTGCAACACCAGGAAACTCCGAGCAAAGGTGGACCAAGATCTCATCACTTCTTATCTCGGTATCTCCCATAATGCAAAGCACATCTCCTTGCGGACATGTATACTGCAATGCATTAAGAGAAGGGCCACTACCCAGACCGGTTTCGACCTTTATTGAGGTGTATTTAAGTAAAGACTTCTCTAAAAATTAGACGATCCCGAAAGATCGCCTAACTCAACTTTGTTTCGCTCAGTGACAGGCTCACCCCGTCACCAAGAACTTCTCAGCGTTGGCTCACCCCACCACCAGACAGAGCCATAATCTCAGCGGTGGCTCTACTCAGAGACCGGCAAAAACCAACCACAAGCAGAGACCTCCGATATATGCAGCATGGGTGGCAGACCCAAACGTGGAGAGATTAAGGTTCTTAAAAGAACTGGGAGATGGACTGAGTCCTTGGCTCTTTATCCCGTCATCTGAATGAAGAAAATCTGTGTGGATAGGGTGTTATTGAGCTAAAAGCTTTAGTCATGGCTGGGTAACGGCAATAGCCGAGCCTCAGTTAAAACTTCATTGGCTACAGCAATGCCATTTATTTACAGCAATGACATTCCAGCAATGACTGGAAGTCCTAAAAAGGACTTTCGGTTGTGAAGAGTCTTCAATTGGAAGCCCTCATCATAAATCGGAGAGACTAAGGCAGAAGCAATAGGGGAGGTCATATTTACCTATACAAGTTGCCGACAGGTGTACCACCATATTATTGAACTACTCTGGATTTAGAGAAAGATGTTGGAAGTTTATTTTTGCACTTGGTTCGACTATAATAAATTTAGTTTAATCCTTTATTCAAGTGTAAGCAAACAAAGTTTGCGCCTGAAAATATCTTCAGGACTGAGGTGAGGTGGTGCAACACCAGGCAACTCCGAGTATCTCAGTATCTCCCATAATGCAAAGCACATCTATAAAGAGACCTCAATAAAGTTCGAAACCGGTCTGGGTAGTGGCCATTCCCTTAATGCATAGCATTATACATGTCCGCAAGGCGATGTGCTTTGCATTATGGGAGATACTGAGACAAGAAGTGATGAGAGCTTGGTCCACCTTTGCTCGGAGTTGCTTGGTGTTGCACCACTTTACCACAGTCCTGAAGATATTTTCAGGCGCAAACTGTTTGCTTACACTTGGATAAAGGATTAAACTAAATTTATTATACTTATTAATATTATTATCATGTACGAATGCTGCTCATAGATACAAAGAGCAGCAAGGAAGCCAGTAAAATAATAAGAAACAGAAAAGAAAATGTTTACGTGAATAGATTTGAAGAAATCCAGAAATACCCTACAGTAAATAATCCCAGAAAAATTTTCCATGAAATTAAGAAACCAAAAATCAGGTCCACATATGGAAACAACAATAACTTACTAGCAATGGCCAAACACTAGCCACAAGAGATGAAATAACAAACACGCGGAACGAGTACTTGAACAAACTTCGAAATTGTGATGAACCTAGTGTGTTTGTAAACTGAATACTTATCATACTTGTCATCCAGAAATAATTAAACCTTCATTAGCTGAAGAATAGTGAAGTATAAAGCAGCTCAAAGACAACAAGGCACCAGGTACTGATGGAACAGTAAAAGATAACAAACAGAACAGTAATATTAGGATATGCAGATGACATAAGCATTGTTGGAAAAAATGCTAAAGGCATTAGAACAACATTTAGAAAACTCAAAACTATTGCTGAAAAAAGATAAAACTGCATATTTAAAAGTATGCAGTTTTATGTGCAAAAATCACAATCAAGGGGGAAATAACCACTTTATCACTGATCACCTGAACTTTAAAAGTGACACTTCCTTCCAATATCTTGGAACATTAAAACTCGAACTCGAAATAATAAAATTAGTACCGAAACAAAACCTTTAATTCATGCTTCCAATAGATCTTATCATTTACTACATCGTTAATTATCTTCCAAAATTCTATCAAGCAGAGTTAAAACAGAAATATACAAGACGATCATTGGGTCTCTTATGGAGCATAACAGACCAAGATGCAAAAGCGTTGCAGATCTTTAAAAATAAAATCCTCAGAAAAGTCTGTGAATCTGCAAGAGATAACACAACAGATGAACGCAGAAGACATAATCAAAAACTTTATGAACTCTATGGATGTCCACTACTAGCAGATGAAATCAGAGCATGCAGGTTGAGATGGCTTGGAATTGTGGAAAGAATGGGGAGGAGAGAATAACTAAATAAGCATTCGAGATAAAGCTTGATGGGAAACGACCTGGAAGAGACGTCGGGAGGAGGATATCCAAAAAGACTTTACTCATGTGGGGAATTCAAAAATTGAATGAAAAAACTCAAAATTTAAGCAAAGATCCTTCGAGATTCAGCAAACTGATTAATTGAACGCAGGACATATATGGTGCAGAGGGTGAACCTTGACGCTTTTTCTATTCCCTGTTGTCTGTTTCGGGAGCAGTGATGGGAGAGATTTGTGAGCTATTTTAGCTCGCCCTGAGTGGGCAGAAATGGTTATTCGTCGTTGGGTGTTAGGATGGCTTTCGGTCTTTTATGTTTCCAGTGGTCATTACCGTCATAGTTTCCTGCTTGCTGTATTAGTTGGTTTGGATGCATAGATGTCTTCATAAAGAATTTTTCTGCTAGGGAGCGTAGTACTGCAGAGATGTAGGGGATATTTATGTCCCGGTGGATCTGGGCGTTCCTGATGAACCACGGGGCGTCCAGGATCATTCTCAGGCACTTGCTCTGTAGTCTTTGCAGCTTGAGGATGTTTGCCAGATGTGCTATGGCTTTGCGTGGTAGTGCCTTGATGACTTTGTTAGTGATGCCGTCGGGACCTGGGGTTTTTTTGTTCTTGAGGTGGTTGATGATGTCGATTATTTCGGTAGGTGAGGTAGGCTTAATAGGGTTTGGATTGTCATCGGGACGATTTACTGTGAACTTGACTTTACGATGGACCTTGTATACATGGCTGATGTTTAGGTGCTCATATGCAGGACTGCATTGTTTCTCTAGTTTTCTTGCTATGGCTTCGGCTTTGTCAGCATCTGTGTAGGCTAGGTGCTGTTCTGCTTGGAGAGGGGGAGGGGAGGGATTTGCGCTTGTTCCTGAGGTTGTTTAGGAATTTCCATATAGAATAATCTTCTGTGGAGATGGAGGTGAGCTTGATTTTCTTTTGTGGATTCCTGTGGTTCTGGAGAGCTTCTCGGACAGATTTGTTTAGTCTGTTGAGGGCTGTTTTGTCCTGGGGAGCACGTGTGTTGTGGTATCTTTTCCATTGTCTGTTTTTTTTCCCTTATTAAGTCCATAATTTCTTCCGGGAGACGGCTTTGTTTGTGGGTAATCATGGATGCTGTGGCTGCTGTTATGGCTTTATTGATTTGATTGGTGAGGTTCTTTATTGCCGTGTCTATTTCTTCCTTGGCTTTTATGTGGGGAACCGGACCAATGTGTTCCGGTAGCACTTTCCTAAGTTTCTCCTAGACAATGGAGGTTTGGAAGGGAGGTGACTGGTCTTTAATTCCTAAGTGAAGTAGGATTGGGTTGTGATCTGATGATAATTCGTTCAGTGCTTGAAGTCTGTGCTGGTATTTGATATTGTGCAGGATAGCAATGTCTAGGATGTCAGCTGTGCCAGTTGGGCTGTGGTGGGTTGGTTCGGTGGGTCCTGTTACGAGGGCGTTGTTTAATCCTGTGTAGCTGAAGAGGTTACGGCCATTTCTGTTTGTGGTTCTGATGTTTCAGGAGGGATGTTTGGAGTTTATGTCCCCAGCGACGATGATGGATTCATTTACGCCCAGGACAGCAACCAAGTCAGAATATAGCAGGGTCTTAGCAGGGGAGTTGTAGGCGGCATAGATTTTAAGTCTTCCAGTGGAGTTTGTGTGGACTTCGACACCAGCTAGTTCTAGATTGGAGGTTGGGGAATTGGCTATTCCATTGTGTTTGATGCAGTTCCTGATGAATATGGCTGTTCCACCACCTCTGTAGTCCAGTCGGTCATTTCTGTACAGTGAGTAGCCTCTCAGTTTTGGATTGCTGCAGGTCTTAGATGAGTTTCGTTGATTAGAATGATGTCGGGGTTGTATCTGTAAGAGAATTCTCGAAGCTCCAGTGTCTTGTCTGGGAGTAATCTAGTTTTGTTCATTAACAAGCATTGATAGGATGGTCTGAGTTTCTTTTAGGAATCTTTTTGGAGTTTGGTGAAGGGTTGGACTTACTGAAGTCTTGAAGCATGTTTGCCAATGAGACTGTGATGACTGTTGTCATGTTTGGAAGAGGTTGGTCCTGCTGGATATCTTTAGATGGGCGGGCTACTTCGGCGTATGTCCTGCTTCGACGGTGGCTTTCCAGACTGTTGGTATTTACCATTTGTGAGAGCTGGTAAATACCAACAGTCTGGAAAGGAAACAGATCTCTCAACCCTGCCCACAGGCAACTGGGGAGCCGTCAACTCTGGTGCCTGTGGGCAGGGTTGAGAGATCTGTTTCCTTTTGTTGTCTGTTTTATTCTTAGGGTAGTGACTGCAGCCTCTGTAGTTTGCCGGGTGGGGGCCCCCGCAGTTCGCGCATTTGGCTGGTGAGGTCCTGGGTTTTGAGCAGGTTGCTGTGGGGTGGTTTTGCCCACATTTGAGGCATTTGTAGTCTGCTCTGCAGAGTTTCTGTGCGTGTCCGTACTTCTGACATCTGTAGCACTGGCCTGATGAGGCTCTTTTTCTTAGTGGTTCTGTTGTGATTTTTAGACCACAGATCGTTGTTATGTTGTATATATTCTTGTGGATGTTTTGTATCTCTACGAGTACTAGGGCTATTGGACTCTTGTCGGCCCGCAACATTCTGCTGACCTTGACAGGCGGGAAATGTTTTCGTCCATGGTTTTTGTGAGGTGTCTATCTGTAGTCACCCACTGTAGGGCTAAATTTTGATTCCGTCGTCCACCTTTTTTGCCCATGAGTAGGCAATTTGTTGGTTTTGCATAATGAGCCCGAGTCCCGTCCATCTTTCTTTTTCCCGTAATACAATTGGCGGGACTTTTTCGTTGTTGAGAGCGGGGGGGGGGGTCAGTTCAAGTTCATCACAAGGGTGCATTAACTACAATACCACTAGGTCATTCACTAATATTTGTAATATGCTAAATTCCACGGCTCATTCGGTAATAAAACGCTATTCTTATACTTTTGGGGGCATAATTTTAAACAATCCTACCCGATGCTAACAGATTATTATTATTATTACACCTCCAAGAAGTCCCAGAACTAATCGAGGGATGGTATTCTACTGGCATAATGCCGTCAGCACTGCTTATTTAAACCACCAACTACACACAACGCCATCTACTGCCCGACTCCAACAGTATTTTTATATGTAAATTGCGTATGTTCTCTTGGCCGATTTGTATAAGGGATGAAAAAAATCCGACTAATCACTTTCAGTTGAAAAAGATCCATTATTTGAAATGCTGTTAACAAATAAAAAAAACTCAGTAAAGATACTAAATGTTCCACGGAATTTTTCTTTTGTTATTGATCATAGATATCGCTTTTTATATGATACATTAGTGTCAGTACTTATTAACCATTTGTGCGTAAAATAATTGTACAAAATCATAGCAAATGTGGTTTAGATAAAAAAAATATATGGATATAGATATTTTGGGAGTTCATGTCCCTCATCATTGGTCTTTATAGTATAAAAGAGTGCCGAGGATCAGCAAGTAGTGAGTGGATAAGACATCAAAAGGTAGAGTATGATGATAGGAGGTTAAAAAAAGAGGCCTCAGTCGACCAATTTAGCTACATAACTGTGGGGTTGTGGCTAAAATGTCTTTGCACATCGCTCTCACCGCACCTGTCCTAAAAAAAAAAATGCTAAAAATGAAAAAAATAAAAAAATTATTATCAAAATAAATAAACAAAAGAGTTGAAATGATCCCAAAGACATAATGTAATAACAAACTGATCAGAGAACCAAATGAATAGAAAAATGGGGGGAAGAACCTGGCTCGAGTGGTACAGCTCTTAAGGAGCTGTACCACTCGAGCCAGGGTCAACCCTTTCCCATTTGTGAACTATAAAACCAAAGAATTATTTTATAAAAATAGACAAGGTTTAATTTGACCTGTGCCAAGAACCTGGACAAGTCAAAATAAAACCCACTGAGGACTCCCGCGTATACTCTATTTCCGTCCCGTATCTGGGATTTTTTCTCACTCTCTAGATAGTATTTCAGCACATTTATTAGGAAAAGTAACAATTTCTGCGTTTTGCTAACAGGTGGCGGGAACTGTAAATACACGACCTCCGCAAAGGTCAGCATTGAGATGCCTAGTACATCACTGAGTCTTCGCCAGATACTCTGAGTGGAGGGCGGAAGTAGAAGAAATGTCCCACCGTTTCAACGTTCTGGCAAACGCCACAGAACGGATCGCACGGTCTGGGTCCGTATCGCGACTTTACCTACTTCACCGGAAGATGCCCATGGGCTATCCTCTAAGCAAAGTCCCAGTTAAATGGTTGTGCAATCAGTGGTCCCAAAGTAGGGAAGAAAATGCCCCAGAAAGTACTTAATCAAAGTTCTGGATGCGTGATTCGAAATTAAGTCCTTTCGTATGGTTTTAAATGTGTTCACATTGTATAATTATTTTAGACTGGGAAGCGAAATCCCCCTTGGTTAGTTTTAAGTATTCTTTCCTAGTTTCATGCTTCCTATTATTCCAGAAAAATCTATTAGTGGATTATAAATTGATTTTCTTGAACTTCTGTTATGCCAGTTACGTTAATCGTATGCATGAGCATTGGGGTAATGATCATTTTTAATACTATAACTCTGCCGTAAAATGACAAATAACTGCCCTTTAATTTTTCGTTGCAGAAGTCCTGTTGTTTTCGGACGGGCAGAACTGGACTCGCCAAGAAAAGGAACCCCAGTACAGTAAGGAAATAACCAAGAACATAGTGATTTAAGGCGTCTTGAAGTTGCACCTGTTGACGCTGTTCTTCATCTTTTTATATCATGGTAAAATAAGTAAGATAAAAAATGGAGTATGAAATTAATATAATTTTTGGTTAAGTAAAATTTAAATTAAAGTAATAATTTTCTTTTATGTTTATTAAGAATTGATTTGCAAAATAATTATATGAGAAATAAGTGCATTACTTCAACTTATGTTTATTAAGAATTGATTTGCAAAATAATTATATGAGAAATAAGTGCATTACTTCAACTTATTTGTGGGAGAGTGTCGAAACATTGCACACTTGCGGCTTTGAATAATAAACAAAGCGAAATGTTTGGAGTTCTGTTCTATGTGTTAATTTAATAAGAAAAATATATGACTTAAATATTTTTGATATCCGTAAACTTTTCCTAACTTGAACGAAAAAAATAAATAAATGAAAATAAAATACACCTCATAAAGACTGGATATACAGTGGGTTTCATAAATTATGAAACAAAGAGAAAAATCACGATAACTCAAAAACTGTATGACGAATTTTTATGCAATTCGGCGAAAAGCAGTCTGATACGAGATGTGAAAGAAAATATCCACAAAAATTGTAAGTAAATAGTTTTATTCGATAACAGACGGATACATGATGGCGATGGTCAAAAAACAAGAAGTCAGAACCAGATTCTCAAAGTGTCTCATTAAGGAATGTGATCATCCCTCACGCTGTACCCTCTAATTTTTGCCGACCTGTGTACATATGAAAACATTTTGTGCTCAAGTTTCGGGTCTCATACTGAATATGTGAGGTAACCTATGCTCATAACAGCGAAGGTCGCAAATCACCAACACTTAATTTGACACGCCTAAAATTGGTGACATCTTTGTTAAATATATCTTATACGTCGCATGCGAAATATTTTTATTTATACGGTATAAATGCAAAGTTTATGAACAAATTTCATCAACTTTGTCCATTCACTCAAATTTAAACGAATTTGCATTTATTTCTTTTTTTTTTTTTTTAATTTTAACAACGTCATTTGGTTGGTTTAACGCACTAAAACCGCTAATGTAATATTTCTCATATTCACGTTCTCTTTTATTTTCGTCTAGCTATAACTGTAAAATTGCGAATACTAAATCAATTCGCTTAAACTCGCGTAACAAAAAAAAAAAAAAAAAAAATCACCGTTTGCCCGAATTCAAATAACTGTACTGTCTAGACAGTAGACACTCTAAACAAATATGCCTCTGCACTTACTGGCGTCAGTATCAGTTTGCTCACATGGCACAGGCTAAAAGTAACTAATTAGGGTGTATTATGTTGGAATAAGTTAGAATAATATTGGAGTGGAGATATTGCAGAAATTACTAAATACGAATCAAGTGAAAAGTATGATTTATCATATAATTCGTTTTTATTATTTATTAAATTATTTACTGTAAATTAGAAATTCTGAATGCAAAAATTTTATACTCCCAGCTATCAGGCATGTGCGCGCGCAGCTTAGAAGGACCTCATCAATACAGCAGTCACAACGTCCATACTGTTCCTAATAGTGTCCAGGAGCTAAGTTGGTAAAAACAACCAGTCCGCTTGCAAAGCTCTCCTAAGTTCTTCAAGGTTTCGGGGGGAATGGGGGGGGGGGTTGAGAGCAACACGTCTACATAGAGCATCCCAGACATGCTCAACAGAATTTAAGGTCAGAAGCTCTGGATGGCCAGTCCATACATACTCTTCTTGAAGATATTAGTGCATCAATTTCGTCTTGTAGGATTAATGTCTTCTGTATTGGACATGTACATGGACGAACATAAGAGTATCATTCCTCTCATATCCATCCTCGGATATTAGAGGGATGATAACATATTCCTGGTTCTCTCCAGATCAGAACACGCCTGGTATCGTTTTGCAAAGCAAATCGGGACTCCTCTGAGAAAAATACCGACTCCCCCATTGGCCTTGAGTCCAGTTGACATGGAGATTGGCCCACTTCAAACTTTCTTTCCTGTGGCATGGGGATAGGGGAACGTCGTCTAGCATACAGACCACCTTCCTGAAGCATTTCTGCACACAGTGGAAGCAGATCTCAATGTTCCTGCAACCAACGCGAGTCTAGATCATAGCTGATTCGGGATCCTTTTCTGTCTCTTCTTTCACTATGCGTTATTCCCGCTTCCTATGCAGGGTCTGCGTGTTACTTAGATAAGACTTCTTATTAGTACCACTCCCAACCGACCTATCGCCTAGCCAACAGCTGGGGGGGGGAGTATATTTTTGACTGTAGCAGCGTATGTTCACTGGGCCGGTTTGCCTGCTTGCGGGATGAAAAACCCCAGATAAACTGGCGTAAAAAAACCCTGCTGTCCGCTCTCAAGACCGGCTAACTTGGCTATGGCTGAGGAAGATCCTTAAGCTCCTCACGTCGTTGACGGGAATCGAACCTAGGACACTCCTTCCCCAGGCATATGGTTGCGAAACGCAAAGCCACTAGGCTAACCGCGCGGACCGATCCTTTTCTGTCCTATCAAGTGTCATTTCCATCCAGGATGTTGACGATTATTAATCTCTACGTGAGATCCAGAATGTGCAATAGAAAGATAAGATGGTGAGGCTTCAGTTTGTTCCATCTCTCAAATATCATAAAGGTACCTTCACGTCATAGAGGGGATTGAAACCCGAGTCCTTCCTACCAAAGGGTTCTTCTAAACCAAGCGAGCTACGGAAACTCCGATTCTGGCAGCACTCCTTTTTCGGCCAGCGGATAATCGGAGATATCAGTCACCCAATGCAGTTGAGTCCGTGACCTTCCTTCACTGTATTTCTGAAATGTCTTTTGAGACTGTTAAAATCGGTTGCACAGTGGGTGAGCCACAGAACGAATCCCATGCAACCATCTGGTTATATCCGCCTGACTTTAGCAAGTCTTTAGTTTTACGACAACTCGCTACCAGAATTCATCAGTTAAATGATGTCTTAAACCCGTATCGAAGAATTTTGCTATCATAAATGGGTTCTTACTCCACATCCGAAATGGAAAACCAAAACGTCGCTTTTATGTCGTTGTTTATTTGCCCATACTGTTGACAGCGCCACTCATTTGCATACAATAACCAGACAGCGTCAGTTTTTGCGTACCATACTTGATTTTCTTTATCCCTTAATTTGTGGAAACCAGTGTATATGACAGTAGCGTCGCGTGCTCATTTAGTTTGGGTGTGCTGTCGTTTGGCTTATGCAACCCGCGCTACAAAATTCACGTCAGTTTGACGCTATGATTGCATTTTTGTTGATGTATGAATAAAGAGTGCCTAGCGCTGATCGTAATTGGTCCAATGCAATTAATTGTGGGAGAACTTTGAATACTTTAATTTATCAGTTAATATCATCTAATATAAAAATAAGGAAAGCATAAAGGTCAAATGAACAATAGATATGCTTCACACGCGCTGTTTATGTGAGAAGCACAAAAGGGTTCACGTAAGACACGAATAATTTGAATTTGGATAAGATTTTTAAATACAGCCATATATGTTTATGTGCTGAAAAGTGTTCTCTTCATGAAGCATTAGTATTTTGTGTTTACTTTTTGGAATCACTCGAAGCCAGGAAACATTAGGGGAGTCTTTAACAGGAATAAATGCAAAAATATAATATTGGTGATATTACTATTCCGTGGGTGTGCACCGCACACCTAGCACAGTCTGAATATACGCCCCTGGTATATAATAAGTATGTAGATTATAATACACATTAAAACATGTTCATCTGCATCTTTACGGTTCTTAACAGGTCCTTAAAATCCCATACTTTTGCAAGGTATTGTTGGATTTCGTAATCATCATTCCAGAATAAAGTGGTTAGTACTATGCCTGGAAGTACAATTTGTATCTATCCCTTGAACAGAAATTTATTGCGCGGAAAATAGTGTTTGAGATGAGTCCCCAATTTTTAAAAAAAAAAAGGATTTTCGTGCCGCTGCTTCATATTAAGTGAGCTTTTTGACAACTTTTATTGCATCCCTAAATAAAAACAATGAAGCAATTATTTTCATCTGGAGAATAAATTCTCAAGGATAAGAGAATCCAATAGAAGGCAAATTTTATTGGCACAAATACAAACAGGAAACATGCTAATATTGGGACTGAGATGTTAAGGTCCTATAGATCCATTTTAAAAGATTCCATTAGGACATAACCAAGAATTCAAGGTGGAAGATAGAATCCCTGTATGTTGGCATGTAAGCTGAACGAATCTGGGGAGAATTCAAAATTAAAAATATCAGCAAATGATTGTTTTTTATCTATTGTTGAATAGAGAGCCTGGAAGGCTCTTTTCAGTGGAAAAAATTTTTCGACTGAAAAGAGTGAAAAAAATTTTTCCACAAATTTTCAGTGGAAAATTCAAACATGATCTGCTATGGTATTGAAAAGAGCTTTTAGTTTTCTTAAGGTTAATACCTAATCTCTGATGATAGCTGTTTCAACTGAAACAGCCATCATCAGATGAATTCTCTTTAAGAGCCTGTATGTCCGCCTATTATCAGTGCTTTAGATTAAGGAGTCATTAGCCTGACAGTTACAAACTAAAGCACTGATAATAGGCGAACACACGGGCTCTTGAAGAGAATTCGTGTTTTGCAAGTAGTACAGCACCGTGGCAACTCCGATGTCGAAGGTTGTATCCTCATAAGTTGTTTGTTCAATTTCGAAACTTTGGCTATGGAAGAATAATATATTTTATAATTATCTAATTTTAGAATAATTTTATCTTTTACTTATTTTATTAAAAGATTTTTCTGCATAGATAGATTTTTTTTTTTATTTGTCTCCCTTAGAATGGCAGATACAACAATTCTAAAATTAGTTTAATCCTTTAACCAAGTGTAAGCAAACAAAGTTTGCGCCTGAAGTAACTTCAGGACTGAGGCAACTCGGGGTGAAGGTGGACCAAGCTCTCATTACCCCTTGTCTTAGTATCTCCCATAATGCAAAGCACATCTCCTTGCGGACATGTATAATAATATGCATTAAAGGAAGAGCCACTATCCAGACCGGTTTCGATCTTTATTGAGGTCTCGTCAGTGGGAGCCAGACCCTGAGTTGGTGATACTAAGGTGGAAGCAATGGATAAGTCATATTTATCTATACAAGGTGCCAAAAGGTGTCTCACCTTATTATTAAATTACTCTGGATTTAGAGAAAGATGTTGGAAGTTTTTTTCCACTTGGTTAGACTATAATAAATTTAGTCTAACCAAGTGGAAAAAAACTTCCAAAATTCTAAAATTATATTTAAATTCAACGTACCTGTGTTGACATTTACCAACAAAATCTCTTTGGCACACACACACACACACACACACACACACACACACACACACACACACACACACACACACACACACACACACACACACACGAAACATTACCAATTCAATATTTAAATCGTTCGTAATATGAAAATATACTTTTTCGTTCCATTTCTCTTCAAGCAATGAAGGAATTCCCAAAAAAAGCAACAAGTTCCAGAACTCATTGCACACACCCACAACTCAGTTCAGGTCATTTAAAGAAAGCCGTCAGCTTCTACGTAACCATAGTAACGGGAGCATAAGTGATCAATTCGGAGCATTTCACAGCGTGAACACAAATGATATCCCGTAGTTTTACGGACAGGAAAAACAGCAACAAAAAAAAAAAAAAAAAAAAACAAGAAATGAAAGAAATAGTGCGGGGGGGGGGGGAGTTGAGCTTTCTTCGTTCAGGCGCGTTCATAAGTGACCAATGTTTAGCAAGAGTGTGTGTGTGCGCGCGCGTGCACACGGATAACGAAAACGAAAGTTATTTAATAGCCGTTAAGGAAGTCCGTATACGATAGTCCAATCTGAACTTATATACTTCATTCGAAGATCAAATTTCTTTTTTTTTTTCCCCTTTCTTTTGTTCTTTTCTTCAAACGACATGATTTGATGCTTCCATTAGGGCCTATTAGTCATAATAACGGTAGGACCGCAATAATCGGTTCTTGGAAAAATTATTAGTGCTTTTAAAGACCTTATCTCTTCCTAGTTGAAAAAGAAGCTAATCCTACTAGGTATCGAAATCCTGGTAGACTAAACTATTAATAATAAGAGCCTATAGGGAAAAGAAACATTGACCACTGACTTGTTGGTCGTTGACTGTGAATGTATGGTGTTGTGATACAAATTCACACGATGTTGTGATACAAATTTATGGACGTGTAACTCAATAGCTTCCACCTTTGAATTAGCTCAGTATCTTCATGGGTCTAGTTCACACTGATGAGACACAATAAAGACCGAAACCGGTTTGTAGTGACTCTTCTCAATGCATAGCAATATTCTGTGAACTATTACATACTAAGGAAATAAGATGCGATGTCAACTGACATCGCATCTTATTTCCTTAGTATGTAACTCGTTCTACAAGTAGCTTAGTTGTGAAGGTACTTCACGTACTTTTGTTTGCTTGAAGTACGTGAAGTACCTTCACGTACTTCACGTACTTTTGTTTGCTTACGTTTGGATAGGTGATAAAAACAAGAATATCATTTTTTTTCCTAGCATAATTTATACCTTGCAGATGTTTCAAAGAGACCGCAGTAAAAAAAAAAAAAAAAAAGTAAATGATGTAAATTACAGTAATGACAATTTTTTTTATATATTTTTTTTTTAATTATGGGCATGGGGAAAAGAATCCTGTTGACTTTAAATAGTAAAACAGTGTACAGCACATAAGCCGAAAACTGTAAGGTTTAACTGCAATGATAATGAATCTTATTACATTGATTATCAACGAACTCATAAAACTAAATGATTAGTTCAAGTGCATGAATACCCCTGGTAACGTTCATGAAGTTAGATTACCTATTCTGGATAACAAATATGAAACACAAATAGCAAATTAATTACTTTTTAAAATTGTTCAGGAAGGTTGATATTTCACAATTTAGTTTTGAGATAACAGATGGCGCTGTGATCTCCATGCTGTTACCTGCTCCAAAGACAAAGTGATTATGACATAATTCAAATACGCACGAGCTCATTAATGTTAGTATATTTAGAATACAGGACACCTATTTAGTACAGTGGATGTCCCAATTAAATACTGACATCAAAAATCAACTTTCATACAATAAATAGGACAAGCAAAGTAATATTTTGCTCATCGAAACGACCAATAAAATGGTTGAGAATATTGGAACGGTCACTTATTATCCAGAGTGAAGAACAGACATTAAGTGCATCGCTGAATTAAAATTCTTAAAATCAAATATTATTAAGAAATTTAAGCAAGAATTTTATTATAAAAATAAAACTATTTAAAAAAAAAAGATATTCAAACAAGAAATACAGTATTTAAAAAAATCTTAAAATATTTATCGATCTCCCCCAATCCCCTAAACTTTGTCCCCCCCCCCACCTTATGTCTCTGTGTCATTTCTGATATTTCAACTGCGAATTTACTTTATCTAACATGACTTGGACCCACCTTGCAAGCTCAACCCTACAAATTTTTTTAAAAGTTTTTTTATATTCTTCGTGCATATAATTACCCTTTGTTTTATCCTTAAAATTGTCTGTGTCACCACGGCAAAATCTTCATTATTTCTTGATATAACATTAATTGCATTCTTGTATCATCGGCGTAATAGACTGAGTGTAACTTAGTTTCAAGTTCAAACCAATATGACTTTTATTTTATTATTTTTCAAATTAAAGGAGAACATTTCCCCTCAAATTGTCCATAGTTACTTTCAAATTATTGTAAATTATTTAAAAGTACTCCTTCAATTGAACCAAGGAATCTCGATGATCGTAATATTTCAATATAAACCTATTGACAGTTGAAAATCTAAGAATTGGTGTATATTTTATTATTTATTTAAAAAAAAAATCAGAAAAAAAAACCGTTTGTCTTCTCATTGGTTAATTGCTTATATGAATCCTGTAGAGCTGTATTAACTGTCTTTGTTCTCATCAATTCTATTTTGTACTTTTAACAGCCGGTGAACACGCCATAATGCGAATGGAGATAAAAGATTGCAGGAAGACGTCAAATAACATATGTCGACTGTTTCATTGAGAGACAGGTGATATCTAACCTTCTCTTTCTCCGCAGCTCCTTCGGATTGGTGGGCGTTGCTTGCTTATGAGAAGGAAGTTCATGTTCCCTACCGCTTCATTTTTTTTTTCTTTTGACTCTTTCCTTATAAGTGAACAAAAGTGGTTTCTCAAGAAATGTTTCGGTAAGAAATATATCTCTCTACAGACACAAAAACATCATTTTCCGTTGATGTAGTCAATCGTCAAGACTCAGTTTACAGAAATGGTTAACAGCCAATCAGATATTTCCATGAATAATAATCACATTAAAGAATTATATATATATATATATATATATATATATATATATATATATATATATATATATATATATATATGTCTAACTAGCGAAATTCTTAATGATACAGCAATTAAATAACATATGTTGATTAACTATAAATACAAAACTAATTGTTCATTTAAAAAATATTGGCAAGTAAAATACAAAATATATAAGTATTTTAATAATTATTTATTTTGAGAAATTTTAATGGATATAATAGTTTCAAAATATACACAGGAACTATGTTAATTGATACAGATGAATAATTTCCATTCAGAAAGTCCTCCAAAGTCCAAGGTGTACGATAGAGGAGATATTCAGATCATCATCAGGAAAGGTCTCTGAAAGTCCTTTTTAGGACTTCCAGGGCAATGCTGTAGCCAATGAAGTTTTAACTGAGGCTCGGCTATTGCCGTTACCCAGCCATGACTAGAGCTTTTTAGCTCAATAACACTCCATCCACACAGATTTACTTCATTCAGATGACGGGATAAAGAGTCAAGGACTCAGTCCATCGCCCAGTTCTTTTAAGAACTCCAAGGTCCAATACCCTTGGAGGGTAATGGATGGCAATGCTGTAGCCAATGAAGTTCTAACTGAGCCATTTCTGTTACCCTTCTGCGATGATCAGAGCCTCATTGCTCAATAACACCTTATCCCTACACTGTCCTCTACAGATAACGGAGAAGATGAAAAGTATTTTTGCTTCGCTCCTTTAAGCCAGTCCTTATAAGGATAAGGACGTTATTAACTGCTTCCCTTGTGATTGCCGTTGTACGAGGAGACTAAAATGGGTACTAAGGGAGGGTAATGTTGTAGCCAATGAAGTTCTGAGGCTCGGCTATTGTTGTTACCCTCTTGCCATGATCAGAGCTTTATAGCTCAATAACACCTTATCCCTACACTGTCCTCTACAGATAACGGGGAATATGAAAAGCATTCTTGCTTCTCCGCTTTAAGCCAGTCCTTATAAGGACGTTATTAACTAGGGTTGTCAAAAAATCGACCGTGAGATGCGGTAATAAATACCCTTGGAGGGAAATGGATGGCAATGCTGTAGCCAATGAAGTTTTACCTGAGGCTCGGCTATTGCTGCTACCCTCTTGCCATGATCAGAGCTTTATTTATATAGCTCAATAACACCTTATCCCTACACTGTCCTCTACAGATAACAGGGAAGATGAAAAGCATTCTTCCTTCATCCCTTTAAGCCAGTCCTTATAAGGATAATGACGTTAGTAACTAGAATCGACCGTGAGATGCGGTGATTAATACCCTTAGAGGGTAATGGATGGCCATGCTGTAGCCAATGAAGTTCTAACTGAGGCTCAGCAATTGCTGTTACCCTCCTGCCATGATCAGAGCTTTAATAGCTCAATAACACCTTATCCCTACACTGTTCTCTACAGATAACGGGGAATATGAAAAGCATTCTTGCTTCGCCCCTTTAAGCTAGTCCTTTTAAGGACGTTATTAGCTAACTTATTTAGTTCGATATGTTAGTTAAATAGGGATGCAACTTATCTCTATTGAGCATTCATCATATCTTTTGTTTTCAGAGTCCGAGCCTCCGTCTGCGAGTTGGAACCAAAAACCAAGTTTGGCTCTGGTTATGTACGATGAATTTCTATTGCTCTCTAAATATAATTGTTTTATATATATATATATATATATATATATATATATATATATATATATATATATATATATATATATATATATATATATATATATATATATATATATATATATATATATAATAAAAAATTTTTAAATCTGAGAAGTTATTCACTTAAATTAATAAGAAAATGTGTTTTGATTTTTAGTTACCATTTTTCTTGCTCGAATATACTGAAGTACATCATTTATCATAGATGTTCCACACTAATATTTTTGGCACTTCACACACACACACACACACACACACACACACACACACACACACACACACACACACACACACACACACACACACACACACACACACACACACAAAAAAAAAAAAAAAAAAAACTTGACACAACCTCCCAAAATATCTTAGCAAAGGTTATAACGAATATCAAATAGCGCAACTATCTGACTTCCAGCCAAAATATCCCACTAGGAAATTGAAGGCCAATGATTAAACTTACAGAAAAATTCGCCCCTCAACGAATTATGAAAGATATAATTAATACACGATTTATAAATGCGTTATGTGAAAACATAACTTTCATCTCTGAGCGCCCTCTAGTGAGATCATATTTCAGTGCTTTTATCCAGTATCGCCCAGTATATTCCTTCCATCAAATCTGTGCATAATGTATTTGATCGGTAATCTCATGTAACAAGCTCTTCTTTTTGAACAAACGGGCACTCAGTCACATTTTAATTTATTTTTTGCAATGGAAACCGCGCCATAACTACGCTTGATTAGAAAGATAGAGACAAAATTCTAATTTACGACTGAAACTCATAGCAGTAAATCAGAATTCATGATTTTCTTTCATTAAACTGGCATATGAGAAAGTGAAAAATGCGCCACTAACTCTCCCCCTGCTATTTTCATCCCCTCGGTTTCTACCCTTCTCTTCTCTGTTGTCCGGGTGTTAGCTTTTGTAACAATTTTCCCCTCAGCCATTATCTGCCAAACTTAGCATCAATTCGATGGTATTTTACGCTTCGTCTTATAGTAAATCATTTTCCAATGTGAACGACGTGTAGCACGTGATCTGATATGACGTTACAGTTAACGCCCACAACCTACTGCGCATGCTTTTATCTGCTAGTCTTATGTATATTTCTTTAATATTTATTTACTCTATTTTTTATTCATTTATGCTTGTTTTTAACAGCAGAATTTTGGTATTTTAAACAAACCATTTATACACAGAGAATATAAAACGTCATTAAATAGTAAATAAAAAAAGAGAGAGGTAAAAATGATATTTATAAATCTATCTGAAAAGTCATAAAACAGGGCAAATATTATCAAATAAATAAAGGAAAATAATAATGGTTTCATATATGAAAACAGGACCCTCTCTCTCTCTCTCTCTCTCTCTCTCTCTCTCAGTTCACTCACACCTTCAGATGGATGAGCTATTTCGTCGATTAACTCCTAACAGTGACACAAACACCCAGCGAGGTCAAACTTCAAATGTAATAGGGTCGGTGTCTTTCTCTGAGCCGTAAGGTCATTAACGAAGGCTAGTAGCCGTTCGAAATTTGTGTGCGGACCACTTCTTCTGACACATCGCTTTCGACACGACCCGTAATTAGAAACTGATCAAGCAGAAAAAGTCTGCTGAACCATCCGCTGAATCTTGACGTAAATGCCAAGGTCGACTGTTGCCGCTGGTTTTATCGGTGCACCAAACACAGATAGGTCATTTCACTCCAGCATTAATCGGATTCTGCGCTTCGGAATAAACAGATTTTTTAAATAAAATAAATAAAAAAAAAATTACCAAGATCAGACGACAGATAGTACCTGATCTTGAATAATTAGTAGCGTGTTGAATTCTTAATATTAGAAATAAAAACTAAATCGTGATGAATAACATATACGAAATGCTTCCAATGAATTTGCTTTTTTTATATTCTTGTTATAAAAAAATCTGACCTTGGAAAAATCATCTTTTATATAATTTATCAAAGCGTAGCGAATAGGTTTTTTTATTTCTTTAGCATGCAAATGACTTGTTCTAAGGCTAGCGGAGGAATTTAACCTCACTACAGGCAGATAGGTTATTTTTTAAGTGACTAAAAAGTGTGTTCAAGACAGTTTGAATATTTATGAGTTAGCAATCATTTTATGACAACCCAACATAACAATAATCATTTTACAAAAATAAACACTGTACATCCCTTTCTGAAATCAACAAAAAATATTTGCTAAAAAAGTAATTAAAAAACTCTCCATTTTGTCAGAAATAGATTAGAACAGCTGAAAAAATAGCATTTTTTCAAGTAATTCGGAGCAACTTTAATATCATTAGCATACAAGCAACATGTCATTTTGAAATATTAAACATTAAATAACTAAAATTAGGCTTCTTCAAATATTACCTGACAAGTTCACAATTTTCTTGATGGTTTAACAGAGAAGCTGTGTTGAATAATAAAACAGATATTAAAATAAATGTCCGGGAATTTCGAGATAGAAGAACTGATTCTGCATGATAACAACCGTCGGAAATTTTTAATAAATTTAATGTTATGCTCTCAAGACGCAAAGGCAAAATTTGCATTTCTAATCAATTGACAGGAATACTTCAAACCGAAAAAAATCGACCGGTTTTCCCAATTTGGTACAAAATATATGCAGGAATATTAAAAGAGAAACTAAACAGTACCGCATTAATTAACTTTATTATTAATCGTTGAAAGTATAGTCCTTATAGTCCTTATAAGGACTGGCTTAAAGGGGCGAAGCAAGAATGCTTTTCATATTCCCCGTTATCTGTAGAGGACAGTGTAGGGATAAGGTGTTATTGAGCTATTAAAGCTCTGATCATGGCAGGAGGGTAACAGCAATAGCCGAGCCTCAGTTAGAACTTCATTGGCTACAGCATTGCCATCCATTACCCTCCAAGGGTATTGGATTGAATGAATCAATCACCGCATCTCACGATCGATTGTTCCCGTTGAAAGTATAAATACTTTCGACAATTAATAATAAAGAGTCATGTAATTTTTAAATTGGTGTGTTTATGATATTCTCGTTTTATTTTTGAAATATTCTAAAAACCAAAATATTTTAGCTACTTAAAATGAGAGAAACATTTAATTTTAAATATTTAAACACATATTTATATAAATTTAAATTAATCCATTTAAATGTGCATCACATACCATAAATATTTCAACGTAGGTTTTTAACTTTTATACAGTTGTTCTTCATAGACGAATGTGCGTTGAGTAAAATTCACTAATAATTGTGATTTATTATTGCTGAATTTTAATAGATATTTCTTTCATTTTAAGTATTTCAATTTTTTTTTTAATTTTATAATAAAACAGACATAAACATGTCAATTGTCTTATGATTCACATATAATATACTGTATAATAACAATTTCCAGCTTAGGAGGGAATCCAGTCAATAAAGTCGAGGAAAATACATATGCACATCTAATTTCACAAATCACAGCTTCTGGAAACCATTTAACCATTAACGTTACTTACAGGATGGGTGAAGCAGTAGTGCTTTTCATATTCCCCTTTATCTGTAATGAGAGTTGTTTGGAAATGGAAGATTAGTGAGCAATTAAGCTCGCCCTCTGAGGGCAGTTGTGTTAGCTGTGATCAGTTGAAAGA